>NC_058084.1:463314979-463638430 GCF_014858855.1 Bufo gargarizans
GTTGCGTGAAAATCGCAGCATGCTCTATATTGTGCCTTTTTCACGCAACGCAGACCCCATAGAAGTGAATGGGGCTGCGTGAAAATCGCAAGCATCCGCAAGCAAGTGAGGATGCGATGCGATTTTCACGCATGGTTGCTAGGAGACGATCGGGATGGGGACCTGATCATTATTATTTTCCCTTATAACATGGTTATAAGGGAACATCATAGCATTCTTAATACAGAATTCTTAGTAAAATAGGGCTGGAGGGGTTAAAAAATAATTAATCTCACCTCATCCACTTGTTCGCGCAGCCCGGCTTCTCTTCTTTCTTCTTCTTTGAGGACCTGGGAGGAAAAGGACCTTTGGTGACGTCACTGTGCTCATCACATGGTCTGTGGGTCAGTGTTTTTAGCACGGATGCACGCTCTATTTTGTCCGTGTTTATGGATCCATCACGTCCATTATAGTCTATGGGTCCATGAAAACCACGGATGCCATCCCTGTTTTTGATCCGTGTTTCACGGATCATTAGGAAGAGATGCTTTAAAAATTATTTTTCAGCTGTTCAGTGTCAGTGAAACACGGACAGCAAAAAACGGACACACGGATCCTTCACGGATGTATTAGTGACCACCTTCTCATGGATTTGAGCACGGACGTGTGAATGAGGCTTTATGCTGCATGATTTCCGGGCCAAATTCTAACAACAAGCGTTCAAAGGAACACTTACCCTGGGTTCACACCTGAGCGTTTTACAGCGCGTTCCTACGCGCTGTAAAACGCACAACAAGGAGAAACCAATGCTTCCCTATGGGAATGGTTCTCACCTGGGCGTTTTACAGCGCGTACGATCGCGCTGTAAAACGCCCGACGCTCAAAAGAGTTCTTGAGCTTCTTTGGGGCGTTTTGTCGCGCGTTCCCGTACATAGACTTTCGGGAACGCGCGACAATGTGTGTTCGCTTGTCTCTGTATGCGCGATTGTAAACGCCAGTACAATCGCGCATACAGAGCGCTCCATCGCGAACGCTCAGGTGTGAACCCAGGGTTATTCCTGATAACTGGCGGCCGATCAGCCGATAAATAATCAATCATTCGTTTGTCGGCTGATTTGCATCTTTCATCAGAACGAACGATGTACAATCATCAGCACATCTTGTGTAATCAGTAGAGGAATGACTGCGTAGAGATCATGCCTCGGCCTGTGTAACTGGCTAATCCAAACGAGCCCCAATTGACTTTTTTTGTGGCTCCCTGAAATAGAGCAATGTGACGATGCGGCCCCCAGACCAAAAATGTTGTGCGCCCCTGATCTACATACCCCTGATACACTGCCTGCCAGTTTACAGCTGAGAGGCAATATATCTGCCAACTGTGAGAAATGAGAGGGAGAAGCTCTGCAGCCCCCGTCACAGTACAGATGACCCTCTCATAATAAAAGATACCCATCTAAATGCTCCCTCGCAGCAAAGATACCCCTCTAAGTGACCCCCTCACAGTAAAGATGCCCCTGTAAGTGCCCCTTTGCAGTAAATATATCCCTCTATAAGTGCCACCTCTTAGTAAAGATGCCCCTCTAAATGCACCCTTACAGTAGAGATGCCCGTTAGTGCCTCCTCACAGTTATGATGCCCTTCTAAGTGCCCCTTTGCAGTAAAGATGCCCCTCTAAATGGCACCTCGCAGTAAAGATACCCCTCTAAGTTCCCCCTTGCAGTAAAAATGCCCCTCTAAATGCCACCTCGCAGTAGATACCACTCACAGTAAAATATGCCCTTTTAAGTGCCCCCTTACAGTAGAGATGCCCCTGTTAGTGCCCCCTCACAGTAAATTTTCCCCTCTAAGTGATCCCTCATAGGAAAGAGTCCCATCAAAAGTGACCCCTTACAGTAAAGGTGTTTGCTTAGACGCCCCCAAAGCAGTACAGTGCCCCTAGGATTCCCTCTAAGTGCCCTCCACACAATATAATAAACCAAAAGCAAAGGAGCTATAAAGACCCTGCCGGTCGGGCATTCGTACAGCGCTCACCTTTCTCCGGAACTCCCATAGAAATAAAAGAACACATGCCTGCTCCGTTTATTTCAAGGGGCTGCAGGGCCCCTGTTCTCGTCCACAACGTCTACAACGTCCACAACATGTTCACACGTCCACAACGTGTTTTGCGGAGCCGCGGATCTGCAAAACACGGAAAGCGGCAATGTGCGTTCCACATTTTGCGGAACGCACATTACCGGCACTAATAGAATATGCCTGTTCTTGTCCGCAATTGTGGACAAGAATAGGACATGTTCTATTTTTTTGCGGAACGGAAGTGCGGACCCGCAATTCCGTGTCCAGGCAGCACATCGTGCTGCCCCATAGGAATGTATGGGTCCGCAATTCTGTTCCGCAAATTGCGGACGTGTGAATGGAGCCTTAATGTAACCGGAAAACCTCTAAAGGGGTCGTCTCACTTCAGTAAACAGCATTTATCATTTAGAGAAAGTTAACACAAGGCACTTACTAATGTATTGTGATTCTCCATATTGCCTTCTTTGCTGGCTGGATTCATTTTTCCATCACATTATACACAGCTCGTTTCCATGGTTACGACCACCCTGCAATCCAGCAGTGGTGGTTGTGTTTGCACAATATACTTCAGCTCCCGCGGTCCCGGCCACCAGAAAGGCTGACGCTTTTTCTATAGTGTGAAAGCACGGCCACCGCTGATGGAAAACTCATATCTGACAGTATATTCTAACACAGAGGCGTTCCCATAGTGATGGGGACGCTTCAAGTTAGAATATACTACGAACTGTGGACATGACTGCCCCCCTGCTGCCTGGCAGCACCCGATCTCTTACAGGGGGCTGTGATCTGCACAATTAACCCCTCAGTTGCCGCACCTGAGGGGTTTATTGTGCATATCATAGCCCCCTGTAAGAGATCAGGTGCTGCCAGGCAGCAGGGGGCAGACCCCCCTCCCTCCCCTGTATTACATTCATTGGTGGCCAGTGCGGCCCCCCTCCCTCCCTCCCCAATATTATATTTATTGGTGGCCAGTGCGGCCTCACCTCTCCCCCCCTCCCCCAGTTAAAATCACCTTCCCCCATCATTGGTGGCCAGTGTGCCCCCCCTCTCCTCCCCCCAGTTAAAATCACCTTCCCCATCATTGGTGGCAGTGGAGAGTTCCGATCGGAGTCCCAGTTTAATCGCTGGGGCTCCGATCGGTAACCATGGCAACCAGGACTGCAGTAGCGTCCTGGTTGCCATGGTTACCGATCGGAGCCCCAGCGATTAAACTGGGACTCCGATCGGAACTCTCCGCTGCCACCAATGATGGGGGAAGGTGATTTTAAGTAAGGGGGTGGAGAGGGGAGGCCACACTGGCCACCAATGAATATAATATTGGGGAGGGAGGGAGGGGGGGCCGCACTGGCCACCAATGAATGTAATACAGGGGAGGGAGGGGGGTCTGCCCCCTCCTGCCTGGCAGCACCTGATCTCTTACAGGGGGCTATGATAAGCACAATTAACCCCTCAGGTGCGGCACCTGAGGGGTCAATTGTGCTGATCACGGCCCCCTGTAAGAGATCAGGTGCTGCCAGGCAGCAGGGGGCAGTCATGTACACAGTTTGTAGTATATTCTAACTTGAAGCGTCCCCATCACTATGGGAACGCCTCTGTGTTAGAATATACTGTCGGATCTGAGTTTCACGATCTAACTCAAATCCGATGGTATATTCTAACATAGAGGTGTTCCTATGGCGATGGTGACGCTTCAAGTTAAAATATACCATCGGATTGGAGAAAACTCCGATCCGATGGTATAATAGGGACTCCTGACTTTACATTGAAAGTCAATAGGGGACGGATCCGTTTGCAATTGCACCATATTGTGTCAACGTCAAACGGATCCGTCCCCATTGACTTGCATTGTAAGTCAGGACGGATCCGTTTGGTTCCGCACGGCCAGGCGGACACCAAAATGATTTCTTTTTTTTACTTTCCTTCATGTCCATGGATCCTCCAAAAATCAAGGAAGACCCACAGAAGAAAAAACGGACACGGATCACGGAACTACGGGACCCGTTTTTGCGGACTGCAAAAAAAAACGGTTGTGTGCATGAGGCCTAAGTATGGTTTCCATAAATTTCCCCACTATTGATGTCAGGCTTACTGGCCTATAGTTGCCCGATTCCTCCCTACTACCTTTCTTGTGAATGGGCACAACATTTGCTAATTTCCAATCTTCTGGGACGACTCCTGTTGCCAGTGATTGGTTAAATAAATCTGTTAATGGTTTTGCTAGTTCACCGCTGAGCTCTTTTAATAGCTTTGGGTGTATCCCATCAGCCCCCTGTGACTTAGAACTTCTTCCTCTGTAAAGACACATGCATCAAAAGATTCATTAGTCTTCCTTTCTAACTGAGGTCCTTCTCCTTCATTTTCCTCTGTAAAAACTAAACAGAAGTATTCATTGAGGCAGTCCTGGCACCACAGACACTGCTTCTGCCAAATAAGAAGAAACCATTATAATAAATGGCACAAGGAGGGTGGGAGGGGCAGTTAAAGATTTTTCATTGGAGACTTACGGCTACTGACACATCAGGATACGGTGCTGTTCTTTGCCAATTTACCACCAAAATAATGCAATAAAAAAATCAAGCCCTCACACAGCTCTGAAAGAAAACAAAATAAGTTCTGGGTCTTGGGATGCAGTTATGCAAAAACATTTTCTTTAAAAAAAAAAAAAAAAAAAAGGGGGGGTTTATTTAGTAATACTCCAAATAAAAACTGTATGTATTTGGTGTGGCTGTAATCGTACTGACCCAGAGAAAAAAATTATCAGGTTAGTCATGGATCTGCAAAAACACTTCTGTTACAATAATACAACCGCATGCATCTGTCATGAACGGATCCGGTTGTATTGCGTCTTCTATAGCCATAAACGATCCATCTTGAACACCATTGAAAGTCAATGGGGGATGGATCCGTTTTCTATTGTGTCAGAGAAAACAGATCCATCCCCATTGACTTACATTGTGTGCCGTTTGGCTCCACTTTGTCAGGCGAACAGCAAAATGCTGCAAGCAGCGTTTGTGTTTTGGTGTCCGCCTCCAGAGCGGAATGGTGACGGAACAGAGGCAAACTGGTGCATTCTGAGCGGATCCTTTTCCATTTAGAATGCATTAGAATGCAAACTGATCTGTTTTGGACCACTTGTGAGAGCCCTGAACGGATCTCAGAAACGGAAAGCCAAAACGCCAGTGTGAATTATTTATGCCACAAACAGAATGTCACTAAATTTAAAACGTAAAAACTCCATGGCAGTATTGCTGTCCCCAGAAAGAGTTAATAAAAGTTAACCAGTAAGTTACGTGTACCCCAAAATGGTGCCATTAAAAACTACAACTTGTCCTGCAAAAAACAAGCCCCCATACAGCTATATCGAAGGAAACATAAAAAAAGCAACTTGGAATGCGACGATGAAAAAAGGGCTGGTGCTGGCTCGCTGCTCCTTCTCCTCCGGGCCTGCGATGCTCTGCTGGGCTCCCTCTCTGGCAGAATCCTGTTTGATATCACCGCAACACCAGATCACCTTGTGTCATGTGACCATTTGTCATGATGAAAAGGGGGGTGGTCATCGCTGTGGCCAGTGATTGGCTGCAGCGATGTCAAACAGGATTCTAACAGAGATGGAGCCCAGCAGAGCATTGCAGGCTTGGAAAAGAAGGAGCAGGGGGCCAGCATTGGGAAGCAGGTAAGTAATCTGCCCAGTAAAATAGGGAGGGAGGAAGGGGGGGTTGTAAAACAAACAAACAAACAAAAAATAGTTTTTTGTACTTACCGTAAAGTCTGTTTCTCTTCCGTTTATTGGGGGACACAGGCTTGACCTTGGGTATAGCTGTTGCCGCTCGGAGGCGGACACTAAGCACAAAGGTGTAAGCTCCTGCCTTCAGCTATACCCTTCCTACAGGGACTAAGCTAAATCAGTTAGTGCAAAAGCAGTAGGAGAAGCAAGACAAAACAGGAAAGCCAAACTATGTACAAACCCATAACCACACAGGCCAGGCAAGGCCCCTAAACAAATCAACGGGTGGGAGCCGTGTCCCCCAATGGACAGAAGAGAAACAGATTTTACGGTACGTACAACATCACGTTTTCTCATCCGTATAATTGGGGGACACAGGCTTGACCATGGGACGTTCCAGAGCAGTCCCCGGGGTGGGCCTAACGAGAAACCCTCCAGCCAATCAGAGAACCGCTGTCTGCAAAACTCTACGCCCCATAGACACATCAGCAGACGCAAAAGTGTGTACCCTATAAAACTTGGAAAAGGTGTGCAAAGACGACCAGGTAGCCGCCTTGCACACCCGAAGCCCCATGATGCACTGCCCAAGAGGCCCCCACTGCCCGAGCAGAACGAGCAGTCACCCGGAAGGGTGGAGCCCGGTCCTTAAGGCGGTACACTTCCACAATGGCCAAATGAATCCATTGGGAAATGGAAGTCTTCGATGCTGCCAGCCCTCATCTCGGCCCCTCTGGAATAACAAACGAAATCCGTCCGTCGGAAAGATGACGACATCTGGGACGGCCCGTACCAAATCCAGAGTGTGGAGCGACTGTTCTCGAGGATGAAACGGGTCCGGACAAAATTAAGGGAGAACAATCTCCTCATTTAGATGGAATGTCGACACCACCTTCGGAAGGAAGGACTGCACAGGGCGATGGACCACCTTATCCTGATGGAGGATCAGGAAAGGCGACCGACATGACAGAGCCGCGAGTTCCGACACTCTACGGGTAGAAGTAATTGCAACAAAAAAATCCACCTTATAAGACAGGAAGCTCAGCGACACCTGCTGGAAAGGCTCAAACGGTGAAGACTGAAGAGCATTGAGCACTAGATTAAGATCCGAAGGATCCAACGGAGGACGGAAAGGGGGCGCAGCATGCGCCACGCCCTGCAGAAAGGTCAGAACCGTCAAAAGCGAAGCTAAATTCCGCTGAAAAAGAATGGAGAGGGAGCTGAGAGCCAGCCCCAAGTCCATGCCCGACTGCAGGAAAGCCAAGAGCCGCGGCAAAGAGAACCGAACGGAAGACAGCTAACGCCACTCGCACCAACTAAAGTAAGACTTCCAGTGGTAGATCCAGGAAGACGACGGCTTCCTGGCACAAATCATGGTCTGGACCACAGCATCCGAGAAACCCGAGCCTTTAGTACGGCGGCTTGAACAGCCATGCCATTAAATGTAGCGACCATAGAAGATCGGCCCCTGAGACAGGAGGTCCCCCCGAGAAGGAAGACGCCAGGGTTCGTCGGTGAGGAGGGTGACCAGAGCCGCATGCCACACCCAATCGGGGGCCACGAGAATGACGGGCAGTCCTTCGGTCTTGATCTTCCAAAGGAGACGTGGAATGAAAGGAAGAGATGGGAACACATCTGACTCCACGGAATCACCAGCACGTCGCACACCAGGGCCAGGGGTCCCTGGACCGCGCGACGAAGTCCTCGACCATGTTGTTGAAGCGAGAGGCCATGAGATCCACGTCCTGCTGACCCCACCCCTCGCAGATGGCTCGAAAGACCTGCTGGTGAAGAGCCCATTCTCCGGGATCAAGACGCCCCCGGTTGAGGAAGTTGGCGATCCAATTGCCCTCAACTCGAGAACATTGATTGGAAGGGAGCATTCCTTGCGAGACCATACTCCTTGAACAAAGAGATTTTCACACACCCCACACAACCCCTGAGGCTTGCGTCCAACAGAGAGGAAAGAAAGAGCGGCTCAACGTCAACATCGAAGAGGCCAACCACCATCTTAGGTCCCGGCAGATCAGAGCAGAGAGACACATGGGCCGATCCAGACGCATCAATCAGACTCCACCCAGCTGCTGGTGTGGGAGCTGGGAGAACTCCTGCCCCACCCCCAAAAATTACTCCGGCACCCAGCGCCGGCCCCTGGCCTCCGCCCCCCCTGCTTGCAGAAACCACCTACCGCCGCAGCCCCGGCCGGCAGAGACACCGGCCGAGGAATCGGAAGCCGCGGGGGGACCACGTGGGAGCAGGCCGCAGAGAAGCTGGGGCCTCAATTAGCAGAGACCCTGGACCAGCCGACACGCCGAACAATAAGGGAAAACGGACGCTCCGCATCAAGCCCACCCCCCCTCTCCTGAAAGCAGAAACATCCTGGAGGGACCTAGCCTTGAGGGGACCAGGTAACCTGAGAAGGGGAGGGACCTGGATGGAGGGGAACAATTGGGGCCAAATTCTTTTTTCTTTTTTTATACTCACCTGTCCGGCGTCTTCTGCCCCCCTGACTCCAGCCGGATCACCACCTTCGGTGTGCGGACCCCTGAGGAGGGACTCTACACTGGAACAGAGGGGACTTGTGGTGGTGGATGGCCTCGGTGATCCGAACGCTGGCAGGATACAGAGGCTTTTAGGAACCTCTGATCCTCCTTTGCTTCTGGAGAACTGGAAGGAGCAGGGGGCTTGGGGGACCCCCTGGTCTCCCGTGTGGGAGTGCAGGCAGCTTTTAGGACTGCCTGAAACTCCCACACAAGAGAAAATGAAAAAAGAACAAAAACCAGCAGACCTGCAGCGCAGGGAGGTCTGCCTCCCATAGACACTAAGCTAAAACTGATTTGGCTTAGTCCCTGCAGCAAGGGATATAACTGAAGAGGGAGGAGCTTACACTTTGTGCTTAGTGTCCGCCTCCTAGCGGCAACAGCTATACCCATGGTCGATGCCTGTGTCCCCCAATGATACAGATGAGAAAAAAAAATACATTCTTGTACAACAACTTTAAAGAGTAACTAAACCTTTGTCTAAAATTTTAACATGATGTCCCTAATGCCCTAATAAAACTTTTTCTAATATACTTTAATGGAGTTTCTATTTTTCATACACTTTCCCCCCCTAAAGTGCACCATTCACTGTGCGCTTAAAACTGACATTTCCGTACACCGTTGACTTCACAGCACTGTACGGAGTACAGGTGTGACATTTTTTATAAATGGGGCCGCAGCAGCAGTGCATATGGGCAGCAGCACATATTGCTGCTCCTGCCCGTGCCCCCCGAGAAGATTACTAACTCCTGGCAAAGCACATGGGTACTCTGTACCCATGTGTTATGCCAGGATTAGCTTAGCGGAGCGGGCTCCAGCTTCTGCCTGCTCCGCTAAGCTAAGAGTCCTGCATGTCAGCTTAGCAGAGCAGGCAGAAGCAGGAGCCAGCTCCGCTAAGCTAAACCTGGCATAGTATATAGGTACAGAGTACCCTTGTGCTATGCCAAAAGTTAGTACGGGCAGGAGAAGCAATAGGCGCTCCTGCCCTTACTCACAGCACTGCTGCGGCCCCATTCATACGGAAATGTCAGTTTTAAGCGCACAGGAAATGGTGCACTTCAGGTAGGAAAAAGTCTAATAAAAATAGAAAATCCATTAATAAAGTATATTAATAAAAGTTTTATTTGGACATTAGGGACATCTTATTAAAATTTAAATCAAAGGTTTAGTTACTCTTTAAGTCTCCAAAACTCCTTTAACACCTTGTCTGATGTACTGCCCCAACATTATTATTGGATTATGGTCTCTGACAATATCATAACACACTGGGGGCATGTATACCACCATCTTCCCCGATCCTGCAGGCAGCATCGGGGGGAACTCTGTATTAATAGCATGTTTAATACTCACTTTCAAAGTTTCCTATTAAACACAAAACCTGCTTCATATCAAAAACCTTTAATACAATATTACAATGCCACCGGTGTTAGTAAAATGGCGCATCCTGAAGGGGCGTCATCTCTGTGCACTCTCAGAATGGATTTGAGTAAAAAACTGTTGAATATGAACAGAATTGGTGCAGAATGTTCCCGGTGTGATTGAGATGTGTGTCCACTGATGATGTCACATCCGATTCTTGCATCAAACATTTACCTCACTCTGTGTGAAGTCGCTTGTGTTTTGTTAACCACGTTTTCAATCCGAAGCTTTTCCCGCACTGATGACAAGTGAATGGCCGCTCGCCCGTGTGGGTTCTCTGATGATCGATTAGCTTCGATTCATTTGTAAAACACCTCCCGCACACCAGACACTGATGCTCTCCGGTGTGAATCTTTTTGTGTTGAATAAGCAGCGATTTCCACATAAAAGATTTCCCGCACTCGGGGCACGAAAAAAGTTTTTCTCCTGTGTGAATGCGCTTGTGTGAAATTAGTCTTGACCGAAATTTAAAACATTTACCGCACTCCGAACAGGACAACGGCATCTGTGCTGCGTCCCTGCGATCCGTGCTGTCTGCAGACATTGGTTCTGGGTTACTCAGGTCAGACGAGACGTAGTCACCGCCGGGCGGAGAGTTCACGCCACTTTGACTGAAGTCCTGTAAAGGTTCTTCTATGAGGTCATCTTCTATTTCGATTTCAATCTCATGCTCTGGAGTTGAAAGTCGTTCATCACCTGTTGAGAAGAAAATATATTTAACCCTTCATAAATCTAAAGTACAGGTGAAGATAAGAAAGTTACATTTTAATCGATATGATTTTTCAAAGTATCTTCTTAAATCCTCTTTAGTGAAAGATTATATGATGGAGATTTCACCCTCAATAGAATGGTCACTTAAAGGTGTTTTGTCACTTCGGCAAGTGGCATTTATCATGTAGAGAAAGTTAATACAAGGCGCTTACTAATGTATTGTGACTGTCCATATTGCCTCCTTTACTGGCTGGATTCATTTTTCCATCACATTATACACTGCTCATCTCCATGGTTACGGCCACCTTGTAATCCAGCAGCGGTGGTCGTGCTTGCACACTATAGGAAAAAGCACCAGCCTATGTGTGCACCCATGGTCCCGGCCACAAGAGAGGGCGGCGCTTTTTCCTATAATGTGCAAGTACGGCCACCGCTGATCGATTGCAGGGTTGTTGTAACCATGTAATCTGTGTGCACAGTGCACAGGTGGCTCAGTGCTGGAGTCCTGGGTTAAAATCAGACCAAGGAAAACATCTGCATGGAGAATGTATGATCTCCTGTTTTTTTGGAGAGTACTTCCTGCAGAAAACACAGGTTTTATTCTGCTGCTGATCTGTGAATGACCAAGCTAGCAGGGTTTAGCTTAAAGGGGTTGTCTGGGCTTTTAATACTGATGACCTATCCTCAGGAATGACCTATCCTCAGATATTGATCGCGGGGGTCCGACACCCTTGCCTATCAGCTGTATGAGGAGATGCCGCGCGCAGTGTGTACGTGCCGTCTCTCTTCCTGTTCACCGCTGCTGTCTATGGCAAAGCAGCAGTGAACAGGAAGAGAAACGGCACGTACACACTATCCTCAAGGTAGGTCATCAATATTAAAAGCCCGGACAACCCCTTTAAAGAAGCACTCCGGGTTTTTATTTTACATATATTGCTAACTAACCACCAGTAGTTCAGCAGTGTAATTTGTTACATCCTAACTCAGTTGCATCCATACATTTTAAACCGTTTCATTATGGGAACCTCATTCCTCCTATGTTTTGAAAAGAAGGAAAAGGGACAGTATGTGCAGAGCGCGAAGCACACCGCAGCAAAATATCTTCAGCACTAAGCCACGCCTCCAAGTATTTAAAAGTGAAAGTTTGATTTATGATTATTATTCTGTCCCATTACTTTTGGTCCCTTAACAAGTGGGAGGCACAGATGCAAACTGTTGTAATTCCTGCACCGTTCACCTGATTTGGATGTAAATCCCCTCAAATTAAAGCTGACGGTCTGCAGGTAAAGCACATCTTGTTTGTTTCATTACAAATCCATTGTGGTGGTGTATAGAGCCAAAACTGTTAGAATTGTGTCGATGTCCCAATATTTATGGACCTGACTGTATATTTAGAAATCGCCAATAAATTGGAGGGATAGGTGAGTGTGCGCTTATACTGTATAAGACTCAGAAAAAAACAGATCAGCAGTGAGGATTAATATCTACTTTAGGGTCCAATCACACGTCCGTAATTCTGGCTCTGTAATTGAGCGTGTGCTGTCCGCATCTGTAGTTCCATTCCGCGGCCCTGCAAAAAAGATAGAGGATGTCCTATAATTGTCTGCAATGGCGGACAAAAATAGGCATTTCTATCAAAGGGCCGGCCATGTGCGGTCTGCAGAATGCGGAACACAAACGGAGGGTTTCCGTGTATTGTGGATCTGCAATTTGCGGACGTCTGAATGGACCCTTACACATCACTTCCACAACGGCACCCCCCCCACCAGTCTGTTAATTGTTTATTGTATTTTTTGTATTAAGTATGTGTTAACCCTCTTGATTTACAGCGCCATGGAATTAATGGCGCTTTCAAATGGATAATAATAATGATTTACTGTATAATACTGTGTCTCTGCCCGACCTCCACTGTAATGAATTGTACTGACAATATTATGTCAGTACAATTCATTACAGATTATGTGGGACAGAGACACACAGCATTGTAAATCATTATCACGGCCGTTGTTTTGGTCCGCATCCGAGCCGCAGTTTTGGCGGCTCGGATGTGGACTTATTCACTTCAATGGGGCTGCAAAAGATGCGGACAGCACTCCGTGTGCTGTCCGCATTCGTTGCTCCGTTCCGTGGCCCCGTGAAAAAAATATAACATGTCCTATTCTCGTCCGCACTTTGCGGACAAGAATAGGCAGTTATATTAAAGGCTGTCCATGCCGTTCCGCAATTTGCGGAACGCACACGAACACCATCCATGTTTTGCAGACCGCAAAACACACCACGGCCGTGTGCATGTAGCCTAATGCTGTGAGGTCCCATTACAAGAGCAGAGTTCAGGGCGGGAAATCACTCTAACACAGGGAGTCTGTTTCTCGCAGTGAACTTGCCCGTCTGAAACTGGACTTATAAAACTTGCTATAGGCAAGCTAAGTTTTTTTATTTATTGGATGCCTGGGATAACCCTCTGTGAACTTCATATTGAGGGACTGTTTCCTCACCCTGTGATGAGAGCTGGTGATCATCCATTATGACTTTCTTGTACAGGTTCTGCTGGTGATCATCCAGGATGACTTTCTTGTACAGGTTCTGCTGGTGATCATCCATGATGACCTTCTTGTACAGGTTCTGCTGGTGATCATCCATGATGACCTTCTTGTACAGGTTCTGCTGGTGATCATCCATGATGACCTTCTTGTACAGGTTCTGCTGGTGATCATCCATGATGACTTTCTTGTACAGATGCTTGTGTTTATCTACATAATCCCATTCTTCTATAGAGAAGTAGACGGCGACGTCCTCACAGCGTGCAGGAACCTGAAATGCACAAGGAGACAGACATACAACACATCAGCTGTGATCAGTGACCGGTATATTGGATAGCGGGCTGACATACGGTAGGTCATCCAGCAATCTTCACATTTATTAGATACAGTGCTTGATAGCTCACATTGTTTCTACTGGGGCCTCACCACTGGTTGAAATAAAATTAACTGGTGTAAGCAGAGAAACCCATGTGCATGCTATCCCCAATGCTGCCTGTCCTGGCTGCACCTCACCAACAATTGGGGCCTAACTTACGGTTCGAGAAGCACTGCTCAGGCACACGATTAGTTCCAAGGACTTCACACAGGGGACATTCTTTGTGTGTGTGGAGGAATGGCAATTTAGACATCAATACGGGAAAGGATTCTTTACAGTCAGAGTAGTCAAACTATGGAACATCATACCCCAAGAGGCAGTAGATGCCATGCCACCAAGAAAAGCGTCATTAGCTACAAGCAGCATGTTACAGATCAGGAGGAGCTAAGCAGATTATTATAGAGGTTTCTGGGGAAAGATTCAGTAGAATTTGTATTTTATACATTTATATTCCTGTTCATTCTGGGCTTTGAAGTCCAGGAGTCGGTCCTATCGATGATGGACAGCCTTCCCTCTATGACTGTGTATACAGAGATAGCTGTCAATCACTGATAGCACCGCCTCCTGGACATCAAAGCCCAGAATGAGCAGGAATATAAATGAATATAATACAGGTTAGGCTACATTGACAGGACAGTGAAAAAAGGTTGTGAAATAATAGACCTTAATTGTTCTTAAAACAGATGTGTGACGGATCCTTAGGCTCCATTCACACGTCCGTAATAATGGGTCCACATCCGTTCCGCAAAGTGCGGAGCGGGTGCGGACCCATTCATTCTCTATGGGGCCGGAAGAGATGGGGACAGCACACAGTGTGCTGTCCGCATCCGCATTTCCGCAGTGCGCTGCCGATCTTCCGATCCGCGGCTCCGGAATAAAATAGAACATGTTCTATTCTTGGCCGCAATTGCAGACAAGAATAGGCATTTCTATGGGGGTGCCGGCCGGGTGTATTGCGGATCCGCAATACACTACAGACGTGTGAATGGACCCTTAAATACTGAATCTTTTCCCATAAAACGATATATCCGTCTGCTCAGCTCCTCCTGTTCTATATAACTCTGCCTGCAGCTCAGACACCATGTTCAACACCACAGGTTTATCTAACAGCAAATGGCATTGAGGTTCTAATTAATCTAATAATTAATGTTGTTTATTTGACCTAAACTTGATCGACCTGTGTCTTTTTTTCATCTCATGTAAAGTAGTACCCGGTGCAAAGTTTCCCCCAAAAATTATTTGCGTTCTTTCACCCGATGAAAGCCTAAACTAACCTAAAGTGGCCCTGGAAAAAAAACTAAAAGTGGCCCCATGTTGTAGGTGGGTCCAAATTATTAGAAGGCAGGGCAGCACAAGTAGACAGGGCCAGCAATACTGCAGAACAAAATACCACCAAAGCAGAACCAAATACCACAGTGCAGCATAAAATACTGCCACCCCGGCCACAGTATTCAGTTGCTTCCCTGTTCTGAGGATGAAGATACAGTTGAATTCACGAGAGTGGCTGCTACTGGCCACATGCAGGGGTGAACTGGGAATTAAAAGTGGCTCTGAAAAAAATACTAAAAGTGGCCCCGTTTGTCGTCGGGTCCAAATTGATGGAAGGCAGGGCCAGCAATATCACATTGTGGCACATGATACCGACCTAGTAGAACCAAATACCACAGTCCAAATACTGCCCCAGCAACACAAAATACATCTCCGAAAACGTTCGCTAGGCGGCTCCCTAGGAATCGGCCCACCGGGAAATTTCCCTGTAAAGTCTATGACCAATCCGTCCCTATTTATCGGACGGAGGGCAGATGCCGCTGCGCACCTCCCCATCCGCAGCAGCGCTCACCTCTCCTGTCAGCAGATGGATGATCTGGTTGGTGAGCTGCAGAATCTCCCTGTTCTTCTCATGGCTCACAAAGTCTGTGGTTGTCATCGGGTCGGTTTCTTTGGCCGCGATCCTACCTCCTGACTCAGTGGGGCTGCTGCTTGTAGTTATACGCTCGGCGCACGCCTTCTTCGCTACTGTGTAATCCTGCGGATAAAGAGACACATCGGCAAGGAACGATATTAACATTCTGGGCTCAATTACTGCAAAGTAGGGCTCCCGTGAATAACTTCTAGAATTAGAATCCACATGGAAAGACGACAGAGCACGCGCTATGTCCCAGAGCCAACCAAAGTGACTACAGTGTAAATCACAGACCATAATCATCTACGCTACCCTGACAAAGGTGCCATCAATGTATGTAAAAGCTTCAAGTTCTCACACATTACTGCTCCCCAATCCAGGCCTGTGGTTTTTATCGTAAGTCACTCCCATAGGATCATGAGTTAGGGAACCCAGTTGTATACGAAATAAGACGGTCACGGTGTCAGTGCTTTACTCCCAGTATCGCTCACCTCTCCAGTCAGGAGGAATAGGATCTCCAGGGTGAGGCTTAAAATCCTGTCAGTCAAGTAAATGCTGCCTTTATCCATGGAGGTCATTCTGGGAAAAGGCGAGAACTGCCGAGGTGATCCCTGTACCTGGAAGAACGAGTGAGAGACGTGTCACAAGAGACTTTTTACTGAAGATATCCATGAGGACAACCCATAATGGAGTTTTCCTGTCCGTAGATACTATACTGATGGCATATCCTCATTATAAGTCATCAATATCAGACTGGTGGGGGTCCGATGCCCAGTACCCCACCAATCAGCTTATTTAGGCAGCCATCGGCCAAGTGAACAAAGCCGGAAGCAGAATGATGTAGCTGTATGTCAGTGTGTACAAGGGATGTATGGAGCCTGTGCATGAAAACTAGATTTTTGTACTCACCGTAAAATCTGTTTCTCTTCCATTCATTGGGGGACACAGGCTTGACCTTGGGTATAGCTGTTGCCGCTCGGAGGCGGACACTAAGCACAAAGGTGTGAGCTCCTGCCTTCAGCTATACCCTTCCTGCAGGGACTCAGCTAAATCAGTTAGTGCTAAACAGGGCCGTTTGAAGGAATTTGGGGGCCCCAAGCAAAATAGACATGTAGGGGGATCTGTGGATGGCACTGTTTAGGGGAGGGGGGATCTGTGGATGGCACTGTAGGGGGATCTGTGGATGGCACTGTAGGAGGATCTGTGGATGGCACTGTTTAGGGGAGGGGGGATCTGTGGATGGCACTGTAGGGGGATCTGTGGATGGCACTGTAGGGGGATCTGTGGATGGCACTGTTTAGGGGAGGGGGGATCTGTGGATGGCACTGTAGGGGGATCTGTGGATGGCACTGTAGGGGGATCTGTGGATGGCACTGTTTAGGGGAGGGGGGATCTGTGGATGGCACTGTAGGGGGATCTGTGGATGGCACTGTAGGGGGATCTGTGGATGGTACTGTTTAGGGGAGGGGGGATCTGTGGATGGCACTGTAGGGGGATCTGTGGATCTCCCTACAGTGCCATCCACAGATCCCCCTCCCCGACGCTCACAGCAGTATATTTATAAAGTAATCAGTAACTACTTTAACTTTAATCATTGCTCATTGCTGAGCTCTTTACTTGGATTATTTGGATATCTTACTTTGTCTTCGCTCCGGTAACACAGCAGGCAGTGCAGGCGGCGCTCACTCACTGACGTCACGCGCCTGCGCCGCCTAGTGGGAGGAGCAGGCGCGTGACGTCGGTCAGTGAGTGAGCGCCGCCCCCCCGCACTGCCTGCTGTGTTACCGGAGCTAAGACAAAGTAAGAGATATCCAAATAATCCAAGTAAAGAGCTCAGCAATGAGCAATGATTAAAGTAGTTACTGATTAGTTTATAAATATACTGCTGTGAGCGGCGTGGCCCTGTATATTCTTTTTTTCTCAAGAAATTTTTATTGTCAAATTGTATAGCAAGTGACAACGACATATTGTGGACGCAGCCACACAAGAGTTCTTCAGACAATTAAACTCGATAATTGGTGGGCGCAGCCACCACTTACGGTAAATTGACAACATTTTTGTTAATGTATAAAGTCCTATGGCACCCGCACGTGTGCTGCCAACATAGAACTTAGGGTAACAACAATAAGAACTATTTCAGTAAGTTACCCGAAGGTAAGTCATGAGGGGGGAGGGGGGGGGGGGGAAAGAACAAGAAAAAGAAAAAAAAATGAAGAGATGGTGTTGTTGAGAAGCAACCATAGACATATAATTTCCTACCTATATTAGGCCAATTCAGGGAATCCCTGGGAAATGCACAAGAGCATACAGAGGAGATTGATTACTGAGGCATAGGAAATTTAGCTAGCCACGGAGACCAGGAAGTATAGAAAAATTTTAACCTGTTCGTTCTTTGGGCCCATAAATGTTCAAAAATGACATTTGTGGATATCCTTTCTGCTAGTTCGTTCACGGAAGGGCTCCTAGATGATTTCCAATGTTTAGCAATCAATAATTTAGCTGCTAATAAAATGTGACATAATAAAGGCCTAAATTGGGGGGGGATTGTGTCAATGTCTAATGACAAAAGTGCCATAGCTGGGGATAGCACTAGACTCCGTCCTAAGACATCTTCAATTAGTTTATTTACTTCTACCCAGAATGGGCGGAGTCCAATGCAATCCCAAAAAACATGGATCAAATTACCAGGCTTCACTTGGCATCGCCAACATGTATTTTCAATGTTAGGATAGAATCTGGCAAGCTTGACTGGGGTGAAGTACCACCGTGCTAGGAGTTTTAAATACCCTTCAACCAGATTAGAGTTTCTTGTGGCTTTGTGTGTAGTTCTAATCGCAATCTGCCATTTAGCCAGGGGAAAAGAGATGTTAAAATCCCTTTCCCAGTTAAGTAAATGTGCTTTCTTAGTAAAGTGGTCATCATTTGTCACGTAGTTATATATGACCTTCGTAGGCACCTGAGAAATTCCTTGTGGGCCAGGTGCTGTATGTAGCAGAATTATCGGGACGTTTACTTCTCTTTTAGGTCTTTTAACTAAAAAGTGGGTTATTCTAGTATACTGGTAGCTATAAGAGTCCGGTAGATTATGTGAGGATTTCAGACATGTAAAGGACTTAATAGTATCTCCCTCATAGAAATCAGTTCAATACCCTAATCCCAGCTTTCCGCCACCCGCTCACCGAGATGTCTGGAATATAATATTGCAGAATCTCTACAGGGATCTGCAAGGTTTTCACCGGCACTTTAGGCTCATCCTTCTGCAACACTATTTTCCATGTTTGGATAGTGGCTTTCATTGTCGGTGCTGTGGGTAGCGGAAATTTCTTATCTATTGCATGTAATAGTAAAAGTGAACGGAGAGTCCTTCCCCTTATTAAGATCCATTTCGATCTGTTTCCAGCTTGGATATTGCTCTGTGCTAAGCCAAAGTTTTAGCTGTTTTAAGATAAAGGAGTTGTAATACCCCTGAAGATTAGGGACACCTAGGCCACCATTGGACCTGTGGTTATAAAGTATAGAGGCTGCAATTCTATGAGGGCCTTTGTTCCATATGAATGAAAGCATTTGAGTTTTAAACTTAGCTATGACTGAAGCCGGGATGGGAATAGGAAGTGTTCTGAACAGATATAGAATTTTTGGTAGAATCATCATTTTATATATTGTTATTCGTCCCAGCCAGGACAATTCTATTTTGGAATATCTGATCAAGTCGGCCTGAAGAGATTTGTACATTGTATCGTAGTTATATTTTACTATTCTAGATAGAGGAAAGCACAATTGGACACCCAAGTATGTGATAGATTGTTCCGCCCATTGGAAAGGGAATTCTTTTCCTAATAACTCTTTCAAGGGTGGAGGGACTTTTATAGCTAGCATTTGGGATTTGGACTCGTTAACCTTATAATACGATACCTCTCCAAATTCTTTAATAATCTGAGAAGCCGCTCTTAAGGAAGGGATGGGATCAGTGATTGAAAGGATGACGTCATCCGCGAACAGTCCTATCTTATGTTGGCGGTTACCGGCTGGGATACCTCTAATCTCGCTTGACACCCTTATCAATTCTGCAAAAGGTTCCATAACCATTAAAAAAAGGAAAGGCGAAAGGGGGCAACCCTGGCGAGTACCATTTGTAATTAAAAAAGGGGATGATAAGGACCCATTTACCAATACTCTAGCTGAGGGAGAAGTATAAAGAGCTAAAATCGCATTTTTTATATAGCCATTAAACCCAAATTTATCTAGAACTGCTGATGCGAATCCCCAGTGGATCCGGTCGAACGCCTTCTCTGCATCCAGGGTAAGAAGCAGAGAAGGCAGTGCCATGGACCCAGCTTTCTGCAATAAATCCAGCATCCTCCTAGTCCCATCTGGGGCCTCTCTGCCCTTCGTAAAGCCTACTTGATCGCTGTGAATTAGTATAGGCATAATTTTCATAAGTCTATGAGCGAGTAATTTGGCATAAAGCTTAATATCACAGTTGAGAAGCGAGATAGGGCGGAAATTTGCGGGGGAGTCAGGTGTTTTCCCTGGTTTAGGTATGGTGACGATGGTGGCTTGCAGCATTTCAGATGGAAATTGGTCCCCAAGTAAGACTCCATTAAAGAGTTTCACTAGATGTGGCTGCAAAACGGAGGAGAATATCTGATAGTACTCGTTGGAAAATCCATCCAGACCGGGTGACTTGTTAGCTTTAAGAGATTTAATAATACTTTCTATTTCGGAAATGGAGACTGGGGAATTTAGTTCCGTTAGTTGTTCAGAGTTCAAAGAGGGCAAATTAATTTTTGGGAGAAAAGCGTCAATGCTGTCTGTGGATGGTTGGTGAGTGGAAGCATCTTTGCTAAGGTTGTATAGCTTCGAATAGTACTGATTGAATGCTTCTGCTATTTTATTTGGATGAGTGATTTTAGATATCTTGTCAGGGGCTAGTATAAAAGGAATATTAATTTTTTGGGCCAGCGGTTTTACTTTCCTCGCCATTAATCTACTTGGTTTATTGTATGACCTGTAATACGCTAGACGCATAGAGGTTAGCTGTCTATCATAATCCATCTGGAGGGTAGAGTGAATTTCATGTCTGAGAGACATTAATGTTTTATGTAGTAGTAAGGACGGGTCTGAACTCAGTTGTCTTTCCAGTCTGGCTTCTTCATCTAGGAGGGATGTCAGTTTAGCTTCCCTTGTTTTTTTGAAGTGAGAGCTTTGTTTAATCAGTTCTCCTCTAATAGTCGCTTTATGAGCTTGCCAGATAGTAAAGTTACTAACATCACCTGTGTTATTGAGGGAGAAATACTCTATCAAAGCTGATTTTGTACGTGCCTGATACGTGGGATGACGGAGAAGAAAAGTATTGTTTCTCCACAATCTTTGTGTGTTTGTCGGTAAGATTTGGGAGATAGAACAATATATGGGCGCATGATCCGACCAAGATGTCTTCCCAATTGAAGATTTGGAAATCTTAGGCAAAAGAGATCTGTCTGAAAGAAACAGATCAATTCGGGAGAATGATCTATGTCTAGCAGAGTAGAAGCTATATTCCCTAGAATTTGCATTTAAACACCTAAACGTGTCATAGAACTGATTGTCCCGTATCCACCGTCCCAGTGAGGGAGCCAATATTCTATTTGAGCTGGAAGAATCAATAGACCCGTTGGGGACAATGTTGAAGTCTCCACATATCATCAAAGCTCCTTTTTGAATCTTGCGAGTTTTTGCCAGGACTTTGTTTAAAAATCTAACTGGGGATTTGTTAGGGGCATAGATATTGACAAGGGTCATTACTACCGGGCCAATCTGGCCTACTAAGATAATATATCGCCCGCCTTCATCACAAATCACTTTTTCAGTTTGAAATCCCAGTGAGTTTCTTATTGCAATAGCTACTCCTGCTTTCTTTTTACAAGAATTAGCGAGTAATACTATAGAGAACTCTTTATTAGAGAACTGTGGATGTTTGCCACTCACAAAATGTGTTTCTTGAACACAGACTATATCAGTATGAGAGGAGCGAACATCCTTCCAAAGCGAGGATCTTTTGTATGGAGAGTTGAGCCCCTTGGCATTAATAGATAGTACCTTAACCGCCATCACATATAAAAATACCTTGAGGTAGTATACATAGTGTAGCTCTTACAACTCTAGCCTGTGTAGGAAATGGATATAGTATAGCATCACCATCTGTAAAAAGAAAATTAAAAGGACATAGAAAAAGAAAAGGGGAGACAAAATTGCCAAGATAGTACAGTATTAGGATTAATACGATTTGCATAGTAAACTGGGGTTAAACAATCAGAAATTGTTATGACTGGTCTGGAGGAGGTTAAAGAGAAACCTGGACCAGAGAAATCTGGGGGAAACAGTCCGGCCCTATTCCTCCATCCCTATAATGGAAAACAACCTGGTCAGAGGGAACAACGACCGCTCTAGGCCGTATTATGGAACTCAATCTCCCACTGTGGACCAATCTGGAGTAATATGGGCGTTAGGCTTGTTCTTTGCTGTTGTCGGCGAGGTCGGTCCGCCAGCCTTCCAGGTCTTAAGTAGTGCTTCACCCTCTTCTGGGTTCTTGATGATATATGTTCTCCCATCTTTGTGGATCAGGAGCTTCATCGGGAATCCCCATCTATATGGAATCTGAAGATCTCTTAGAATTCTGGTAATTGGGGAAAGTTGTTTTCTTGCTTGTAATGTCGCTTGGGACAAATCAGCGAATATTTGAATGTCCTGATAGGGAGCTGGAAGGTTACGGTTTTTCTTCATATAAGCAACTAAATCCTCTTTATGCAGTAGAAGTGAAAACGTGCAATAACATCTTTGGGCACAGAGACCGGGAGATGTTTCGGTTTAGGTAGGTGATGAGCTCTATCAATCAGAAGAAGATTGGGATCTTTATCTGGAAACACCATTTTGAGCATTTCTCCAAGATGTTGTTGTAGATTGGCTGAGCTAATCGAATCAGAGATCCCTCTAAATTTTAAGTTAATTCGTCTATTCCTGTCTTCTAAATCCGCCAGCTTAGCTTTCAGCCCTGACACCTCGTCTTCCAGGGAATAGTGTGCATCGATAAGGTTATTGTGGGAGTTGGTTAATTCCCCCATCTTGCATTCTATATGGTTCACTCTGGAACCTAAGTCGTCCACCGCAGAGGTAATGGTGGAAGCTACCTGCTGGAGCTGCGATGTGAGAGATTGATGGACCGCTGTCATCATCGCTTTCAATGAACTCTCTGACACTGCCTGGTCAGTACATATAAAGCTCTGAAGAGGATCTAGCAATGCGGCCCCTGAGCTTGTAGTTGTGTTTAAGGGAGTTGTTTGGGCCTTGCCCGGGGAGAGGGTGCCGCGTTTGTCAGAGCCGGCTGAATTTTCACTCACCGGAAACGCTGGTGTCATGGCGGCCCCTTCCTCCTGCGCAGAGTCATGCCTATATTCTCCGGTTCTGGGATCGCACCTCTGCGGCGAGGGTAAGTGTTCACCCCTTCCCCCTGGGACCTCATATCCATGTGAGGTACGGGGAGCGCTTCCTCTGTTGGAGTGAGTAGCGGTGCCTTCATTATCTCGGCACTCCGCTGCCGCCGCATGTCGCAATGGCGGGAAGCCGCCCTCCGGCTCCTGAGCGGAGAAGAAGTCAGTTAGCCTTCTGAGACCCGGACGGGACGATTTTTTTCTGGTCATCATGACCCTGAGGTGACGGGGAACTCGAGAGGATGATTCTATCGTCGTTCCACTTCAGCCACGATGCTTTGAGCCGCGTTGTCAGGGATGGTGATGAGGAGCTCTAACACTGAGCAGCCATCTCAGACGGCAGCAGGCCACGCCCCCCCGGCCCTGTATATTCTAACCCCCAGGCAAGCGTCCCCGTCACCATGGGAACGCCTGGGGGTTAGAATATACCATCGGATTTGAGCTTTTACGATCTCACTGAGCTCGTAAAACTCAGATCCGATGGTATATTCTAACCCGCAGGCAAGCGTCCCCGTCACCATGGGAGCGCCTGGGGGTTAGAATATACCATCGGATCTTCTGAGTTACTCAGCCCTGCTTGGCCCCGGGCCAGCTCGGGGCCCCAACCAGCTCAGGGCCCCAACCAGCTCGGGGCCCCAAGCAATTGCTTGTTTTGCCTGTTGGGTAGCGACGGGCCTGGTGCTAAAGCAGTAGAAGAAGCACGACAAAATCACACTATGTACAAACACAGGACCACACAGGCCCCTACACTAGAGAATGGGTGGGAGCTGTGTCCCCCAATGAACGGAAGAGAAACAGATTTTAAGTACAAAAATCTAGTTTTCTCATCCGTCTTATTGGGGGGACACAGGCGTGACCATGGGACGTTACAGAGCAGTCCCCAAGGGTGGGCATCACAAGCAACCCTCCCGTCAATCAGAGAACTGCAGCCTGCAAAACTCTACGCCCCAGAGACGCATCAGCAGACGCAAAGGTGTGCACCCTGTAAAACTTGGAAAAAGTGTGCAAAGACGACCAGGTAGCCGACTTGCACACCTGAAGGGCCGAAGTCCCGTGGTGCACTGCCCAAGAGGCCCCCACTGCCCAAGCCGAATGAGCAGTCACCTCATTTAGATGGAATTCCGACACCACCTTCGGCAGAAAGGAATGCACAGGGCGAAGAACCACCTTATCCTAATGGAGGATCAGGAAGGGCGACCGACATGACAGAGCCGCAAGTTCTGACACTCTACGGATAGAAGTAATTGCAACCAAAAAAGCCACCTCATAAGACAGAAAGCGCAGCGACACCTGCTGCAAAGGCTCAAACGGTGAAGACTGGAGAGCATTGAGCACTAGATTAAGATTCCAAAGATCCAATTGAGGATAATAAGGGGGAGCAGCATGCGCCACCCCCTGTAGAAAAGTCTAAACCGCCGAAAGCGAAGCAAAATTCCGCTGAAAAATAACGGAGAGAGCCGACACTTGCCCTTTGAGGGAGCTGAGAGTTCATGCCTGACTGCAGGAAAGCCAAAAGCCGCGGCAAAGAAAAGCGAACGGGGGACAGCTGCCACCGCTTGCACCAACTAAAGTGGGACTTCCAGGTCCGATGGTAGATTCTGGAAGACAACGGCTTCCTGGCCCGAATCAAGGTCTGCACCACGAGCTTTCAGTACGATGGCTTCAACAGCCATGCCGTTAAATGTAGCAACCCTAAATTCGGGTGGAAGATCGGACCCTGCGACAGCAGGTCCTCCTGAAGAGGAAGACGCCAAGATTCTTCGGAGAGTAGGGCGACTGGGGGTGCGTGCCACACCCTTCGCGGCCAATCTGGGACCACGAGAATGACGCGCAGTCCCTCGACCTGATCTTCTGGAGGAGACGCGGAATGAGCGGAAGAGGCGGGAACATGTAAGGAAGCTTGAACCGACTCCACGGAATCACCAGCGCATCGCATGCCCCGGCCATGGGGTCCCTGGACTGCGCAACAAAGTCCTCGACCTTGTTGCTGAAGCGTGAGGCCATAAGATCGACATCCTGTCGACCCCACCTCTCGCAGATGGCCCGAAAGACTTGCGGGAGAAGAGCCCACTCAAGCTGAGGAAGTCGGCGATTCAGTTGTCGACACCGGGTATGTGAACTGCAGACAGTGCCGGAACATGTTTCTCCGCCCAGCTGAGAATCAGCGCCGTCTACGCCATGACTGCCGGGCTCCGGGTGCCGCCCTGGTGATTGATGTACGTCACCGCCGTGGAGTTGTCGGACTGAACCCGAACCAAACAACCCATGAGATGGTCGGCCCAATACCGCAGAGAGAGACGAATCACCCTCAACTCTGATTAGAAGGGAGCGTTCCTCGCATGACCATACTCCTTGAACAGAGAGATTCTCCAACACTCCCCCCCAATCCCTGAGGCTTGCGTCCGTTGTTAACACCTTCCAACAGAGAGGGAGGCTTGAAATCCAATTTGTAGCCCTCTGCAATTATCTCACTCACCCACGCATCTGAGACGTGAGCCAGCCAAACATGCCGAAACAAATGAAGCCGGCCGCCCACCCGAAAGCCGGGCGCCGCCCGTTATGCAGCGGAGCTCTTAGGATTAAAGGACTTAGAGCCCTGTTGATGGGAACACCAGGAAGGGCGCGCTTGAAGGAAGGTTTGCGCTTCTGATCCGTGGCCGACTTGTCGGACGCCATCTTGGGGCTAGCAAAACTCTGCCCCCTGTTCTGTGGTAAATGGGTGCTCTTACCAAATGTAGCGTCCGAAATGATCTCATCCAAGTGCTTACCAAAAAGTCTGCTGCCGGTAAAGTGGAGGGCCGTCAGGGTCTGCTTTGAAGCATTATCTGCCGCCCAGCAGGAGAGCCTTAGGCACGGCGAATAGCCACCAATAGGGCTGACGAGCGAGCCATCAGCCTTGCCGCATCCAAAGATGCTTGACAAATATATGCACTGGCATGCGAGAGCTGTAGGGCCGCATCTGCAAGTTCCCCCGAGGGGACTCTCGAGTCGAGACCCTGATGTAAATTACTTACCCACTACTCCCCCATAGCCTTGCTCACCCATGTAGAGGCAAATACCGTCTGCAGCGCTGTGCCCACTGCTTCAAAGGCAGATTTTGCAAACGCTTCCAGCTTCTTATCTCTGATATCAGAGAAAAAAGCCCCATCTGCCATTGGCAAAGTAGTATGTTAAGCCAAGCGAGAAACTTGCGGGTAGACTATAGGCGAGGACGATCATTTCTTAGTCAAATCCCCCGGAAAAGGATAAAGGATTTTCAAGCGTTTTGGCAAGGTAAAACGTCTATCAGGGAAATTCCACTCCTTGGAGAGAGAGGAATCAAACTCCTGGTGGTTGGGGAAACACTTGTGGAGCGACGGGACCTTCTAAAGGAAAAACCCAAACTGGCAGATGAAGGTGCAGGGTCCTCAACCTGCAACGTCTCAATAACCACCGTAATAAGATTGCCCACCATGGAAGACAGTTTGGACGACTGACCCTCCGGCGAGACAACATCCTCATCTGACCCCCCTCCTCGGTACATGCCTCTTCCACTGAGGACACGTCGGAGCGAGACTCTCTAGCAGGAGGAGGAGAGGCCGAGGAAACGGGAGACACAGACACCCTTTTGGGGGAGGATGTTCTGGCCCGTTTTGTGGGACGGCCACGATGGGCACGCGCCCCATGATCCCCAGAGTCGGACTGGTACGATGACTGCCTTGCCAACAAACGCCCCAATATTTCCACAATGGCCCTGTTGATATTGGAGACATCCTGTACCACCCTAGACAGGGAACGCGCCCATTCCGGTTCTTCCATAGGCTGGGCAGCAGGAAGCAACGGGTCCGAGCCACTTGATGGCGGCGCAGCACACGCAAAGCAGAGGGAGTTCGAATGAGGGGATGGAAATTTTGCATGACGTGACACACAAGCAAAATTACGCACCAAAGGGACCGCCTGCTTCGGGACCTGGGGTCAGACATAATGACAACCCTGGCAACCGAATGAGGAAAAGAGGAAGGTTAGGGCCTGTAAGAAGGGACAAGCAACACTTACCCAGCCTGTGTCCCTCCAAGCAGCAAGCCAGTCCGTCAGCGTCCCGCCAGGTGCTTTAAATCCCAAAAGTGGGCAGAGTCCACTCTCCCTCTGCTTCAGCTGCGTTGTGGGATCGAGGAAATTCACAAGCCCCTCCCCCAAAATGACGCCGGCCCTCAGCCAGGAAGAGGTCGCAAGAGCAGCCCGCACAAAAGCCAGGGCCTCAATTAATTAACCCTGCCGAACCCGGAAGCTGCGCTCAGAGGAGAAAACTCTTGCCCCCCTCTCCCCGGCGCATTCAGGAGGATGCCGCAGGAGGACGCGCCGCGGGGTGCAGCCACACAGCAGGAGCAGCCCCCTGAGCCCTGCATGCTGGAAAACTGACACCCCCAGGTGCCATTTAAACATTTAAAGGGCTCTCATTGCCAAATAACATGAACCTGCCCCCATGGGGACCATAACACGTGGGGAGGAGAGGGTACTGGAATGGGGGCCACTAGCTAAAAACTGATTTAGCTTAGTCCCTGTAGCTGAAGAGGGAGGAGCTTACACTGTGTATGCTTGGTGTCCGCCTCCTAGTGGAAACAGCTGTACCCATGGTCAAGCCTGTGTCCCCCAATGAGACAAATGAGAAATGGACGTAGCAGAACTAGGACAGGTTCAGAGGGAGACCAAGGTAATTAAAGGGAGATGACCATGGTGTTTAATAGATTTACTCATGTAGTTGCTTACCTCATATACATCTTCCCCATGCTTTTTTTTCAATTTGGACCCTCCTGACCCGTTTCCACCATGTAAACCAATCCCTCAGGTTTGTTTCCATCCAGTATGTAGCACTTCCTGTTCCTGTATCCAACCAAACCCATGATGCACTTCTCCCTCCTCTGCCACAGCTCCAGCCCCGCCCCTAACAATGTCCAGCTAGTTTATAGCTCCTCCCACCCAGCTAGTTACATAGACACTCCCCTATTACTGCCCCGCCCATGGACATAACATCACAGGAAATAAGAAAGAGCTGCATGGACATGGTCATGTGACCACAGCCCAGAACGGGAGATAGGAAAGAGCTCTATACAAGTCGCACAGACCTACTAATGTGCTAAACAGTAAGCAAATACACCAATAATGGCTCCTGTTTATAACAAAGGATTTTGGTTATTTTCATGTACAAGTATGAGCACAGATAGGATTTGGTCTATCTTGAGGGGAGTTTCTCTTAAAGGTGTTGTCTCACTTCAGCAAGTGGCATTTATCACGTAGAGAAAGTTAGCACAAGGCACTTACTAATGTATTGTGATTGTCCATATTGCCTCCTTTGCTGGCTGGATTCATTTTCCCATTACATTATTAAACGGCTCATTTCAATGGTTACGACCACCCTGTAATCCAGCAGCGGCCTCCCTGGAGTCTGTTAGAGCGCACATAGGCTAGTTCTTTTTTTATACAGTGTGCAAGCACGACCACCGCTCCTGGATTACAGGGTGGTCGTAACCATGGAAACGAGCCGTGTATAATGTAATGGAAAAATGAATCCAGCCAGCAAATCTTTGTCGTGTTTGAAGATGCTGTCACGGTTGGTTCACTCAACAGGTTATAGAAGAGATTGGATGTATTTCTTGGAAGTAAAAATACCGCAGGTTATGGGCACTTGGTTTCTGGACAAGGGACGCTGCTGCAGGGATTTATTCTGACTGCCAGATTTGGAGTCGGGAAGGAATATTTCCCCAGGGTCCATTCACACGACCGTTTAGTTTTTTTCTGCATCCGATACGCATTTTTTGCAGATAGGATGGGGACCCATTCATTTCAATGGTTCCACAAAAATACGGTGTGCTGTCCGCATCAGTTTTTCTGTTCCGCAGCCCCGCAAAACCAATAGTTTGTCCTATTCTTATCCGAAAATTGCGGTCCATGGTCCAATGACAGTGAATGGGTCCGCAAAAAAAGGACCGCAAATCTGGAAGTGCAAACATATGGACGTGTTAATGTTTTTTTTCTTTCTTTCCTCTGTATCAAAACTGTAGGATTATACATTGGACTTAATGGACCTGTTGTATTTTTCCAACCATGTAACGGTGTTCCAACGTGTGTGTTTTTCGATGAACACCTAACTGCAATACTCTTTTTTGGCGTATCAAACCCCCTGACCCCCACCACCACGGTCCTTATACCTACATGCTCTTGCCGTACTCCAAAGAAAGGGTTGGTTGCGGAGCTTGAAGCCGCCGTGTTACATGACTGAGGATTCTTGTGGAAGTGGTGCGGTATGGCATTGTCCTTTAGAACTTTTTTCCTTTTGGTTCGTCTGTATGAATCCGGCGAGAAGTGCTCAGAGCAAATACGGAAATTGTCAGTCTTCTTCCCTTCCAAAATTTTCTTAGCGAAACTCTCAATGTCTTCAAAGTCCTGATAAATTTGGGAGAGCCAGCATTTAATTCTCAACAGGTTTTTGGGAAAGGTATGCAACATGATCCCATTCAAAAGATTCTTCTCCTTGTTTGCAGTGTGATTGGAGCAGCCGGAGACGATGCACTTGGGCATATTTGTAATCTGAAACGGAAAAGAATATACAGGCATCATGTCTGTGCATTTATAGTTTCCATGTTGCCTATAGACAGTTAATAACAGCGCGCGTGTGCATATAACATTTTTCACACTATAAGACGCACCCCCCTTAAGTGCGTCTTATGGAACTAATACTAATGAACTAATGAATCCACCTCCCCAACAGAGAAAGGAAAAAGTAAGTCTGCCACCCTATAATGGTCCTGGGGAATGGACCTGCAGAGTTTGCAGGACCCAGAACCCAGATTAGAGAGAGAGTTGTGCTGGGTGTGGTACTCCTCGTCCACACCACATGAGAGGATTGTATTCTGTGTTGACCGTGCCCGGACCACTGTCCCCACAGACACTCATGTTTTTAGGGATGGCTGGGGGGCAGTGAGGACGACACAAAGAAAGGTGAGGAGGAAAAAGTTAGACCAAGCAACTGTAACTCCTCCGACCTCTGTTGTATTCAGTCCGGAGGTGCCAAACCTTAGTATGGAAAGGATATGGACACTGGATCACACTGGTCCATCCTTCACCCCTTCAGTGAGACCCTGAACCCCTGTTGGAGTAGGCGTAGGATAGGTTGTCAGCTCAATCTGTGACTGTCAGATATGTCCCAAGAGAAGGGAGAGACAGTGGAAAAGTTCTTTGCTTGCATGGACATAGGGTATGAAGCAAGGAACGAGATGCATCAGAGGATTTTAGGGTCCACTTTTGTAGACGGTCTCTATAAGTCCATAAGAAACGCCCTAATTACTGCCTGGTGAAAGTTACAAAGACGATAGAGCAAGATCAGAACAGGAGAAGAACTCACCCTCTAGGAGTAGGAGTTGTGCAAACAGCCTGTCCCCCTTCTGGGACCCCTCCTCCCAATCAAATCAGGGAGGTAACAAGCGACGTAACTTTGCTGGTCAGTGACACCACCCTGTTGCCTCCTGGATGCAGACTTGCTTGCAAAAGTACGTGCCAGCATCTTATACCAGGAGGATGGCACTGTGAGACTAACAGGTGCCCTCAATGACCAGGAACTTTGTTTGTTGGCCGTTAGTGATAAAACACCCTGGTCCATGTTTATGTTAGTACTCCCAGAAGATGAGAAGGAAGCCCTGCTTACAGACCTGCCGGACCATCTGTGGGCTACTGGAAGTATCGGACTGTAGTGGCTTTGTACCTCCTTTTACACAACTTTTTCAAGGCCCACAAACCTATTTTTACTATCTCATTTAGAATCCATATTCTTTGAGTCAGGATCAGCAGTCACACGAAGGGGAGCAAGAAACACCATCCCTTCAAGTCTCCAGACTCAATACTTTCTTGCAATGACTGGTGTAGATCCAATTAGGCTTTCCTTTGAGCTTCACTGATGTGCTTGTGGTCAACAACACTTGGAATGGACCATCAAACCGGGCTTTAAAGAGGACTTTTCTTTCGTTGTTGACCACAAGCACAAGACTTTGTTGTATTCCGCTTACACCGAAAACAGTGATGTAAAATTATACCTGAACTGATGAATTGTCTCCTCAAACTCCGGCCACAGGCGTCTTCCTGTTTGGCCTCATGCACACGACAGTTTTTTTTCACGGTCCGCAAAAACGGGGTCCGTGGGTCCGTGATCCGTGACCGTTTTTTCGTCCGTGGGTCTTCCTTGATTTTTGGAGGATCTACGGACATGAAAAAAAAGTCGTTTTGGTGTCCGCCTGGCCGTGCGGAGCCAAACGGATCCGTCCTGAATTACAATGCAAGTCAATGGGGACGGATCCGTTTGATGTTGACACAATATGGTGCCATTTCAAACGGATCCGTCCCCATTGACTTTCAATGTAAAGTCTGGAGTTCTTTTATACCATCGGATTGGAGTTTTCTCCAATCCGATGGTATATTTTAACTTGAAGCGTCCCCATCACCATGGGAACGCCTCTATGTTAGAATATACTGTCGGATATGAGCTACTTCGTGAACCTCAGATCCGACAGTATATTCTAACACAGAGGCGTTCCCATGGTGATGGGGACGCTTCAGGTTAGAATACACTACAAACTTTGTACAAGACTGCCCCCTGCTGCCTGGCAGCACCCGATCTCTTACAGGGGGATATGATAGCACAATTAACCCCTTCAGGTGCAGGCACCTAAAGGGGTTAATTGTACTATCATATTCCCCTGTAAGAGATCAGGGCTGCCAGGCAGCAGGGGGCAGACCCCCCCCCCCTCCCCAGTTTGAATATCGTTGGTGGCACAGTGTGCGCCCCCCATCGGGCCCCCCTTCCTCCCTCTAATGTTAGAAATCGTTGGTGGCACAGTGTGCGCCCACCATCGCCCCCCCCTCCCTCCCTCTATTGTAATAAATCGTTGGTGGCACAGTGTGCGCCCACCATCGCCCCCCCTCCCTCCCTCTATTGTAATAAATCGTTGGTGGCACAGTGTGCCAACCACCATCGCCCCCCCCCTCCCTCTATAGCAGTAACAACATTGGTGGCAGTGTGCGGCCTCCCATTCCCCCCCCCTCCATCATTGGTGGCAGCGGAGTTCCGATCGGAGTCCCAGTTTAATCGCTGGGGCTCCGATCGGTAACCATGGCAACCAGGACGCTACTGCAGTCCTGGTTGCCATGGTTACTTAGCAATAGTACAACAGTAGAAGATTCATACTTACCTGCTTGCTGCTGCGATGTCTGTGAACGGCCGGGAGCTCCTCCTACTGGTAAGTGAAAGGTCTGTGCGGCGCATTGCTAAAGAACTGTCACTTACCAGTAGGAGGAGCTCCCGGCCGGTCACAGACATCGCAGCAGCAAGCAGGTAAGTATGAATCTTATACTGTTGTACTATTGCTAAGTAACCATGGCAACCAGGGCTGCAGTAGCTTCCTGGTTGCCATGGTTACCGATCGGAGCCCCAGCGATTAAACTGGGACTCCGATCGGAACTCCGCTGCCACCAATGATGGGGGGGGGGGGGGAATGGGAGGCCGCACACTGCCACCAATGTTGTTACTGCTATAGAGGGAGGGGGGCCGATGGTGGTTGGCACACTGTGCCACCAACGATTTATTACAATAGAGGGAGGGAGGGGGGGGGCGATGGTGGGGGCACACTGTGCCACCAACGATTTATTACAATAGAGGGAGGGAGGGGGGGGGCGATGGTGGGCGCACACTGTGCCACCAACGATTTCTAACATTAGAGGGAGGAAGGGGGGGCCCGATGGGGGGCGCACACTGTGCCACCAACGATATTCAAACTGGGGAGGGGGGGGGGTCTGCCCCCTGCTGCCTGGCAGCCCTGATCTCTTACAGGGGAATATGATAGTACAATTAACCCCTTTAGGTGCCGCACCTGAAGGGGTTAATTGTGCTATCATATCCCCCTGTAAGAGATCGGGTGCTGCCAGGCAGCAGGGGGCAGTCTTGTACAAAGTTTGCAGTGTATTCTAACTAGAAGCGTCCCCATCACCATGGGAACGCTTCTGTGTTAGAATATACTGTCGGAAATGAGTTTTCACGAAGTGAAAACTTAGATCAGAAAAAGCTTTTATGCAGACGGATCTTCGGATCCGTCTGTATGAAAGCAACCTACGGCCACGGATCACGGACACGGATGCCAATCTAGTGTGCATCCGTGTTCTTTCACTGACCCATTGACTTGAATGGGTCCGTGAACCGTTGTCCGTCAAAAAAATAGGACAGGTCATATTTTTTTGACGGACAGGATACACGGATCACGGCCTCGGCTGCAAAACGGTGCATTTTCAGATTTTTCCACGGACCCATTGAAAGTCAATGGGTCCGCGAAAAAAAACGGAAAACGGCACAACGGCCACGGATGCACACAACGGTCGTGTGCATGAGGCCTTTGTCTGATTTCTAACCCGGTAACATACCAGATGGCGCTCACGTGTGTCCGTGGTATTCCAGGCCCGGGTCTTCTCACCTTCATAGAAAATAAAAATAAAATGACACATCAGTAACATGGCCACTGTACGACACCTGAATGCACCGCATGCTGATTGGGCCACACAGCTAAAAAGTAGGTAGACACTTTAGTAGCTGGAGTTTTAACAGTTTTTATTTTTTATAGTTTATAGTCTTGTAAAATCGCTGTAGTTTATTTAAACCTAGCAGTCGTGTAATACCATTATAGAAGAATAAGTAAAGCCGGCCATATACATTAGATAGCTGCCTGTCATTTGGGGAAGGAGGGGGTATCAAGAAGAATAGCAGCCGGCAAATGCGTGTTTACAATTTCTAGCTGATTTAAAAGTAAAAAATGTTTTTTTTCTGTGACAAAGAGTCGCTTTAAGGGCTCATTCAGACGGCCGTATGTTGCTTTCCGCATCTGATCCACAATTTTGCACATTAGATGCGGACCCATTCACTTCTATGGGGCCCTTTTCTTCCGTTCCACGGCTCCGCAAAACAAATAAAACATGTCATACTGGTAAAAATCAGGACGTGGCCCAATTGAAGTCTATGCGGAATGCAATCCGTTTTTTGGCGGACAAGTTGAACTGTCCAGGAAAAAACAGATCTGCATTTTTGCGGACAGCATACGTCCGTCTGAATGAGCCTTCAAGGAGTATTCCGGTTATATAAAGTTATCCCCTATTCTGGGGATAACTATTAGATCAGTGGGGGTCCTACTGCTTGGATCCTGACTGTTCACGAGAACGAGGGTCCCTTACTTCCCCCCAAGCAGCTGGTCCATTCAGTTCTATGGGAGTTCCAGAGATAGCCAAGTGCAGCATGATCAGTGGAGTTCTCGTGGTCAGGGGGTCCAAGTGGTAGGACCACCACCGATCTGTTATCCCCTATCCTGTGGAATATAACTGGAATACGCCTTTAAAGTTTCTTTATTTTGACAGGATTTGCTCCAACATTTAAAGACGTCTTACAGGAGTTGAACAGGTCAATATCAATGGCCTATCCTCAGGATAGATCAGCAACATCTGATCAATGGTGGGGGGGGTCTGTGGTTTCACAGAGGTGGGCGTGGCTTATCTGTTTGGGGGCGTGACCAGTGAGGTTCGGCTTTCTGGGGTGAAACCAGTGGCCACCCTAATTATATAGTGGCTGGGCTTGATATTACAGCCCAGGCCGATTCACTTGAACAGAACTGAGCTGCCAATAGGTCACGTGACGAATGAAAGTGATGTCATGGGCTGCGCCTCCTCATATTGCTGATGAGCAGGGGGTGCCCGGAGTCGGACCCCTGCCGATCAGATACTGATGACTAGGGATGAGTGAATCGACTTCGGATGGAACATCCGAAGTCGATTCGCATAAAACTTTGTTTTAATACTGTATGGAGCAAGTGGTCCGTACAGTATTAGAATGTATTGGCTCCGAAGAGCCGAAGTTATTACTTCGCAAAATAACTTCAGACTGTAAAAAACCATTCTCCGAACTTGGGTTCGGTTCCAAGTGGTACCTTGGAACCGAACCCGAGTTTGGGAGATGGTTTTTCTCATCCGCATCATTGAGGGACACAGGCTTGACCTTGGGTATAGCTGTTGCCACTAGGAGGCGGACAACTAAGCACAAAGGTGTGAGCTCCTGCCTTCAGCTATACCCTTCCTACAGGGACTAGGCCAAATCAGTTTTATCTTAGTGTCTGTAGGATGCAGACCTCCCTGTGTTGCAGGTCGACTGTTTTTTCTTCTTTCCATTTTTCTACCGGGAGTTTCACAGTCCTTAAAACTGCCTGCATTCCCACCCAGGAGTGCTCCTTCCCTGCCTTCTCCTTCCCATTCTCCAGAAGCAAAGGAGGACCAGAGGTTCCCACAAAACCTCTGTTTCCCACCAGCGTTCGAATCACCACAGCCGTCCACCGCAAGTCCCCTCTGTTCCGGTGTATCGTCCCTCCCCAAGGGGCCGCACACCGAAGGCGGTGATCCGGCTAGAGCCAGGTGGGCAGAAGACACCGGACAGGTGAGTATATAAAAAAAAAGGGAGGTGGAAATTTGCCACTAAGTGCTCCCCCTTCCAGTACCCTCCCCTCCCCAGGTTACCTGGTCCCCACGTGGCTGGGCCCTGCAGGAGGTGGTGACGGTACGGTCGCCCTGCAACATGCACGATGCTGGGGGCTTCCGTTTTCCAGTGAGGGGCACATCAGCTGCGCCAGCTCTGCAGCGCTCACCACAGCGTATCGTCCTGCTGCTACCTCTGCGGCATTTGCGCTGGCGTTCGCGCGGCCAGAGAATCGCCTAGGGGCGGAGTTGTCCTACTCTGTTTAATATATCGCCGCTTCCTGTTCGGTGCGTCGGCTCGGTGCCGGGGCCATGGTTAATGGAGGCCACGGCTTCTGGGCAGCCTGGTACTACAGAGCAGAGGGAGAGTGGGCTCCACCCACTTCTGGGATTTAAAGCACATGGCGGAACGCTGACGAGCTGGTCTTGCTGCTTCGAGGTACACAGGCTGGGTAAGTGCTGTTTGTCTCTTCTTACAGGGCCTAACCTTCCCCTCTTCCTCGCTTAGGTGCCAGGGTTGTCATTATGTCTGAGCCCAAACCCCAAGTCCCGAAGCTGGCGGTGCCTTCGGTGCGTCATTTTACCTGTGCATCGTGTCACGCAAAGTTTCCATCCCCTCAGTCAGACTCCCTCTGCTTTGCCTGTGCTGCTCGGCCATGAAGTGGCTTGGCCCCGGACCCAATGGTTCCTGCTGCCCAGCCTATGGTAGAACTGGAATGGGCGCATTTCCTGTCTAGGGTGGTACAGGATGTCTCCAATACCAACAAGGCCATTGTGGAAATATTGGGGCGTTTGTCGGCAAGGCAGTCCTCTGACCAGTCCCACTCTGGGGATCATGGGGCGCAGGCCCATCGCGGCCGTCCCACAAAACGGGCCAGAACATCCTCCCCCAAAAGGGTGTCTGTGTCTTCCGTTTCCTCTGCCTCTCCTCCTCCTGCTAGAGAGTCTCACTCCGATGTGTCCTCAGTGGAAGAGGCATGTTCTGAGGAGAGAGGGTCAGATGAGGATGTTGTCTCGCCGGAGCGTCAGTTGTCCAAACTGTCCTCCATGGTGGACAATCTTATTACGGTGGTTATTGAGACGTTGCAGGTTGAGGATCTCGCACCTCGTCTGCCAGCTCGGGGGTTTTCTTTTAGAAGGTCCCGTCGCTCGCACAAGTGTTTCCCCAACCACCAGGAGTTTGATTCCTCTCTTTCCAAGGAGTGGAATTTTCCTGATAGATGTTTTACCTTGCCAAAGGCTTGAATGTGCTTTATCCTTTTCCGGGTCGTCCTCACCTATAGAGGACCCGCCGGTTTTCCGCTTAGCTAAACACACTACCTTGCCAATGGCGGATGGGGCTTCTTTTTCTGATATCCAAGATAAAAAACTGAAAGCGTTTGCAAAATCTGCCTATGAGGCAGTGGGCACAGCACTGCAGCCGGTATTTGCCTCTACATGGTTGAGCAAGGCTATGGGGGACTGGGCGAGTAATTTAAGTCAGGTTCTCGACTCGAGAGTCCCCGCGGGAGAACTTGCAAATATGGCCCTGCAGCTCTCATGCCAGTGCTTATATTTGTGAAGCATCTTTGGACGCGGCCAGGCTTATGGCTCGTTCGTCAGCCCTGTTGGTGGCTATTCGCTGTACCTTATTGCTCTCCTGCTGGGCGGCAGATAATGCTTCAAAGCGGACCCTGACAGCCCTTCCCTTTACCGGCAGCAGATTTTTTGGTAAACGCCTGGACGAGATCATTTCAGACGCTACAGGTGGTAAGAGCACGCATTTACCACAGAACAGAGGGCAGTCTAGTAGGTCAAAAAAGCAGAAGCCTTTTTTTCACCCCTTTCTGAGTTTTTTGAGCCCCAAGAGAGTGTTCGACAAGTCGGCCACGGATCAGAAACGCAACCCTTCCTTCAAGCCTCGCCCTTCCTGGCGTTCCCGTCAACAGGGCTCCAAGTCCATTAATTCTAAGAACTCCGCTGCAGGACGGGCGGCTCCCCGGCACCCTCCGTTCGGGTGGGCGGCTGGCTTCATTTGTTTCGGCATGTCTGGCTAGCTCACATCTCAGACGCGCGGGTAAGGGAGGTCATTGCAGAGGGCTACAAGCTGGAATTAAAGTACTACCCTCCGTCTCGTTTTTTTCCGGTTGTCTCCTCCGACCTCCCCCTCAGCCACAGATTATTATTTTTTCAGGCGATTTGCACGCTGCTGCGGCAGGGGGTGATTGTTCCGGTGCAAGACCGTTTTTGGGGGGGTTGTACTTCAATCTCTTTGTTATTCCGAAAAAGGGTGGACGGTCCGTCCCGTTCTGGTCCTCAAGGCGCTCAACCGCAGCTTCTGGATGGAGTCCCTAAACTTGGTCATTGCGTCCATGGAACCGGGCGAGTACATGTCCTCGATAGACATCAAGGATGCTTATCTTCACGTACCCATCTGCGTCAGTCATCAGAGATTTCTCCAGTTCGTAGTGGGTCAATTTCACTTCCAGTTTGTAGCCCTCCCGTTCGGCCTGGCAATGGCTCCCAGGGTCTTTATGAAGGTTCTGGCGGCAGTCATGCCCTGCTCCATGCCAGGGGATCGTAGCGATCCCTTACTTAGATGACATCCTGGTGAAGGGTCCGTCATTCCGGGTGACGGCGGACAGCCTGAGCATAGTTCTGGACACCCTGGAGCGCTTCGGATGGATCCTGAACAGACAGAAGTCTCGTCTTTATCCATCGCAGCGGTTGACTTATCTGGGCGTGGTGCTTGACACATTTTAGGCCAAAGTGCTCTTGCCTCCGGAGAAGCTATCCGCTCTCAGTCTTCAGATTTTCCCCTTGTTGCGGCCAGCTCCGGTTCCTATTCTTCGCTGCATGCGGGCTCTGGGGCACATGGTCTCTGCCTTCGAAGCAGTTTCCTATGCTCAATTTTATACCAGAGTGCTTCAGCGAGCTATTCTGTCCAGCTTGGACCTCTCCCCAGCCTCCTTGGATCGGCCCATGTGTCTCTCTGTCCTGGTTTGCCGGACCCTCAGATGGTGGTTGATCTCTCCAAAGTTGAAGTCAGGCCGCTTGTTTCTTCCTCTCCATTGGAAGGTGTTAACAACGGACGCAAGGCTCGGGGGTTGGGGGGAATGTTGGAAAATCTCTCTGTTCAAGGAGTTTGGTCACGTGAGGAAAGCTCCCTTCCAATCAGTGGTCTGGAGCTGAGGGCGATTCAGCTCTCTCTGCAGCATTGGGCCGACCATCTCAGGAGTTGTCTGGTTCGGGTTCAGTCTGACAACTACACAGCGGTGGCGTACCTCAATTACCAGGGCGGCACCCGGAGACTGGCAGAGACAGCGCTGATTCTCAGCTGGGTGGAGAAACATGTCCCGTCACTATCGTCAGTTCACATCCCCGGCATTGACAACTGGATCACAGACTTCTTCAACCGGGAGCGTTGCGATCACGGTGAGTGGGCTCTTCACCCGCAGGTCTTTCAAGCTATCTGCGAGCGGTGGGGGCGACCGGATGTGGATCTCATGGCCTCCCGCTTCAACAAGCTTCGCTACGCAGTCGAGGAAACCCATTGCCCTGGCGATTCCGTAGAGTCAGTTCATGTTTTCTTACATGTTCCCGCCTCTTCCTCTCATTCCGCGTCTCCTTCGGAAGATCAGGTCCAAGGGACTGCCCGTCATTTTTGTGGCCCCAGATTGGCCGCGTCGGGTGTGGTACGCGGCTCTAGTCGGCCTTCTCGCCGACGAACCCTGGAGTCTTCCTCTTCGGGACGACCTTCTGTCACAGGGGCCGATCTTCCACCCGAATTTAGGATCGCTACATTTAACGGCATGGCTGTTAAAGCCGCCGTGCTGAAGGCTCAGGGTTTTTCAGATGCGGTGGTCCAGACCATGATTTGGGCCAGAAAGCCGTCGGCTTCCAGAATCTACCACCGAACCTGGAAGTCCTACTTTAGTTGGTGTGAGCGGCATCAGCTGCCTACCGTTTGGTTCTCTTTGCCGCGACTCTTGGCTTTCCTGCAGTCGGGCATGGACTTAGGGCGGACTCTCAGCTCCCTCAAAGGGCAAGTGTCGGCTCTCTCTGTTCTTTTTCAGTGGAATTTGGCTTCACTTTCGGCGGTTCTGACTTTTCTGCAGGGGGTGGCGCATGCTGCCCCCCCTTTCCGTCCTCTGTTGGATCCTTGGGATCTTAATCTAGTACTCAACGCTCTTCAGTCTTCTCCATTTGAACCTTTGCAGCAGGTGTCTCTTCACTTCTTGTCTAACAAAGTGGTGTTTTTCGTGGCAATCACGTCCATCCGTAGGGTGTCTGAACTCGCGGCTCTTTCATGTCGGTCGCCTTTCCTGATCCTCCATCAGGATAAGGTGGTCCTTCGCCCTGTGCAGTCCTTTCTGCCGAAGATGGTGTCGGCATTCCATCTAAATGAGATTATTCTCACTTCATTTTGTCCGGGCCTGTCTCATCCTCATGAGCAGTCGCTCCATACCATGGATTTTGTACGAGTCGTTCGAGTCTATCTGTCCCAGACGTCATCTTTCCGGTGGACGGATTCCCTGTTCGTGATTCCAGAGGGGCTGAGACGAGGGCTGGCGGCGTCAAAGACTTCCCTTTCCCGAGGGATTCGTTTGGCCATTGTGGAAGCGTACCGCGTTAATAGCCGGGCCCCACCATTCCGGGTGACTGCTCATTCGGCTCGTGCAGTGGGGGCCTCTTGGGCGGTGCATCACAGGGCTTTTGCCCTTCAGGTGTGCAAGGTGGTGACCTGATCATCTTTTTTCCAAGTTTTTTAGAGTGCACACCTTTGCGTCTGCTGACGCGTCTCTGGGGTGTAGAGTTTTGCAGACGGCGGTTCTCTAAATGACGGGAGGGTTTCATGTTATGCCCACCCTTGGGACTGCTCTGTAACGTCCCATGGTCAAACCTGTGTCCCCCAATGATACGGATGAGAAAACTAGATTTTTGTACTCACCGTAAAATCTGTTTATCTTCCGTTCATTGGGGGACACAGCTCCCACCCGTTTTTTTGTTTAGGTGCTTTTTCGGGCCTGTGTGGTCCTGGGTTTGTACATAGTGTGATTCTTTTTGTCTTGCTTCTCCTACTGCTTTTGCACTAACTGATTTAGCTTCCCTGTAGGAAGGGTATAGCTGAAGGCAGGAGCTCACACCTTTGTGCTTAGTGTCGCCTCCTAGTGGCAGCAGCTATACCCATGGTCAATGCCTGTGTCCCCCAATGAACGGAAGATAAACAGATTTTACGGTAAGTACAAAAATCTAGTTTTTACAGTCTAAATAAATTTTTAAAGTTAGGATGCGAAGTCCTGCGAGACTTCGTGAAGTAATAAGTTTGGCTCATCGGAGCCAATACATTCTAATACTGTACGGAGCGCTCGCTCCGTACAGTACTGAAACAAAGTTTTATGCAAATCGACTTTGGATGTTTCATCTGAAGTCGATTCGCTCCTTCCTACTGATGACCTATTCTGTGGATATGTCACCAATATTCATTGTAGTCTTGGAAAACCCTTGGCTCATATCCACAAGATAGGGGACCAGTGTATGATCAGTGGCGGTCCAACCTCCAGGCTCCCATTTTGATCAAAGTAATGGGGCTCCTGTACCGTGTATATTATATATATATATGTATATATATAGGTTGAGCATATGCGAAGCGGCCCTTCCATTCATCTCAGCAAAACTGATGTAGAGGAGGCGAGTACGGCGCTCGGCAATCTCCACCGTACCCACAGAGGCCAATGGAGCTAATGGAATACCTGAGACGCATAATGACACTGATTATTTTACTACATTATGGCTTGTGTTCTCCATGGGTTTTTAAATAAAGTTTATTTAAACTACCATTGCATGCAAGTACATAAACTGCTTTCAATAAACTTTATTTAAAAACAGCACAGCTGAACACCACAGAACAGCGGATGTCACCAGTTTATAGAACATAAGGTGGACTGAGAAAAACCGTAAGATCTTTCCGCAGTGAGTGATGAGTGCTCTGCGCGTATCCATCCTCCTGAGGAGGAGCTGGCCTTAGACACTGCCGCCTTCATCCCGCCCACCTGTCACACGGGGCTCACCTCATTACAGTCCCGCAGCTTTTCCGTTATAAAGCACTTCACCGCGGCATTTGGCGCAGTTGTCGTGACATCATCTCCAAGCCGCTGAGAGCAGGGGCTTGGAGTGATGACGTAGTTTCTATGCGCCGGTGTTCTGCCAGATTCCTATACTTGGCAGAATGCTATACCCGGAATCTGGCAGAACACCGGTCTCGTGTGTTAGAATAAAAAATTTTAATGTCTGTGATCGGCAGTTAAAGTGATAGCCAAAAGACAAGTTTTTATTTTATTTTATTTTTTCTCTCTCCCTGTTTAGCGCTGGTTTGTTGTGGCTGCGGTTGTCTGGGCGAGCTGTGTGTGAACCAGGGCCACACGTCAATTTGATTTTGCCTTTTTTTTCTGCTAGGAAAACGTCCTAAAAAACTGATACATTTTTTTCATATTGCATGCGTTTTATGACCTTTTTTTTTTTTTTTTTTTCCCACGTGTGAGATCATGCAAGCATTCTTGGCATTCAGTGGGTCAAAAAAAAACAAAATGCACACTAACGTATTTTCTTTCCGCATGGACGTCATCCATATTTTTTGCAGACCACAAAATACATACGGTCGTGCAGGAGCCCTAAGGCAGGGGGAGGAGGGGGACAATGGCCACCACAGAGGGGCAGTATTGGGGAGCTACATTGTGATGCACTGTGGTATAAAGTGGCGCAGTGTTATTGCTGGCCCCACCACAAAACAGGGCCACTTTTAGTTTTTTTCCAGGGCCACTAAGTTCCCAGTCCGCCCCTGGCTATGGTGAATTGCGTTTTTTCCTAGAGTTTAAATATTTCTTATAAATTCCTGAAAAGAAAAGACAACATTTCTACGACATGCTGCATAAAAAAAAAAAAAAAAAAAAGCCATGGACATAAAAACAACCACACGAACGCGTCATGCTATTCAAATTTCCCACAGATTTTCAGCTAACATCTGGTAATGTCAGAAATCTGCAGAAACACAATAAAAAAAATGTGGCCTACATTCACTGTGTCTGTGCTAAGAATCTGTTTACATTTTTATTTTTTTAAGTGCAGTTTAGCACAATTATTTCCATTTGAAAAGGGGCAGAGCGGGAAGGGGGCGTGGCCAAAGATGCAACGCTGTGTGCCAAAATTACGCCACTATTCTAGTATAAAATTTGGACTCCAAGTAAGCCAACCAATAGTTTATATACAGGTAGATAGCACCAGAAGTATCATCCAGCGTGAGCCCCTGTGATAAATCCGGTTCAGGGGAGCGCCAGTCAAGTACAAGATTGGGGGTCTGATTCCCGGCCCCCTCCCTCCCCGATCAGCTGCTGCTTACACTGGAGCATTCGCTGAGTACCGCAGCCTCCTCTCAGCTTACCAAGCACCCAGCTTCACCGAAACCCTTAGGCTGGGTTCACACCTGAGCGTTTTACAGCGTGTTCCTATGCGCTGTAAAACCCTCAACAGGCAAGAACCAATGATTCCCTGAGGGAATGGTTCACACCTGAGCGTTTTACATCGCGTACGATCGTGCTGTAAAACGCCCGACGCCCCAAGAAGTACATGAGCTTCTTTGGGGCGTCTTGTCGCGCGTTCCCATACATAGACTTCAGCGGGAACGCGCGACAATGGGCGTTCGCTTGTTCCGGAGCCGCGTATGTGAGACGCCCGGAGAATCGCGCATACAGATCGCTCCATCGCGAACGCTCAGGTGTGAACCCAGCGTTAAGCCCCTTGCCCCCCGCAGCGAGTACGCAACGCAGCTCCCGTCTGACCTCCCAGCGCTGCCGGGGGTCACATAGCATTATATTATGTAACCGTTACAGTTCTGGAATGTATTGGATAACACTGGCATAATGCTGCCAGTGTTATCCAATACATTCCAGAACTGTAAGGGTTACATAGCATCATAAATCAATATAATGCTATGTGCTGGGAGGTCAGGTCGGGTGCTGCAATGTGGACTCGCTGCGGGAGGAACGCTTGTTTGCAAGGGGCCTTAAATAAGTATTTTGTGCCTCTAATTCAGATTGGTGTGGCTTTGACTCTTGGCACCTCCACCAATCCTGCAGCACTCCGGAACAGTGTGGCTCAGATGCATCATCATGGGCCAGAATATGGTGCATTTCTTGGGGTAAACTAAGCAAAAAATAGATGGTGTGAAGCTGGACAGTCTAAAGGTGCGCAAGATTTATCATCCAGCATCAGCTACTGTGATAAATCCAGAACAGTTTAAAGAGTCGCTGTACTTTCACACAATTTCATTTCATTTAATAGAGAATGGTGTAACTAGCAAATTTCTAAGTCACTGGTTTAAAAAAAAATCTGCCTGCATCCACCTGAAAAAAAAGTCATGGCCACTAGGGGTCTCACTTCCCCCTCTTTTGCAGTCCACTGCTGAGTTAGGCAAGATCCATCTCTAGTAACAGAGACTCAGAAGACGGCTGAGATAAAGTGGGGGCGCGTCAGAGCTAGCTGAGATCCTAAGGGTCCATTCACACGTCTGCAAGTGTTTTGAGGTCCGCAAATTGCGGATCTGCAAAACACAGACACCGGCCATGTGCGTTCAGCATTTTGAGGACCATACATGGCTATGATAGAAATGGCTATTCTTGTCCCTGGCTGCGGACAAGAATAGAACATGCTCTACCTTTTTTGCAGAACGGAGGTGTGGATGCGGACAGCACACAGTGTGCTGTCTGCATCTTTTGCGGCCCCATTGAAATGAATGTGTCCAAACCCGTTCGGCAGAATTGCGGAACGGACGTGGACCTATTCATACGGACGTGTCAATGGACCCTTAGTCTGATAAATAAATAAACTACACTGCTTCTGAAGATCACAGGCTTTCACAAGAGCGTGTCCAGTGCAGAAATCACGCTCTGTGTGTGAGCGTGATTCTCCATTCTGGACACTGCTCGCTTTTCAGGAGCGCATGGCATTATACTGATTTATAATACTGTGTATCTCTGCATGACTTTACTGCTACAGAATCATAGTCACATAAAGCTGTAACAGTAAGGTCATGCAGAGGCACATAGCATTATAAATCGGTATGCAATCCTGAGAAGCGATCAGTGTCCAGAAAGGAGAATCACGCACACACATGCAGAGCGTGATTTCCACACTGGACACACTCATCTGAAACAGCCCTAAGTGTGATTTCCTCCTCCTTATTTGTTCTGTGAGATCTGGAGCAAAGTAGGAAGTAAGGGAAAGGACATCACAGCAGTACAGTGTAGGCAGATTTCAAAGAAGGGAGACACGACCTGCTTGTGAGAGAAATGCATCTAGCTGTCCAGCAGAAATGAGGAATAATTAGGCTGGAAAAAAAAACATTAGGGAAGCCCAAAAATACCTATTTCTTCACAATTATGCTTGTACAAAGAAGCACAGCCATTATGAAAACTTTTTTTTTTTTGAAAACTCAGGTACACTTTAAAGAGGTTTTCTGAAAATGTATAACTGATGACCAGTGGGAGTCATATACCCAGGACCCCCGCTGATCAGCTGTTTGAGAAGGTAGCAGTGCTCGCAGTAGCACCATGGCCTTCTCACAGCTTTTCCTAGGCCAGTGACAACACATTTATTGGTCACATGGCCCAGCAGCAGCTCAGCCCCATTGAAGTGAATGGGGCTGAGCTGCGATACCAAGCACGGCCACTATACTATGTACGGCACTGTGCTTGGCTTACAGGAGCGCCGGTGCCATGTCAAACAGCTGATCGGCGGGGGGTCCAGTGTGTCGGACCACCACCAATCAGATACTGATGACCTATCCTGGAAAACTCTTTTAAGACTACGACTTTTAAACAGTATTAGTAAATCTGCCCCAGTTTACGAAGTTGTGCCTCTTCCAGAGGATATCGATAATCTCTCCTAAGAATAGGCGATCAATATTAAAGTCTTGAAAAACCCGTTGAACACCCTGCTTGAGGTACTGACCTAACATTATTATTGGATTATATATATACATATAAATAGACAGAACCTGTTGCATATGAAAATCCTTTAATATAATATTACAGTGACCCTGATGTTAGTAAAATGGTGCCTCCTGAAGGAGCTGCTGAGTTTTGGCGGAGTCATATATGGCCCCAGTGTGATTGAGAGGTGACTTCTGTGTACACCCCTGGTGACATTAAAGTGGTTGCTGACACATATGAGTCTGCTGATGACGATACAGGTTTGATTTCTGCATGAAACAGCCGAGGAGCTTCTCTCTCATGTGAAGTCGCTGGTGTTTAGTTAATGACGTTTTCAATCCAAAGCTTTTCCCGCACTGATGACAAGTGAATGGCCGCTCGCCCGTGTGGGTTCTCTGATGATCCATTAATTTAGTTTTATTTATAAAACACTTCCTGCAGAACAGACACTGATACTCTCCGGTGTGAATTTTTTGGTGTTGAATGAGCAGTGATTTCCATATAAAACACTTCCCGCACTCGGGACACGAAAAAGGTTTTTCTCCTGTGTGAACGCGCTTGTGTTCAACGAGTCTTGAAGGATACCGAAAACATTTTCCGCACTCCGAACAAGACAGTGGCTTCTGTGCTGCGCTGTCTTCGCGGTGCATCCTGTCTGCAGACATTGGTTCCAGGTTACCAAGATCAGATGAGACGTAGTTACCGCCGGTCGGAGAGTTTATAGTTGTGGTGTAGAAGTAATTTAAAGGTTCTTCTATGAAGTCATCTTCTATTTCTATCTCTATTTCATGCTCTGGAGATGAGACTCGTTCATCACCTGTTCAGAATAAAATATAGGCAAATTTGAGAGAAATATTTTTATTTTTATTTGGAGGGTTCAATCTGCAAACATTTCCATCCTATAATGCAAGTGTCAACTACAACAGCTCCGGTTTCTGGACAGGAAAATAAGCTTGCCTTGTGGAACGTCCTGGAAGGAAGTTCTGTAATCTACTGTAGTGTTAGGCTACTTTCACACTTGCGCTTGATCGGATCCGTTCTGAACGGATCCGATCACATTAATGCAGACTGAGGCTCCGTTCAGTACGGATCCGTCTGCATTAATAACTTTAAAAAAATTCGCAAGTGCGCAAGTAGCCTGCGCGGATCCGTTCAGACTTTCAATGTAAAGTCAATGGGGGACGGATCCGCTTGAAGATTGAGCCATATGGTGACATCTTCAAGCGGATCCATTCCCATTGACTTACATTGTAAGTCTGAACGGATCCGCACGGCCAGGCGGACACCCGAACGCTGCAAGCAGCGTTCAGCTGTCCGCCTGTCCGTGCGGAGGCGAGCGGAGCGGAGGCTGAACGCCGCCAGACTGATGCAGTCTGAGCGGATCCGCGTCCATTCAGACTGCATCAGGGCTGGACGGAGGCGTTTGGGTCCGCTCGTGAGCTCCTTCAAACGGAGCTCACGAACGGACCCATGAACGCTAGTGTGAAAGTAGCCTTATCATGTATGACGTCCACTACAAAGACCTGTCATGTATAGAATATATCTAGGTGGACAATGCATGAGAAGAAACGGAGGTGTCATTTACCATTGAACTGGAACACCACATCATGTGGATGAGGCTCCTACGACCTTCCACTGACGGCAGCAGGTTGGTGCAGTTACACAAATTGCTAGAGTCAGACTGAGGCCTCATGCACACGGCCGTTGCCAGCCGTGGCCCGTATTGCGACCCACAAACAGCGGGTCTGCAATATGCGGGCACCGGCCATGTACTCCCCACATCACGGATGTGGACCCATTCACTTGAATGGGTCCACAATCCTGAGCTACGGTGCGGAACAGAGGCACGGAAGCACTACGACGTGCTTCCGTGGTGTTTCTGTACGTTCCTCCGCACCGCAAAAAAATAGGATCAGGGACCCATTCAAGTTGAATGGGTCTGGATCCGTCGCGGCAGCCGCACGGATGGTGCCTGTGCGTTGGGGACCACAAATTGCGGTCCCCAATGCATGGAAAGGCCGTGTGCAACAGGCCTGAGGTTGGAAATCTTTAAAGGAATTTTCTGGTTTCAAAAATCCATTCCCAGGCATCCTACTCAGTTAGAGGTGGACCCTTATTTTAAGCAACAGTAGCTAACAAGCTGCAAAGAGCTTCTCTCATTTGAGGATACTGTCGTTACATGTGCGGTACATGGACACACATTGATTTTAAAGAGAATCTGTCACCAGCGACCTCCCTATCCAGCTCTCTGCAGACACATAGCTGTGGTTCAGCTGATTAAAATGCTGTTTTTCTTTTGTTGATCCAAGGCTCTATTCCCTAGTTAGGATACTTTTTCTTAATATGCAAATTAGGCCTATGGTGCAATGAGGGGGTCACCAATGCTCTTGTTGAATCCTAGCTTAAAGTGCAAAGGGCGTGGCACCTGCAGAGAGAGCAGAGCCTATAGTAGTACCCCTAGTAGCGGCAACGCCCCCGTTGCTCCTAAAGGCTAATTTGCATATATTAAACGGCCAACAAAAAAGAGTGAATCTGGATCGCACATCCTCATGCTATGCTTTGACCTATAACTGCTTCTTAGCATAATTAACATCGCTTTTCAGCGTAATAACTAGTATGCGGCCTCCTAAATTACATCATGAGGCATAAGCATACATTTTGATCAAAAGGCATAGGCCCACTCACCACGACAAGGTTGCCCTTCTCGAGTGGGAACCTACTATAATTTGGCACAGCACCGCATGGCGACCACCGACGCCGCAGCACTGCATCAGCAGGAGGCGGGACCCAGCAGCCAAACATCACCCCTGCCCAGGCACTGGGCCCCATCAACCCAGCAGCACAGCAGCAATGGCAACCACGCACCACCGCACCATGTTAACAGTTGTCAAACCTCACCTTATCATATGCTCTCAGGAACGGCGCTGCGTGGTTGCCATTACTGCTGTGCTGGTGGGGCCGTGCCTGGGTGGCATTGTCAAGAAGCAGGGGTGCTGTTTGGCTGCTGATTCCCGCTCCCTGCTGGTGCAGTGCTGCAGCATCGGTGGTCTCCGTGCCAAATTAGAGTAGTTTCCCACTCGAGGAGGCAACCTTGTCGTGGTGAGTGCCTATGCTTTGAGATCAAAATATATACCAATGCCTCATGTACTGTACGCAATTTAGGGGGCTGCATACTAGTTACGCTGAAAAGCAATGTTAATTATGCTGAGAATCAGTTATAGGTCAAAGCATTGCATGAGAATGTGCGATCCAGATTCTTTCTAAATTGTTGGATATATTAAAACATCCTTTTTCTCAGCAATGCGGTCACATATGAACATGAGACCAACACAGACGCCTTCAGCTGCCAAGTGCACATGTAACAGGTCAGCCAGTGTCATAGGTACAGATCTGGTGACAGATTCAATTTTCTCATTGACATTAGGTTGCTTTGGTTCCGAGCTGTACCTGTGAAGTTTCTTTCATAAGCTTAAGAAGAGCAGTAATTACTCAATGTCCAAATGGATTACTCTCTTATTACTGAGAATTGCCACAGTTTTAACCGTGGCAGCAGGTACAAGTAAAGCAGAAAAAAAAAAAATATCTTCTTCACCTGTACTTGCCGCACACAAAAACCAGTGGAAACTGTGCAATATACCTCGCAGTACCTGGCCGCATAAACTGCTTTGTGTACGTGCACAGTTGGGTAGATTTGAGTCCAGTGATGTTTGTGTGAATGAGTTGTGTAATATGAGTCTTGATCTAAACATTTACCGCACTCTGAAGACCATGGCTCCTGCGCTGTGCTGAAGCAGTCATCGGCGTCCATGCTGTCTACAGACATCGGTTCGTCTTTAGTAAGGTCAATTGAGATGTAGTCACCACCAGTCACAGTTATCGCTGTGATATTTAAGTCATTTAAGGGCTCTTTTATGAGGTCTTCTCTTTTTGGAGGCTTGGGAGTCAAAACTGGTTGTTCACCTGTTGAGAATAAAAATAAGTTCTAGAAGAATTCTCTTTTTTTATTTTAAGGGTGCAATCTGCAAACATTCCCATCATATTATGCTTCTCCCTCTATTTCTCATTGAAGAGGCTCTAACTAGCCAATAGTAGGCTGCGGCGGGAAAGGGCCTCCCTAGCATCGCGGGTGACGTTAGGGAGGCTCGTTCCCGTCCTGCTATTGGCTGCCTTCCCCCCCGGTATGTTTTGATCTACACGACGGGGAGATGCAGGAGCGGCCGCGTGGGCATCAGAAGCGGCGTGGGTGCCGGGGAGCGAGGCAAGTACAATCTGTGTGAGGGGCCAGTGCATTTGGGGGGGGGCATTTTCAAAGGGGTTGTCCGGGTTCAGACCTGAACCCGGACATACCCTTATTTTCACCCAGGCAGCCCCCCTGATGTTGGCATCGGAGCATCTCATGCTCCGATGCACTCCCTTGCCCTGCGCAGGGCACGGGCTCTTTTGTTTACAACTGCTGGGCAGAAGCTTCCACCCGGCAGTGTGTTCGGTGATGTCACTGGCTCAGATGGGCGTGCTTTAGCTGGTTAGGGCAGCGGTGAAGCCCGCCCATCAGTGCCGGTGACGTCACCAGGCTTCCTGGCAGCCCTATGGAGAGCCTGGTACGTCACCGAAACTCTTGAAAATGCCTTTGCCCTGCGTGATTTAGCGCAGGGCAAAGGAGAGCATCGGAGCATGAACTTTTCTGATGCTCAAGTCAACATGCATTGTTGTGAATATCTGAGGAGTCAGAGAGGCAAATTGTCTCCTGTAGTGTTCAGATATAGTCCTTAAGGCTAAGGATTTATGGGATCATTTATCAAACTGGTGTAAAGTAGAACTGGCTTAGTTGCCCATAGCAACCAATCAGATTCAGCCTTTCATTTTCCAAAGGAGCTGTCAAAAATGAAAGGTGGAATCTGATTCCAGTTCTACTTTACACTAGTTTGATAAATCTCCCCATTAGTATCTTTCTGACTATACCAGCAAGCTTCCTCCTAGTTTTATAACATCATAGTTTATTTGAGGGCTGATTGGGACAGAGCAGAACATCGCTTCCTTTCCTCCCTTTCAGGTAGCTCCATCTCCCAAAATTTGCCTCTCTCTTTGAAGTCCTCAATTTTTGCATGAGAGAGATTATTTTTTATGTTCTCTCCTCTAGAAACACTCAAATGGTATCCTGCACAAGAGGGACTTCAAATGGTATCCTGCACAAAATTTACCATTGCCTAAAGTGTGACAGAACCGCTGCTCTTGCTGCCATGCGGACTAATTGAGCAAAAGCATAAGCCAAGAAACTTGCAGCCAACTTGAGGAGGAAAATAGAATTGATCATCTGCTCCCTGAATTTTGTATTCCTTACAGATGTACCTATATCTGGTTTAACCACATAAAGAGACCTAGCCACCACAGGAGCAGCAGCCTCAGGTTTTAGTTACCTCATAGGCATCCCATGTTCTCTGTTCATGGGGTCTCTGAGCTGAGACAATCCTTTCAAAAGCAATGCTGTTTCCATTAAAACCTTTGTGACTCAGGAATTTCATGCCAGGCCCAGATCTATTCACCATTTAAGGGGAAATTGAGGTTTCTGGGAAATATTGCTTTTTATCTGGTAATTATTTGGAGATTCTCTATCTCCCTACAACACCGAGGTGCAATAACCTACAAGTTGCTTGGCAGAGTAATACGAACCCTTTGGGCTAGGGTCAGTGCGGAGTCAGAGCGAGGTGCTGGCTGGGTATCCAAAATAGATCCAGCACCACTCTACCCATATGTACTGAGCAGCCCCAACGCTGAAGTCTGCTTACTTCAGAACGTGGACTTGGAAGTCCTGATATTCATGAGCTCCCAGCTTTCCCTGCCTCTTTGCTGCTGACTGACAAAACTCTTATAGCAACAAGTGACGAGGAGAGATGATGATTATGAGGACGTCCGTGCTCTGTACTGCGTCAATGTGCTCAGGGTCTCGGTCACCAGTTTATGCCGATTACTGCAGCGCTGCTCCTGTTCAAGTGAATGGAAGCAACGCTGCAGTAACCAGCTTGTCTACTGCAGAAGTCGATGGAGATGTGTAGTTCTGGCACTAAAGCTACTGCAGAACAGCTGATCGGTGGGGGTGCCACCGCTGATCAGAGGTTATCAGTATTAAAGTACTGGAAAACATATTTGAAGGGAACCTGTCACCGGGATTTTGTGTATAGAGCTGCGGACATGGGTTGCTAGATGGTCGCTAGCACATCCGCAATACCCAGTCCCCATAGCTCTGTGTGCTTTTATTGTGTCGAAAAACAGATTTGATACATATGCAAATTAACCTGAGATGAGTCCTGTCCCTGACTCATCTCACGCTAATTTGCATATGTATCAAATTGGTTTTTCAACACAATAAAAGCACACAGAGCTATGGGGACTGGGTATTGCGGATGTGCTAGCGGCCATCTAGCAACCCATGTCCTCAGCTCTATACCCAAAATCACGGTGACAGGTTCCCTTTAAGGTGTTTCTATACATTTTATGGTAGTTTGTATAGAAAACGCTTCCCATTTAGGCTACATTCACACTAGCGTTCGGGGCTCCGCTTGCGAGTTCCGTTCAAAGGCTCTCACAAGCGGCCCCGAACGCTTCCGTCCAGCCCTAATGCATTCTGAGTGGATGCGGATCTGCTCAGAATACATCAGTCTGGCAGCGTTTGGCCTCCGCTCCGCTCAGCAGGCGGACACCTGAACGCTGCTTGCAGCGTTCGGGTGTCCGCCTGGCTGTGCGGAGGCAAACGGGGACGGATCCGTTTGAATATGACACACTATGGCTCAGTTTTCAAACGGATCCGTCCCCCATTGACTTTCAATGTAAAGTCTGGACAGATCCGTCTGAGGCTACTTTGACACTTAGAATTTTTTTTACAATATAATGCAGACGGATCCGTTCTGAACGGATCCACCGTCTGCATTATATGAGCGGATCCGTCTCAGACGGATCCGCTCTGAACGCAAGTGTGAAAGTAGCCTTAATATATATTTTTTTGTCTTATGGATTCCATAAGAAGAAAGAAATTTGAATGTTATGTCACGCTCCCACTCTGAATGACAGATAATTATCTCTTGTAGAAGAACAACTTTTACAAGACAGTAATGTGCTTTATGGAGGCAGCACACAAACTGCGCTGTAGGCCTCCATACACTGTAGGTCCTGCTGCCGGCCGCCTGTTGTAATACAGACCAGTTACAGGTATGATATTTCTGGCATCCTTATTCAATCAGCTTTTAAAATACTAGAATTGGCCAAAATGGGCTTCGGAGTGGATTTTATGAAGTGGGTTAAACTTTTGTACTGTGAACCCAGGGCTAGAGTACGAGTTAACGGGCATTTATCGTCAACTATTGCTTTGGAGAGGGGGACAAGACAGGGCTGTCCGCTGTCTCCGCTATTGTTTGCGATAGCCATTGAACCCTTAGCTTGTATCCTGCGTTCTACTTCTTCTGTGGGTGGGTTATTGCGGGGCTCAATGGAGGAGCGAGTATCGTTGTATGCGGATGATACATTGATATATGTGAACGATCTGGAAAAGTATATGGATGCAGTAATATCTGTGGTATCTCAGTTTGGCGACCAGTCTGGATTACTAGTAAACTGGGATAAGTCAGTGATTCTTCCAGTATCCTCTCAAGTACCGTCACGCACTGCTGCCTTCTCCGGACTTAAGGTGGTGCAATCCTTTAAGTATCTTGGGGTAATAGTGTCCATGAACCCTGCAGATTATATTACCAGTAACCTCCTACCCTTGTTGGAGAAATTTAAACATAAGATCACAGTGTGGCATAAACTGCCTTTGTCAGTGATAGGAAGGGGAAATTTGTTGAAAATGATCCTTATGCCGCAATTGCTTTATGTCCTGCACAACTCCCCTGTTTGGATTCCCGTGCATTACTTTCACAAAATTTTACGGCTGTTTCGCTTTTTTCTGTGGAAAAGTGCAGGGGGACTTGCTCTGCCCAACCCTTTACTCTATTTTCTGTCGGCCCAATTGCAGCATTTTAAAGGGTGGGGAGTGGGGGGTAGCCCAGGTATGAAGAGTGGACGATTGATGGAGTGGGCGTCGAATAGATCTCCCCCATTGACGGCCGTTGAAGGTAGGGTAAAGGAAGATGTGGGGCGTATCCCAATACTAGTGCTCATGAGGAAAGTCTGGTGTAAAACCAAACATATTTTGGGATTAGAGGGGTACGTCAATATCTCGCCTATTTGGAGGAACCCAGCGCTGCCAGAGTTGGAAGGTCTAACTGGGTTTTCTGGGTGGAATAACAAGGGAATATGGAATTTGGGCCATATCTTCTCAGGCGGGGTATTGAAGCAATATCAACAGCTGTGCTCGGAGTTTGGGCTTCCTTCCTCGCAGTTCTATAGATATCTTCAGCTCAGGCATGCACTAGACGCTCAGGCTAAAGTGGCCCCAATAGTATTTACGTCCACTCATGCGCTGAACACAGTGGTGGCTGCTGGTTCGGTGAAAGGGGCAATCTCCGTGATGTATCAGGCCTTGCTAGAAGATTTTCTTAAGGGATACCCGCTAAAATGTAGGCAGCAATGGGAAAGAGATTTGGGTGGGCTTACAGATGCGCAATGGTCAGAGATAGTGGCGCTTACTCCCAATCTATCTCTCAGTGAGGCGGCACGTCTCTCCCAGCTGTATCTAGTGCACAGAGTATATAGGACTCCGGTATTTCTGCACAAAGTGGGGTGTAGGGATAGTCCCAATTGTCCGAAATGTGGCAGCGCCGAAGCTGATCTTCTGCATATGTTATGGTCATGCCCTTCATTGACCTCTTATTGGAGAGCAATACTACATCTTGTTAATAAGGTACATAGTACTAAATTTAAAATGGATCCAAAAATTTGTATTCTGGGAGTACTGCCAGAGGAAAATTTGCAGTCTACAGTAGCTACGGGAATAGAAAGGATGCTTTATCAGGCGAGGAAGACTGTCGCAGCAAAATGGATACAGGGGATACCCCCGGAAGTACCGGAGTATGTTGCTAGAATGAATGTGGTAGTGCGTCTTGAGAGGGGTGTATACCAGAAAAGAAAATGCTTGACTAAATTTGAGGCTATTTGGGGTAGCTGGATAGATAGGTCGGGATGCTGTAGTCCTTGGCTAGCATTGACGAGGAGTGCTTTGATTGCCCGGTAAGGCTACTCTGGGGAAGTGACTGTGTACATCCTGGTGATAGGTGGAATGTGTGGTGTATGATTGTTGGTGTCTGATGTGTGATGTGTGACTGTGGACTGAGTGCCATGTCTGTATGGGAGTTTACTTACTTGGGGCTCATAGCCTGTATTGTTTATTGAGTTCAATTGAACTGGTGCCGATAGAATGAGGAGACAAGGAATTTGGAGGTAGTTATGCTCTTATTGTAATGATGTCCTGCTCTTGGAAAGTTTGGGAGGGGAGGGGGGGGGCTGTTTATAGGGATGTTTGTTGAGGGAGAAAACAATTAGATAGATGAAGATCTAGATCTAATGTGTATATTCCTACGATGTCTTATGGTCATGGGATGTATATTATGTAAAATGTGCATATGTAATATTTTGTACTTTTGCCTTTTGTACATGATGTCTTTTGATGACCGGATATTTGATTTGATTGTCATTTGATGATGAAAAAGGAAAATTTGATAATAAAAAATTATCTGATAAAAAAAAAAAATACTAGAATTGAAAAGCTTGTTAAATACAAGCTTAGTCGATTAAAACTAAATGCTCAGGACAACCCTTTGTGGACTACATATGTATATAAATGACAATTAAAGCTCTTTTACATAGCGGGACCTTTTCCTCACCCTGTGACGAGAGCTGGTGATCATCCATGATGACCTTCTTGTACTGCTTCTGCTTGTGATCATCCAGGATGACTTTCTTGTACAGGTTCTGCTGGTGATCCTCCATGATGACTTTCTTGTACTGGTTCTGCTGGTGGTCATCCATGATGACTTTCTTGTACAGGTTCTGCTTGTGATCATCCATGATGACTTTCTTGTACATATTCTGCTGGTGATCATCCATGATGACTTTCTTGTACCGGTTCTGCTGGTGATCATCCATGATGACTTTCTTGTACTGGTTCTGCTGGTGATCATCCATGATGACTTTCTTGTACTGGTTCTGCTGGTGATCATCCAGGATGACTTTCTTGTACAGGTTCTGCTGGTGATCATCCATGATGACTTTCTTGTACTGGTTCTGCTGGTGATCATCCATGATGACTTTCTTGTACAGGTTCTGCTGGTGATCATCCACGATGATTTTCTTGTACAGGTTCTGCTGGTGATCATCCAGGAAGACTTTCTTGTACAGGTTCTGCTTGTGATCATCCATGATGACTTTCTTGTACTGGTTCTGCTGGTGATCATCCACGATGATTTTCTTGTACAGGTTCTGCTGGTGATCATCCATGATGACTTTCTTGTACTGGTTCTGCTGGTGGTCATCCAGGATGACTTTCTTGTACAGGTTCTGCTGGTGATCATCCATGACGTTCTTGTACAGATGCTTGTGTTTATCTACATAATCCCATTCTTCTATAGAGAAGTAGACGGCGATGTCCTCATAGCGTGCAGGAACCTGAAATGCACAAGAAGACAGCAATACAACACAACAGCTGTGATCAGTGACCTGTATGTAAAACATCGGGCTGACTGGCTGACATAGGTCATCTGGTACATTTAGTAGATATAGGGGGAGATTTATTAAAACTGGTGTAAAGGAAAACTGGCTTACATGCCCATAGCAACCAATCGGATTTCACCTTACATATTCCAAAGAAACTCTTAAAATTGAAAGGTGGAATCTGATTGATTACTGCACAACTCTTTTTACTGGATACTTCTGCGTTATTGTAAGCAGTAAAAAAGTGAATATTACAGAATGGAGCCACACTCTTTTGGACTCTGTCAGTATGGTGGAGGCCTATGGGTCCATTTAACATACACTGCAAAGGCACCTTTTAAATGGCAAAAGCTCCCCATGGATGGCAGCTCTCACCTCCCCTGTCAGCAGATGGATGATCTGGTTGGTGAGCAGAAGAATCTTCTTGTTCTTTTCATGGCTCACAAAGTCTGTGCTTGTCATCGGGTTGGTCTCTTTGGCCGCACTTCTTCTTCCTAAATCGATGGGGCCGCTAATTGAAGTTATACGATCGGCGCACGTCTTCTTCATAACTTTGTAATCCTGCGGATAAAGAGACACAATGGTGATGACCCACACTAACGTTCTGGACTCAATTACTGCAAAGTAGCGGACCCTGTGAACAACATATCATTTAGAGACTAAAAAGCCGCACTGAAAGATTTTAGGGGGTCAAGTTACATACCAGAGACAGGCAGCCATATCAGTAATAGTGCAAGTCAACCAAAGTGACTCCATTACAATGACAACCAGCATTGGTGCAAATCACATCACTATCACGACAATGCCAGCAACACTGCTCCCCTTACAAAACTGACCCCATAGCAGCGTCAGCAAGCCTTGGTGCTCTCCATAAGGCCCCGTGCACACAACCGTATCCATTTTGCAGACTGCAAATCACTAATCCATAAAATATGGATGGCGTTTGTATCGCATCTGCATTTTTTGTGGACCCACTGACTTTAATAGGTCTGCATTTTGTGGACAAGTATTAGACATGTTCGATCTGTTTGCGGAATGGACATATGGATGCGGAAAGCACACAGACCACGGATCAACTGAAAACAACGGGTCCGCAAAAAAATGCAGCCAACACATGGACCGCACCCGTATTTTGTGGATCCACAATTTGTGGGCCTCAAAATGGACACGGTCCATTGCAAGCTAGCAGAGTACAAGGGTTCCCTATCATTCCCTAGTGACTTTTATCACAATTCACTCCCATAGGATCAAGAGATAGGCTGAACTTGCTGTATTCCATGGGACTGACCATCTAAAGGGCATGGGGACTCCTGATTTCTACCTCACATCATCATCAAACGATTAGGAATTTTGAATTCTTACGGCGATCCTTTAGGCTGCTTTCACACAAGTGAGTTCAATGCACTGAACTCGCAACGTCTGTCTACAGAAGCTCCCGTAATGTCGTGGTCGAATACCATTATATTGATTTATGATGCTATGTAACCCTTAAATTTCTGGAATGTTTTGGATAACACTGACAGCATTATGTTAGTGTTATCTAATACATTCCAGAACTCTAAGGGTTACATAGCATCATAAATCAGTATAATGCTATGTGACCCCGGCAGTGCTGGGGAGGTCAGTACAGGATCTTCCGCAGACACACGCTGCGAGTCCGGAGCGTGGAACTCACTTGTGTAAAAGCGACCTTAGTTGTCCAAAGAGATAAACAGTCACCAGACACTTTTTCCTCTCTCCCCACTGAAAACACATGCATGCTCAGCCGAAGAAGCAAGTGTATATGGGTGTTCTGAGCAATAGTTATTGAAGATCTATGGCCAACTTTAGGTAACCCGATTGTAAGAAATAAGACAGTAGAAGTCCTTCACTCCCAGTATCGCTCACCTCTCCGGTCAGGAGGAATAAGATCTCCAGGGTGAGGCTTAACATCCTGTCAGTCTTGAGAATGTTTCTATTATCCATGGAGGTCATTTTGAGAAGAGGTGGTGGTTCTGATGAGAACTGCTGAGCCTGAAGTGATTCCTGCACCTGCAAGAACAAGCGAGAGACGTGTCACAAGGAGGTGACTTAATACTGATAATGTATCATTCAAGTAGATGTAAGCACTGAAACCTGTGATTGGCCGCAGAAGTCATGGGACCAACCACTTCCTGGTCCTGCGGGGGAAAAAAGCGGGCAGAAACAGAGCAGCGGCAGGGCCACAGACAGGCAAGAGTGTTTTTTTTTGTCATTGCGTTCAGGTTAGCGCCATAGGGGTTGTCAGCCTTAAGGTCATACAACCCCTTTAAAGGGGTTTTCTGCTTTTCCTATATTAATGACCTATGCTTAGAATAGGTAATCAATAACAGATCGTCGGGGGCCCGACTGTATGAAGAGGACACATCGCTCATACAAACACTGCCGTCTCTTTATTGTTTATCTGCTCAAGTCTACATCGCAGCAGTGAACAGCTGTGATTACAACTCCGCCATCTCCATTAACTTCAATAGGAAGGCTCAATCTCTGTGTTCTCTTCATATAGCTGATCAGCTGAGGATAAAACAGGAATATAGGAAAAGCAGAGAACCCCTTTAAGTGGGTAGTTGATTTTTAAGAGATTACTTTCTTTCTTAAAAAAACACACACACAAAAACCTTGTTATATAAACTACTCCCTAATCAAGGATCTTGAAGCTCCACTCCATGTGCACAAGAGAGGATTACATAACCTTCACCCAACAGGCTGATCCTCCTGGGAGGAGTTAGCGGCAGTGAATCAATTAGGTCATCACTCCTTCACTAAGTACTGCTCCCATATATCCTCCTAACAGTGTGCCTGCTGAAGAACACGGCCAGGCAGAAGAAGCAGGGATCTGATGTATCATGCTGATGACTATTCTGACAGAAGAGGTCTTGTTAGGCTACTGTCACATCTGCGTTTTTGCTGGATCCGTCATAATACAACCAGCTGCATCTGTTATGAACGGATCCGGTTGTATTATCTCTAAAATAGCCAAGACTTTTGTCAGAGAAAATGGATCCGTCTCCATTGACTTAGGCTACTTTCACACTAGCGTTTTTGCTGGATCCGGCAGGGTTCAGCAGAAACGCTTCCGTTACTGATAATGCAACCATATGCATCCGTTATGAACAGATACAGTTGTATTATCTGTAACATACCCAAGACGGACCCGTCATGAACTCCATTTTGTCAAAGAAAACGGATCCGTCCCCATTGACTTGCATTGTGGGTCATGGCGTCTTGCTCCGCATCCCAGGACGAAAAAACAAACCGGAGCATGCCGCGGTTTGCTCTCCGGTATGAGAAAGGAACGGAATGCATTTTGGAGCATTGCGTTCTCTTCAGTTACGTTTTGTCCCCATTTACAATGAATAGGGTCAAAACAGAAGCGTTTTTTTCTGGTATTGAAACCCTATGATGGATCTCAATACCGGAAAATATTAAAGCTAGAGTGAAAGTAGCCTTAGATTGTGAGTCATGACGGATCAGTGTTGCTCCGCATCCCAGGACACACTCAAAAACGCTGCTTGCTGCGCTTTTGTGTGCGTCATGGGAACACAACTAAAAGGAAAATAATGCATTCTGGTGCACTCCGTTTCCTTCAGTTCTGTTTTGTCCCCGTTGACAATGAATGGGGACAAAACTGAAGCGTTTTCTCCTGCTATTAAGATCCTATGACGGGAAAGCGCAGGTGTGAAAGTAGCCTTACTTTTATGCAATCTCATACTGTCCCTCAGGGGCTTCTCTCCTATACCCGGTGTGAGAAGCAAGAGATCCCAGTTCTCCAAGATGCTGTCCAACATGTTCATAATGTAGGGAGCTTTCAGTTACATTACAGAGCATAGAAGCTTCAAGTAACGCTTCCTATGCTTTGTAATGGCACCGATCCAGGTGCAGTGATATGGCCGGCATCTTCCACCTCTCCAGGTCAGGTTCAGTAGGTCATGTACACAGGTTGGATCCTCCATGGCTGGGTTGTGTGTGGAAGGTGCGCTCCTCTCAATGATAAATTAGTTTCACAATGAACTATGGACTACATGATGCTTCAGTGTGTATGTTTTTGGTGCACGCGGTTTATACCTACATCTCTATGTTGTAGTCCATAGATCGGTTTGGCTTTGTTCCTTGCGTCCATCGTGTTATCTGAACATGTACTGACATCCTTCCTGACCGCACTTTTAGGCGCGCTAGCTTCTAGTTTGTAAGGTTGAGCGGTAGATATTGAATTACCCTTGTATGATTGCTCTCTAGATGATGGAGGACGCTTGTGGAAGTGACGCGGTATGGCATCGTCCTTTAGCACGGTTTTCCTTTTCGTCTGTCTGTAGGAGTCCGGCGAGAAGTGCTCAGAGCAAATACGGAAACTGTTGGTCTTCTTCCCTTCCAAAATTTTCCTTGCAAAACTTTCAATGTCTCCAAAGTTCTGATTAATGTGGGAGAGCCAGCATTTAATTCTCAACAAGTCTTTAGGAAATCCATGTAACATGATCCCATTTGAAATATTCTTGTCCTTACGTGCCGTATGATTTGGGCAGCCGGAGACGATGCACTTGGGCATATTTGCAATCTGAAACAGAAAGGAATATATTTAAAGGGGTTGCCCCACAAAAATATTTTACATTTTCAAAGTAGCACCTGGATCTGAATACTTTTGTAATTGCATGTAATTAGAAATTTAGCATATCCATTTTATTAAATAAAATGTATCTGTATAGCACCACCTGCTCTTTGTTCTTCTCCCTATTTCTCTGTCGCTAAGGTGATCACACATGCTCAGTTCTATCGTTCAACTGCCACCAGCTGCAGCAAAAAAGACATGGCCCCTGAGCTGCAGCAGAAAGGACACACCTCCTGAGCTGTGATACAGAAAGAGCTGCAGTAGAAAGAACACACCTCCTGAGCTGTGATAGGGACAGAGAAGCAGCAGCAGAAAGGACCCACCTCAATAGTATAAAGGTCACCCCCTGAGCTGTGTTAGGGAAATAGATGCACCAGAAGGGATATATCCTCTAAGAGAGGACACACCCTCCCAAGTTGCCAGCCTGAAGAGAATCTAGTAATGCAATTAGAGAAGTGAATATCTCCGGATTCATGTGAGGTAAAGGGCCGGTTCTAGATTTGTTCACATTAATAATAGGCTAACGCCTATAATCAACATATACCGCTGCAGCCACTCACTGACTGGGTGAGAACATTTCCTGTGACCAGCAAAGCATCGGAACAAGACCAGTGAAGTATTTATCATACATATTTTTTTTTAATAGAATTCTGACCCTTAAAACATAGAAAAATAATATTGTCTGGACAACCCTTTTAAGGCTAGGGCTACACAGAGACATGTGACACATAGGGCACAACTACACTGCAACATGTGTCGTGCGACACTGATGTCGCACGACAATTTTTATAATGATAGACTAAGGTGTCGCACTCTGACTGCGACGGTCGCAGAAAAATTCATCTTGGATGGATTTTTTGCTACTGTTGTGTCGCAGTGCGACGCCATAGACTGACTATCTTTATAAAAATTGTCACGCGACATTGGTGCAACACATGTTGTCGTTTAGCCCTAGCCTAAAGCACTTATCCAGACAGATTTTTGTTTAAAGATAACAGGTCAGAAGAGGGTAAAAATAATAATAAAAAGGAATCATTACTCACCTCCAGCAATCTCCTGCTGCTGCTCTGATCCCTTCTGTTCACTTTCTGGTCCCAACTCAATAGTAGGGTGCGGGTCACCTCTAGACCAGTAATTGACTGAGCGGTCCTTCCCTGGCGTGATGAACCAGAAAAGGGGAGAGCAGTGAGGAATCAGTGGATGTGAGTAATGATTCTTTATTCTTAACTCCTTATGACCTAGTATCTTAAAAATAATTCTCCCTGGAAAGCCCCTTGTTAAGGTACTTTCACACTTGCGTCAGAGGATTTCGGCAATCCGGACGGCATTTGTCAGACGAATCCGGATCCGTCTGACAAATGCATTGAAATACCGGATCCGTCTCTCCGGTGTCATCCGGTATTTTTTTTTTCTCACAGATTTAAAGGTCTGTTAAATTTGGAGTACCGCTCAATATGGAGCCCTTTTTTCTGTACAGAGCTGAGATGCTCTAATAGAGGGATCTGAATTTCCGCTCACTTCAGTCAGCTAATCTGACGGACTCCTTATCTCTGCTCTCTGATATTATAAACAGTCATTATCTTACTGATAAGAATGTGGCTTAAAGAAGTGTTTATGACCTGTTAATAGGGTTATTAGATGACTGCACAAAGTGAAAGTAAAAAGTACCAGTCACACAGCTAGATAAACAGTTAACCCTTTGTGACAGATCGGCTAAATATTTTTAATAAAGACCAATTGAAAAAAAGATTTTTAGCCTAAAATGAGTAAAATGCGTAAAATGCAATAATAAAAAAAAAATTGCGGGTGCCAGAGGACGGGGTAAGTATAATCTATATGAGAGGCCTGGGCATTTTGTAATCGTTGGATAACCCCTTTAAGGCACCTTTCCCAAAGGGAAGGTGCCTGAGCAATAGGTTGCCTAGCTTGTTAGTTTCCTGTGAAGGTGTGTTGTATTCGTCTGCCTGTGTACTGACCTCTGCCCGTTTACTGGATTCTGACCCTCCGCTGCTTGTCTTCCAAATTGATCCTTTGCTGCCTGTCCTAGGACCGTTTACAATACTGCATGTACAGTCATGGCCAAAAGTTTTGAGAATGACACAAATATTAGTTTTCACAAAGTTTGCTGCTAAACTGCTTTTAGATCTTTGTTTCAGTTGTTTCTGTGATGTAGTGAAATATAATTACAGGCACTTCATACGTTTCAAAGGCTTTTATCGACAATTACATGACATTTATGCAAAGAGTCAGTATTTGCAGTGTTGGCCCTTCTTTTTCAGGACCTCTGCAATCCGACTGGGCATGCTCTCAATCAACTTCTGGGCCAATCCCTGACTGATAGCAACCCATTCTTTCATAATCACTTCTTGGAGTTTGTCAGAATTAGTGGGTTTTTGTTTGTCCACCCGCCTCTTGAGGATTGACCACAAGTTCTCAATGGGATTAAGATCTGGGGAGTTTCAAGGCCATGGACCCAAAATGTCAACGTTTTGGTCCCTGAGCCACTTAGTTGTCACTTTTGCCTTATGGCACGGTGCTCCATGCTGGAAAATGCATTGTTCTTCACCAAACTGTTGTTGGATTGTTGGAAGAAGTTGCTGTTGGAGGGTGTTTTGGTACCATTCTTTATTCATGGCTGTGTTTTGGGGCAAAATTGTGAGTGAGCCCACTCCCTTGGATGAGAAGCAACCCCACACATGAATGGTCTCAGGATGCTTTACTGTTGGCATGACACAGGACTGATGGTAGCGCTCACCTTTTCTTCTCCGGACAAGCCTTTTTCCTGATGCCCCAAACAATCGGAAAGAGGCTTCATCGGAGAATATGACTTTGCCCCAGTCCTCAGCAGTCCATTCACCATATTTTCTGCAGAAGATCAATCTGTCCCTGATGTTTTTTTTGGAGAGAAGTGGCTTCTTTGCTGCCCTTCTTGACACCAGGCCATCTTCCAAAAGTCTTCACCTCACTGCATGCAGATGTGCTCACACCTGCCTGCTGCCATTCCTGAGCAAGCTCTGCACTGGTGGCACTCCGATCCCGCAGCTGAATCCTCTTTAGGAGACGATCCTGGCACTTGCTGGACTTTCTTGGACGCCCTGAAGCCTTCTTAACAAGAATTGAACCTCTTTCCTTGAAGTTCTTGATGATCCTATAAATTGTTGATTGAGGTGCAATCTTAGTTTCCACAATATCCTTGCCTGTGAAGCCATTTTCATGCAACGCAATGATGGCTGCACGCGTTTCTTTGCAGGTCACCATGGTTAACAATGGAAGAACAATGATTTCAAGCATCACCCTCCTTTTAACAGGTCAAGTCTGCCATTTTAACCCAATCAGCCTGACATAATGATCTCCAGCCTTGTGCTCGTCAACATTCTCACCTGAGTTAACAAGACGATTACTGAAATGATCTCAGCAGGTCCTTTAATGACAGCAATGAAATGCAGTGGAATGTTTTTTTGGGGATTAAGTTAATTTTCATGGCAAAGAAGGACTATGCAATTCATCTGATCACTCGTCATAACATTCTGGAGTATATGCAAATTGCTATTATAAAAACTTAAGCAGCAACTTTTCCAATTTCCAATATTTATGTAATTCTCAAAACTTCTGGCCATGACTGTACTCCGCCTGCTAAAATCTCAGCCCGTCCATGACCACGATTTTGCCTGACCCTTAGGGGCTCTGCACCAGTGTCTCTGACCCCGGTGGGTGAGCTGTTAACCACACAGAGACTACTCCAGGAGGTAGCAGCCCGGCGGTTCCCCTGCAGAAAAGTCCAGATTCCTGTACAGGGCTTAAAGGGTGTATATCAGGGGACCCCCAGGATAATGCCCTTAAAGTTAGCCCACCGGATGGTTGACAAGGTGTTTCCACACCCTATGCTTTAGCACCCCTTTAAACTACTGTATAAGAAAACATTACTCCTTACATAAACAATAGTCACATAAAGTTCATACCTGAACCAGTGTACAGTCTGCTCACACTCGGGCCCCAGGCGTCTTCCTGTTCTGTCCGAGTCATAAATCAGTAACATACCAGGCGGCACTCCGGGGTGTCCTTGGTGTTCCAGGCCTCGGTCTTCTCACCTTCATAAAAAAACAAGTGAGCAAAAAATCTGCAGGGGCCAAAGACATGTCAGTGATATCAGTGAAAACAGGCGGAAACTTTTCGCTTTTTCTTTTCGGAGATTCACAGCAGCACAAAGATTCACTACCGAAGCCCCCCATAAAAATATCCAGAAAAAATAAAATAAAACTCTATGGGGCAGATTTATCAAAACTGGGGTAAAGGAAAACTGGCTTAGTTGCCCCTAGCAACCAATCAGATTCCACCTTTCATTTTCCAAAGGAGCTGTGAAAAATTAAAGGAGGAATCTGACTGGTTGCTATCGGCAACTAAACCAGTTTTCCTTTACACCAGTTTTAATAAATCTCCCCCTATGTACCCCAAAATAGTAACATTAAAAAGACAAAAAACAAAAAAAAGCAAGTTCTTATACAGTCACGGCAACTGGACACGCGCCACCGTAAAGCGCCGAGTCCTATATCGCTATGGATACGGGAAAATGGGACAACCCCTTAAATATTTGTAACTGAAAGCGAATCTCTGATCGGCTGCCACAGATAATAAGGACGCACTTTCGCCCCTGTGACGACATATTTGGGCCAACGGTGACGCCCACAAATAATGACACTGACAGTCTGACTACGCCTTGTGCCAAGCCTTCTCCATGGTTTATAAATAAAGTTTATTTAAACCTCAACAGTATGTGTTCATCACGGCTACACAGGTCACACACTGTTTACATCTTGGGACAGGACTTCCAGCACATAAGGACCTTTCAATAAACTTTATTAAAAAAAAAAAAACACAGCAAAGACCGCGGCTGTCACCAGTTTATATAACACCGGAGGGACTGAGGGGAAACGTGAGGTAAATAAGATCCTCTGTGTAACCCTGGGGAGAAGCCGGGCTTCCACACTGCCGCCTGTACCCGGCCCCTCCGGTCACACGGGGCTCACCTCATTACTGTGCGCTCCCGCTTCTCCGCCCTTATAAACCTCTGCACCCCGGTATCTGGCGCAGGAGCCGTGACGTCATCTCCCGGAGCCGCTGAGAGCCGAGGCTCGGAGTGATGACGTCGTTTTCTATGCGCCGCTGTTCTCTGTTTAAGAGAATAATAAAGTTGTAAACCTAATTTAAAATGTGAGCAAAAGGAACAGCCAGGAGACGGCGGGGTTTTATTCTTCTTCAGGGGGCTGTGTGTGTGAGGCTGTACACGCTCCTGATACAGAGTACTTACTGACACAGGCAGTATAACAGAAGCCACCAGCCTATAGCATTGTGAAGCTTACCGGGAGTGAAAAATACAACAGTTTATTATTTAGGCCCCTTTCACACGAGCGTGACGGATTTGGTCCAGGTGCGTTGCAGGAAACTCGTGCGATTTTGCTTGCGAGTGCTGTACGTTTTGTACGCGATTGCGTTGTGTTATTGCCTTTTTGTTTCGCGCGGGTGACATGCGGATTGCATGCGTTTTTAACGCGCGTGAAAAAAAACCCTGAACCATTCTCTTGATTCACCTTTTACTGCCAAGAGATATTAAAACCTCCAGCATATATTATTTTTGTTCAATCTCTTTTTATTGAAAAATCAGCGACTTGGTACAATCTTATAGGCTATATTACCTAAACACAAGTACATCAAACATAAGGTCCAGAAGCAGGTATCTGTAGAAACCCACAACCAGGAACATAAGATAAATGCCTTTCATATTAGCAATAACGAAAGCACAAAATAGTCAACAGTGAGTTAAGGGTACTTTCACACTTGCGTTTTTCTTTTCCGGCGCTAAGTTCCGTCCTAGGGGCTCAATACCAGAAAGAAGATGCCCCTAAGTACGCATTTTAGGGCTTCCCATTTCATAGGTGGTGGGGTTGTGTCCGATTGGTGATTTTCAGTGAAATCTGAAATAGTGGCTCTAATATCTGACATGCAAACAGGTTGTCGTTTAGCCTCCAAGTGAATGAACGTTGTTTTGTAGAATGTGGTTGTAGACAGAGGAGTGGTCTGACCACAGGAACCCGTCCATCGAGCAGCGGGGATCTGAGTCTAATAGTTAAAGGGAGTCTGTCACCACATTTTAGCATGTTAGACCGTTAAAATAGGGTTATGTGATCCACCCAGAACATAAAAACTGTACCTTTGTTGTAGAAAACGGACTTTTCTTTTTGCCGAAAATGAACTTATAAGATTATGTTCTGAGCCCTCTCAAGTGCCCAGGGCGGTCTCTCAATCCTCGGAGCCCCAGGCAGCACCTCCTAAACGGCTCATAACCCCGCCCTCCGTGCGCCTCTGCCCGTCCGTTTACTCCCCTGTCCTTTTCCACTGCGGCTGTGCGGTCCAAATCGTAGCGGGCGCATGCGCAATGCGATGCCCGCTCCTGGCAGGGCATCGCAATACCTACTGCGCATGCGCCCGCTACGATTTGGACCGCACAGCAGCAGTGGAAAAGGACAGGGGAGGGGAGTAAACGGGCGGGCAGAGGCGCACGGAGGGCGGGGTTATGAGCCGTTTAGGAGGTGCTGCCTGGAGCTCCGAGGATTGAGAGACCGCCCTGGGCACTTGAGAGGGCTCAGAACATAATCTTATAAGTTCATTTTCGGCAAAAAGAAAAGTCAGTTTTCTACAACAAAGGTACCGTTTTTATGTTCTGGGTAGATCACATAACCCTATTTTAACGGTCTAACATGCTAAAATGTGGTGACAGACTCCCTTTAATGTGAGATAAAAAGACGGTCCAATCTACTGTAACTATTGTGGGCTTGTTAGTGGAAACTGTAATCCCTGACTTCTGGATGTAGGATCCGCCATAAATCTACCAGACGAAGTGCCGCTAGGTTTGCCCTAAATCAGTGTTTAGAGATTGGGGACTTACCAGTCGTCGAGTCAATGGAGGGGTCCATCACTATATTAAAGTCACCTCCAAGTATGATAGAGGAACCATCTGCAAACCGGGCTAATCTTCTAAGGATTGTGGATCCGAAGGTCGCCTGCCCCTGGTTTGGAAAATAAACATTAGCGACTATGTAAATGTAATGGTCAACCGATAGCTTGAGAAAAACGTATCGACCCCTGTGGTCAATGTCTGAGGACAGAACCACTGGACGGAAGCTTTTGTGGAAGGTAATAGCTGTGGCTATGGAACCAGGTATTGTAGTAGCTATTTTTTACATTTGGGAACCGACGTGGGATAACTAAGGGATAGAACATGGGGAGGGGAGAACAGGTACAGGACAGACCAGCCAAAAACAGAACAAAGGTGAACAAAAGAGCCGACTACAGTGGCTCAAATTCAAACTAAGTAGTGACTACAGTCACAAGCAGCACTAAGTGCCGCAATCCCTAAGTAGGGGAAAGAGAAATCAAAGGCTAAACAGCAGCCATACTAATCTGCGGCCACAAAATTGGTAAGAACTGTATATATGACAGGGAACACGTGTCAAAAACTGATTACATGCATATCAATCAAGTTGGAAAGTGAGAGAGGTAGCGCAAAGTTTTAAATGATGCGAAAAAGAGAGCAGATATAAACGAAGCAATGAGACAGAATAAGAGAGCACAGAAAAAATAAGAAAAGGAACAGAACGGCAAACAGTAATAGAAAGCTGGTGTCTCAGCTGGTTAGTCGAGAAATTCTCTGGGATTTGGAAGTCGACGTCTGCCATTCTTCTCGTCCCGGGGATGGCTGTACAAACTGAGGATGAGGCCAGTCGTGGAGCTCCAGCGGAGGAAGATCAAACGTGTCTAATGTTTTAGGGAGGTCAGACAGTGACTTCAAAATTGCTGATTTCCCCTCCTTATTAGCGATGCGTTGAAAAGGATACCCCCATCTATAGGTAATTGCTTTCTCTCTGAGGATCGTCAGAAGGGGCTTTAAGGCCTTTCTTAATATCAGAGTGCGTCTTGCAAGATCTGGTAAGACAAGGATTCCTTTATTTCCTGAGAGTAATGTCTTCGTTTCTGGCCGCTCTGAGGATGGCCTCCTTTTCTTTGTAGGAATGAATTCGGCAAATAATGTCCCGAGGACGTGCAGGATCTGTTGGCTTGGGGCCTAGTGCTCTGTGTTAACGATCAATTTCTATAGATTTGCCTGGGTCCGTATTCAGCAACTTGCTGAAATATTCCTGGGCCCATGCCTCCAGGTCAGGAGCAGCTATTGATTCGGGGACCCCTCTGACACGGAGATTATTCCTTCGATTTCTATTTTCAATGTCGTCTAAGTGGGTCAGAATATCTTGAAGCTGCGTGGACTGTTGGCCTTGCGGTGTGAGTCCAGTGTTGTTAGGACTTGTTCTTGCATACTCTCCATTTCTTCTACTCTCTGGCCTACATGTCTGATATCTTGGTGTAAAGTGGCCATATCCTGTTTATGTGAGGCTTCCATTCTGCTGAACAGGGCATCCACCTCGTTTTTAGTGGGAAGTGCCCTTAAATGCATTTTCCAGTCCCAATCTCCTGACTGGTCATGTGGAGCTTGCGATCTGCCTGTCTTATGTGAAATGGCGGGGGAGCTGCCCTGCTGGGGTGAGGAGCCGGGGGAGGCCCCTGGGCATTTGGAGAGTGAGGGGGAGGATGGGACCACCGAGTAGGGACTTACAGCTTCTGCGTAGGAAGCCGAGGCTCCGGCGATCCTGTCATCCCTCTGCTTGCTGGTGCCCGTCAACAGAGCCTGTGTGCCAGGAATGTGCGCGAGTAAGCTGACTCCGCGCTCTGTCTCCGCCATCTTGAGTGCTGTGCTTCCTGCTGCGGTCTCCGCCGGCTGACTAGGTGGGCCGGAGTAGCGGGATATGTCCCCTGGATCTCAGTCTGCGGGTTCAGGGGTGGAAGCTTTCTTGCGCCCCATTGGTGATGATGTGCCTCTTGAAAAGCCCTGTCTGTGGGTTATTAGCCGGAAATGTTCGGGAGCTAAGCCGGCGTGCTGCTTACTCCGCCATTGTTTTTTATTTTGCAGGAAAAAATATGTTCAAATACCTCATTACTATAAAGCTTAAATGTAAGCACTATTCAATGTATGCCAATATCACCATCATAATTAATAAAGTAGTAGTTGGACTCATTATAAATGACTAACAACTATCATGGCCTGTGTCATGTCACTAAACTCCATGTGTATTGTCTATACTATCGTGTACATAATGGACATTCAATTGTGTTTTAATATTTTTTGGAAGAGCTGTATTATAAAAACCAAAATGTTGAATAAAGTCTTTCAATTTGTTTTTATTGTTTTTAACTAAATTAATATTTATGTGTGTCAATAATTTATAAATCATGTTTTTATAGTTACGTGTATTTAAGCTATATTAATAGTAAATGTGTACAATTATTAATGTGTTCTATGTGTTTGTGCTTCATAAATATAATTAATGTGTATAATAAAGACATCAAACAATAAAATGGATGAAAATAAAACTTTTTGGCCTATGATGTTCCCTACTACTATGATATTGTGGCGGCCTGTGTGGAACCTGGGGAATTTGGCGGGTGCCAGACATGTGCCCATGGGTGCGCCAATTTTCCAGGGCCAAAAAAATGTCTGACAGATCATTTGGAGGAGTGGCAGCATCCAGAACGATGCCGAGAGCCGCTTTAGTTCTTAGCAATCGTTCTGGCGGCACACTCCTCAAACGATGCGCCAGACTTCGGGCAAAATGGTCGAAGTGGTCCTCCTGCCGGGCTCTAGCCAAGTAGTCCAGGACCTGGCTATTGACTAGAGTCTTGGCAGGAGGCATGGGGCGTCTTCTTGCCCAGCTGGCTACGGGCAAGGGGGGGGGGGGGGATCGGCTCCCGGGCTGCTGAGGTGGGGGATCTCACAGCACTCTCTGTAGGTGGCCCAGAGGGAGTCTCGTCCTCACATGTACTTGAGTGCTGGGGAGCGGACTCGTCAGCTTCCTCCTTAAGGTTGTCCTCCTTTCTTCACAGTAAAGAAAAAATAATAATAAGGAAATTAATATGTGAATACACTGAATAAAAATAGTCAAGTCACATATTACTATCATCATTAAAATACATTTAGCACATTGTACTACATTAACCCTTTCGCTACCACTGGTAGCGCTGTGCAAGCATGACGCCAGCTCGCGCGTGCAGCGGGCGTCATGGCCTGCAAGTCTTATTACCGCAATCGGCAATAATGCCGATCGCGTTAATTAAATACTTTAGATGCCGTGATCAAGTGAGTACTGAAGCCCTGTGTGGCCAATCGGGACTTCAGTACTTCCGCTGAATGCTCTGAGTCTCTATGAAGAGACTCAGAGCATTAATTCCGCAATTCTTATTTTGGCCACCAGATGGCAGGCGAACATTAGAAATGAGCAAAATGCTAAGAAATTGTCAATTTTCAAATCCCTGATAGGTCAAAATGAAAAATTAAAAACCATTATTTATAAGGTAATTTATGAGCCTTAAAATGATGATAAATATTTTTTTTAAGTTAAAAATATATAAAAAATATAAAAGTTTAAATCACCCCCCTTTCTGTATGATAAAAAAAACACCTAAATAACAATAAATAAAAGCATCCTGGGTATCACCGCGACTGAAAACGCCCATACTATTAAAATCTTTTTTTAAAATCCAATACGGTGAATGGCATAATGAAAAAAAGGGTCAAAATGGCTGATTTGCTATTTTTTTATTGCTTCTCTTATCCAAAAAAAGTGATCAAAAAGTCACGCACACTCCAAAATGGTATTAATAAAAACTATGGATGTCCCGCAAAAAATGAGCCACTAAACAGCTCAGTAGACATAAGTGTAAAAAAGTTATGGGGGACAGAATATGGTGATGTAAAAAAAAAAAAAAAAAAATTCTCAAAGTTTAAATTTATTTTTACACTATTTAGACATAATAAAAAAACTATACATATGAGGTATCGTTGTAATCGTACTGACCCAGAGAATGAATGGCATGGGTTAGTTTTGCCATAAACAAAATGCCGTGGGAACAAAACCTGTAAAACGGTGGAGGGATTGCGTTTTTTTTCCAATTCCACCCCATTTGGAATTTCTTTCCTGCTTCCCACTACATTTTATTCCATATGGTGTCATTAGAAAGTACAACTTGTCCCGCAAAAAATAAGCCCTCATACAGCTATGTGACTGGAAATAAAAAAAAATTATGGCTCACGGAAAATAGGGAAGAAAAATGAAAATGCAAAAAACGAAAAAACCTCCGGTAGCCAAAGGGTTAAAGAGGACCTTTCACCACTCCTGACATGTCTTCTTTAATTACTTCATATATTCCCCATGTAATAACAATTCAGGAGCATCTATTCTTATGACTCCATGTTGTGCCATTCCTTTATTATTTCTGATAGAAGTTATGAATGAATTGCTAGCAGTCTGCAGTAAGGATACAGAGGGGAGGTACCCGGTTGGGGGCGTGTACCTGCACAGACTGACAATGACAGCACTGATTGGATAGAGCCAGTCTGTGCAGGTACACCCCCCAACTGGTTACCTCCCCTCTGTACCCTTACTGCAGACTGCTAGCAATTCATTCATAACTTCTAGTAGAAATAATAAAGGAACGGCTAGGGAGGACAGCGAATGCCATGTGCTGTGCTAGGGAGGACAGCTTACGTCATGTGCTATGCTAGGGAGGACAGCTAATGCCATGTGCTGTGCTAGGGAGAACAGCTTATGCCATGTGCTGTGCTAGGGAGGACAGCTTATGCCATGTGCTATGCTAGGGAGGACAGCGAATGCCATGTGCTGTGCTAGGGAGGACAGCTTACGCCATGTGCTATGCTAGGGAGGACAGCTAATGCCATGTGCTGTGCTAGGGAGAACAGCTTATGCCATGTGCTGTGCTATGGAGGACAGCTTATGCCATGTGCTATGCTAAGGGAGGACAGCTTACGCCATGTGCTGTGCTAGGGAGGACAGCTTACGCCATGTGCTGTGCTAGGGAGGACAGCTTACGCCATGTGCTGTGCTAGGGAGGACAGCTTATGCCATGTGCTGTGCTAGGGAAGACAGCTTATGCCATGTGCTGTGCTAGGGAGGACAGCTTATGCCATGTGCTGTGCTAGGAAGGACAGCTTACGCCATGTGCTGTGCTAGGGAGGACAGCTTATGTCATGTGCTGTGCTAGGGAGGACAGCTTATGTCATGTGCTATGCTAGGTAGGACAGCTTATGCCATGTGCTGTGCTAGGGAGGACAGCTTATGCCATGTGCTATGCTAGGGAGGACAGCTTATGCCATGTGCTATGCTAGGGAGGACAGCTTATGCCATGTGCTATGCTAGGGAGGACAGCTTATGTCATGTGCTATGCTAGAGAGGACAGCTTATGTCATGTGCTGTGCTAGGGAGGACAGCTTATGCCATGTGCTGTGCTAGGGAGGACAGCTTATGCCATGTGCTGTGCTAGGGAGGACAGCTTATGTCATGTGCTATGCTAGAGAGGACAGCTTATGCCATGTGCTGTGCTAGGGAGGACAGCTTATGCCATGTTCTGTGCTAGGGAGGACAGCTTATGCCATGTGCTGTGCTAGGGAGGACAGCTTATGTCATGTGCTATGCTAGGTAGGACAGCTTATGCCATGTGCTGTGCTAGGGAGGACAGCTTATGCCATGTGCTATGCTAGGGAGGACAGCTTATGCCATGTGCTATGCTAGGGAGGACAGCTTATGCCATGTGCTATGCTAGGGAGGACAGCTTATGTCATGTGCTATGCTAGAGAGGACAGCTTATGTCATGTGCTGTGCTAGGGAGGACAGCTTATGCCATGTGCTGTGCTAGGGAGGACAGCTTATGCCATGTGCTGTGCTAGGGAGGACAGCTTATGTCATGTGCTTTGCTAGAGAGGACAGCTTATGCCATGTGCTGTGCTAGGGAGGACAGCTTATGCCATGTGCTGTGCTAGGGAGGACAGCTTATGTCATGTGCTGTGCTAGGGAGGACAGCTTATGCCATGTGCTGTGCTAGAGAGACAGGTTATGCCATGTGCTGTGCTAGGGAGGACAGCTTATGCCATGTGCTGTGCTAGGGAGGACAGCTTATGCCATGTGCTGTGCTAGGGAGGACAGCTTATGCCATGTGCTGTGCTAGGGAGGACAGCTTATGCCATGTGCTGTGCTAGGGAGGACAGCTTATGCCATGTGCTGTGCAAACATGTATAGATTGGCCACTTACCCAACCTCTGGCGACTGTGGCCTTGACTTTTTTCCCATATTGGCAAAAAAAGATCCTGAGCTATTTCTAGCCATGCAGCGTCCTTTTGTACCGGTCGTGGTACTCCCCCGACCTGGTGTCCCAAAGACAGCGCCTCTCCTCCACAAGAGTAATCATCCTCTCGACATCAATGGCTTTTGGTGCCTTCCGCATCTTGAAAAAATCGCTCCGCAAGGGCAGAAAGTGTGCTAATCTCCTCTGCCATGCACTGCCTGGTGCCACACACTTCAGAAACGGAACTTCCTGTCTTTTAAACCCTTGACAGTTGCTAAATTACTTGCGTTTTAAACGCAACACAGTGCATCCGGATTCAGTGCGTTTTTTACACAGCTCCATTCACTTCTATCGGGCCTGCGTTGCGTGAAAAAAGCAGAATATAGAACATGCTGCGATTTTTACGCAGAAGTGATGCGTGAAAAACAACGCTCATGTACACAGACCCATTGAAATGAATGGGCCAGGATTCAGTGCGGGTGCTAGCGTTCACGTCACGCATTGCAGTGACATGCCGTTCTCTTAGCTGAGCGGAGCAGGCAGAAGTCTGCTCAGCTCAGCTAATCCTGGCATAGTAGATGGCTACAGGGTACCCATGTGCTATGCCAGCAGTTAGTAATAGTCCAATGAGCGCTCCTGCCCGTACCTTCTGTGCTGCTGCGGCCCCATTAATAAAATGAGTACTCCGTACTCTGCTGACAGCTCAGTGGTGTAGGGAGAACTGAGTTTTAGCGCACCAGTGAATGGTGCACTTTAGGGATGAAAAAGTACGGTAAAAATAGAAATTTAATAAAGGATTAAAAAAAAAATATTTTTTAGGGGTCTAGGGACAATATATTAAAAGTTAGTGTAAAAGTTTAGTTACTCTTTAATTATTACTTTATAATAAATATTTTACCAAATACCTTTCATTAGTTATAATGGTTTTGTCTAGGGAGCAATCATTAAGAGAAAAAAAATGGCCGCCGTCCTATTAGTACACACATAACCTGTCCTAATCACATAGGAGGACAAGTTACTTCACAACACTGAGCTAAAGAGCTGCCTCATCCTCCTCCTCTGCCTGTCAGGGATTATGATACTGAATACAGGTGAATCTCTGTGGGAATGGAGATGATGAGGAGACATGAGAGGAGGTGAGGTAAGGCTAATGAGCAGCAGCACTTGCATTCTCCATTACTACCATCTGTCCTGTCTATCCTCTCTGTACTAGATTCCCCAGAGATTCAGCTGAAGATCTTATCATCTGTATTTAGGATCATAATCCCTGACAAGCAGAGCAGAGCGGAGGATGAGGCAGCTCTTTAGCTCAGTGTTGTGAAGTGACTTGTCCTCCTGTGTGATTAGGACAGGTTTTGTGTGTACTAATAGGACGGCAGCCGTTTTGTTTCCACTGATGATTGCTCCCGAGACAAAACGAGCCATTATAACTAACGAAAGGTATTTGGGAATATATTTATAGTAAAGTAATAGAAAAGTAGTTTCATTTTCTTAATTCCTGGAGAACCCCTTTAATGTCAGATTCAGCAGCGCCAGCAGGTAGGTGAAAGGCTACATTGCACAGAAGCAGAGCGGTATGAAGTTTATAATGGAGGCCTAAAAAATGTGCTTTAGGGCTCTTTCACATCTGCGTTCTTTTCTTCCGGCATAGAGTTCCGTCGTCGGGGCTCTATGCCGGAAGAATCCTGATCAGGATTATCCTAATGCATTCTGAATGGACAGTCCGTCCTTCAGGATGCATCAGGATGTCTTCCGTTCCGGTACGGAACGTTTTTTGGCCGCAGCAAATAGCGCAGCATGCTGCGCTTTTTGCTCCGGCCAAAAATCCGGAACACTTGCCGCAAGGCCGGATCCGGAATGAATGCCCATTGAAAGGCATTCATCCGGATCCGGCCTTAAGCTAAACGTCGTTTCGGCGCATTGCCGGATGCGACGTTTAGCTTTTTCTCAATGGTTACCATGGCTGCCAGGACGCTAAAGTCCTGGCAGCCATGGTAAAGTGTAGTGGGGAGCGGGGAGCAGCATACTTACCATCCGTGCGGCTCCCAGGGCGCTCCAGAGTGACGTCAGGGCGCCCCAAGCGCATGGATCACGTGATCGCATGGATCACATGATCCATGCGCATGGGGCGCTCTGACGTCATTCTGGAGCGCCCCGGGAGCCGCACGGACTGTAAGTATACCGCTCCCCGCTCCTACTATGGCAACCAGGACTTTAATAGCGTCCTGGCTGCCATAGTAACACTGAAAGCATTTTGAAGACGGATCCGTCTTCAAATGCTTTCAGTACACTTGCGTTATTCCGGATCCGGCGTGTAAATCCGGCAAGTGGAGTACACGCCGGATCCGGACAACGCAAGTGTGAAAGAGGCCTAATTTCTTAAAAAGGTTGTCCAGGTTTTTTTTTATTTTTACTTTTTTAAATTTCAACCCTAGCCTTCTTTTCCCCGCGGCTCCTTTCACTGGTCTTCGGGTCCCTGTCTGGGATATAAGTTAAAGAGAACCTGAAAATGCAATGCGATCTGAAAGCATCATGTTATAGAGCAGGAGGAGCTGAGCAGATTGATATGTAGTTTTACGGGAAAAGATTTAGTAAAACGTATAATTTATACATTTATATCTCTGCTTTTTTCACTTCCTGTTAAAAACTATTGGTACAGGAGGGAGGGGTTATCAGTGACTGACGGCTATCTATTATACACACTTAAAGGGGTTATCCAACACTTATAATGCCCCCCAAAATGCAAGCACCTCATACAGGTTATACCTACCCCTCTCCCCACCACCCGCGTGGCTCCTGATGCCTGCACGGCCACCGCTGCATCTCCCCGTTGTGCAGATCAAAACATCCAGGGGGGGGGGGGGGGGGGGGCTTAGCCAATAGCAGGCCGTGACGATGGGGAGATGCAGAGACGGCCATGCAGGCGGACATGGGTGCCGGGGAGTGAGGTAAGTATAACCTGTATTAGGTGCCCAGGCATTTTGGGAGGCATTATAGGGGTTGTATCACTTCAGCACGTGGCACTTATCATGTAGAGAAAGTGAATACAAACCACTTACTAATGTATTGTGATTGTTCATGTTGCCTCCTTTGTAGGCTGATTCATTTTGCCATCACATTATACTCTGCTCGTTTCCATGGTTATGACCACCGTGCAATCCATCAGCAGTGGTGGTCGTGCTTGCACACTATAGGAAAAAGCACCGGCCTATGTGCGCTCCCCCGTTTCTGTCGACCAGAGAGGCTGGCGCTTTTTCCTATAGTATGCAAGCTTGACCACCACAGATTGCAGGGTGGTCGTAACCATGGAAACAAGCAGTGTATAATGTGATCGAAAAATGAATCCAGCCAGCAAAGGAAGCAATATGGATGATAACAATACATTAGTAAGTGCCTTGTATTAACTTTCTGTACATGATAAATGCCATTGGCTGAAATGACACAACCCTTTTAAGGTCCCTTTAGATGGGATGACACAGCAGCGGATTGTTGGGAAGGAAGTGTTCCTTCTCAACTATCGCCTGCCCGTCAGCGGAGGAGACTGCCATATTTACATGCAGCGATCTCCTCCGCAGTATGGGGAGTAGTGATCATTAATGCCATCGCTCCTCCCCATACAGACTTCTTGTTTGCTGGCACAAGATGCTGCTTACACAGTACCATCTGCTGCCGGCAAACCATAACTCTTATGGCAGCATAAATGATCTATTACCCAATGGGTTCATCAGGTAATCAGTTCCTATGAGCGCTCGTTAGCGATAATCTGCAGGATTCTCGGCCCATGTAAAGGCCCTTTATACACACAGTGCTATCAATCACTGATATATGATGCAGCATGCGATATACGGTGCTTACATGTCTGAACTATGTGATATATATTGCCTACATGTGATAAATGAATGATTACATGTGATATATGGCACCCACGCATCTACGTGCATCTTATATGTTAGGCGTCTCTGCTTTAGTAACTACTTGCATTTTCTGTGCAATAGCAAATCAAGAGCATCTCGTCATATAACTGTATGCTGTGCTGTTACTTTTATTATTCCTGCTAGAAGTTTATGAATAAAGGTACAGCTGCGTGCTACCAGACTACCTGCAGAGTCTGACACTGGCAGCACGGATTGGATAGTCAGACTGTGCAGAGACAGAGTGGGACACACCCTGAACTGGTAACACCCAGAGGCTGCAGCTTTAGGCCTCTTTCACACGAATGTAAGGGCTCCGTTGCCCGTGCTGCGCACCTCATACGATGGTTCCGCAATACACGGGTCCCCAGCCGCGTGCATTCCGCATCACGGATGCGGACCCATTCACTTGCTTCCGTGGTGTTCCGTTCCGCGCTTTCATTCCGCAAGAAGATAGAACTTGTTGCAGAACGGACAGATCGCGGACCCCATTCAAGTGAATGGGTCTGCGATCCGCATGCGGCTGCCCCCCGGTCGGTGCCCGCGTATTGCGGACCACGGAGCCTTTACGTTCGTGTGAAAGAGGCCTTATTAAGGCACTTCTAGCAGGAATAAGGCTAGGGCTACACGGCTACAACTTGGACGGATTTTTTGCTACAGTCTTGTTGCAGTCGCAGTGCGACACCATAGACTACCATTACAATCAATGCTGCACGACATTGGTGAGACACATGTCGCCGTGTAGCCCTAGTCAGAAGTAATGGAATAGATGCTCCGGAATTATTATTACACACGGAATACAATTATTTGCTCAAAACAAAAAGGTCAGGAGAGGGGGCGGCTCCTCTTCAGCAATGTTACATTTAAAAATCAAAATGAAACTTTTTAACAATCTGATTCAGATTCTTGTGTTCAAATCAATAAACGTTTTACATTTAAACAATGGACTGACTTTTTGTGGGTGTTTTTGTTTTGGCGTGGTACTGATTTGGTGTGTAGTATTGTGATAGTTTGCTTGGTATCGAAAATGAAGTAAACATTCTGGTATCAATGTCCGATTGCCACAAAACTCGTCCATGTGTGTGAACAGGCTCCGTACGGTTCTGACAGACACTCGGTAGAGAGGATGTTTCCATCCACAGACAAGCACGAGCAGCTCCCACAGTCTCGTTGTCCACCATCTAGACACAGGTGGCCCCTTCATTACACCCCCCCTATCTCTGCTCGGACCATTTCCAGGCGCTTAGCGGAAAGAAAGTTCACAGCGCCCATTACGTGTCCTGCCATTGACAGCCACTCGCTGTCTCCATCGTTTGCAGCGGTGTCATGAACGAGAAACCTGGACTGCTGCGGACTGGAACAATATTGTGTTTAGCAACAAATCTAAGTTCTGTTTGGGACCCGATGATGGTCGGATTTGAGTATGGAGGCCTCGTGGTGAGCGCTCCAATCCTACCTTTGCTTTGGAGGACACACTGCCCCCCCTGCAGGTGTGATGATCTGCAGAGCCATCGCATACGACAGTCGGTCACCCCTAGTAGTGATACGAGGGACACTAACAGCTCAGCGATATGTGCAGGACGTCCTGACACCACATGTTCCTCTCATGGCAGGGCTGACAACTGGGATTTTCCAGCAGGATAATGCTCGTCTGCACACAGCGAGGGTTTCCCAGTAATGTCTCCTCCGGATTACAGCACTTCCCTGGTTACCAGTATTTTTTTTGTTAATCAGTGTTTGTATGTATATACAGTGTATATATATATATATAATATCTATAATGGTAGCCTGTGATTGTTTGATCGCTTGCACTATACACTGTAAGGGTGCACTCACACATGGCGGAAAGTCATGCCGGGTATTTACAAAGGTGCGGATTATGGTGCAAAGAATGTCGATTTTCTTTGTGAATTTTGATGCAAAGTTATGTGCGGATTACATCCCCCATTCAAATGAATGGTGACATTCGGGTTCAGAAAATCTACAGCAAACTCTTATTTACGGTGGAATTTATAGTCTGTAATGGAACACGGCGCACGGATTGACACTTTTCAGCCCCATAGGATAACATGAGGGAAGTCTTTATGTTGTGTATTTTCTGGCACATGTGAGTGCACCCTAATGCTCCTGAGTTAGAGAGCACAGTCATTCCGATAGGCAGTCCATTACATTGTGCCAAAATCAGAGACCCGTGAGGAGCCGACGTGGAAGATGGGAGTGGTAGTGGCTCTGGCTACGATAGTCTATCACGGTGGCTTTCCTGCCTCCCACCGTTGCTCCCTAGAGCTGTGCAGTGAAAGGAGAGCATACCCTTTCTACCCTCTGGGCACACCCTGGTTCTGGGGAGCCTGCTTGATGGTAGGTGGGGTGCCTGTGATATTGAATGTTTGTAAGAAGTGCAAAGCAGGGCATGTAGAGTGCAATGGCCGGCGTATTGTATAGGAGTCAGTAATCAGGCTGTTTTAACATTTTCCCTCACTACAGTAAAGTCTTAGCAGCTTTTAGTAGCAGGTCACCTTAATGACTCCAGGGCTCGGCCATGCATATTCTAAGGGGGTCTTTTATTAAGACCAGTGTTTTAGACGCCAGTCTTAATAAGGCCCTGCACTGGCGGTTGATCCGCCGAAGTTATGTAGAGGCGCCGGCCACTACATAACGTCGGTGGATTCACCGCCGCTTCTAATCTTCCTTGCTATCTTACATTTAGACCATTTTCAACGCCTAAACCAGGCGTAGAAATTGGTAAATAAGACGGACCTACCAGCCCGTCCCCTTCTCCGCCCATGCCCACTCCCTCCCTCCCTTGGTCTAACCCAGCGATGGCCAACCTGAGGCTCTCCAGCTGTTGCAAAACTCCCAGCATGCCCAGGCTACCTACAGCTATCAGCCTACAGCAGGGCATGGTGGGAGTTGTAGTTTTACAACAGCCGGAGAGCCTCAGGTTGGGCATGCCTGGTCTAACGTCTCCGATGTCACAATCGCTATTGAGGGACTGGATGCATTTATTGAGTATGGTAATAATATCACTGTGCACTAGCTTAGGACATTGATCCAGGGATTTGTTCTGCCATATTTAGAATCAGGAAGAAATTTTCCCCCAGTATAGAGTAATTGGTATCCGCCTCATAGGGTTTTTTTTTTTCTTCAACTGGATCAAAACAGTAGGACTACTTTTCGGACTGAATGGACTTTTTTTGAACTATATTACTATATCTAATTGTGACTGCAGCTCTGGAGTATAATGTACTGTAGATTCAGCATTAGTAACAGATAGGACATACAGTGGCCCACATTTACTATTACTGTCTAAAAGTAAGACAGTATAAACAAGGCGTAGTTCACACAGTCAGTGTTTTGGTCAGTGATTTCTATGAGTTATGGTGAGCCACTGACTTATTTTTAGCACCCCTAGGGGACTTGAAAATGCGATCTGTATACCACAGACTGCAAAGGGAAAGTCACTGTGTTCCTGTGGATGTGGATCCACTACGGATGCAATAATAGCAGATATGTGGAGGGGTTTTTATTTTTGCAATTTTTTCCATCGAAAAATATTTTATCATTAGAAAAAGGTGTATATTTTTAACTTGGAGATTTTTTTTAAGTAAAACTTTATTTCTTGTAAGTCTCACAAGGGGACTTTGACATGCGATCCATTGACACACTGAAACTGACAGGCACTATATCGCTGTATATCGCCGCATCCGTAACGACCCACACTACACAATTCAGCCTGTAGGGTGAACACCATAAAAAAAAAACTGAATAAATGGGGATCAAAAAGTGATATGTACCCCCAAAATGGTACCAATGAAAACTACATGTTGTCCAACAAAAGTCAAGCCCTCACAAATCTCTGTAGAACAAAAAAAAGTGCTGGCTCTTGGGATACAGCGGTGCAAAAACATTTTCTTTTCTTTTTTTAAAGGTTTTTTTTACTGTGCAAAACTAGTAAAATGTAAAAACAAAACAAAAACTATTTGTTATGTATTTGGTATCGCTGTAATAATGGTACTGACCCAGAGAATAAAGTTATCATGTTATTTATGCCGCAATGTGAATGTCGCTAATTTTAGAACGTTAATAAATGTTAACCAGTATGTTATGTGTACTCCAAAATGGTGCCATTAAAAACTAGAACTTGTCTCTCAAAAAACAAGCCCCCACACAGCTACATTGACAGAAAAATAAAAAAATTATAGCTCTTGGAATGCGACAATCAAAAAAAATTACTTGATCACTGAGGCCCCAAGGAGAAAGGGGTTAAAGGCCTTCCACTTTCCAAACCCAATCTCTCCAATTTTATATGTATGGCTCAGATTCATCAAGATTGAAAATGACGCATCTTGTTTTCTGTCTGTAGCTCCTATGCAGACAAATATCTGTCGTCATGGTTACAGACTACAAACAACCTCATGTAGTCTGACACTGTAATCAAGTTTTCGTCCATTTGTTCCCTACTTCTTGCTAAACTACCAAACAAATGTAATAGAAAGGAGCATGACTGCACAATCAGACTGCGCAGGTTTTGTTTGTCGTCTGCTACCATAGGGTCATATTTGTAGACACAGAACAATCAGAATCTGTTGAACAATCCTCTATTGTAAAGTTGTTTCTTTTTTTTTTTCATTTTAAATGAACCCCCTCCTAATGCATTTAAAAAAAAAAAATTCTCCCTGCCTTCCAGGAGCCTCAACGGTTTTAATTTTTTTCATTCACATAGCCCTATGGGGGCTTGTTTTTTGCAGGACAGGTTGAACTTTCTAATGATAGCATTTTTTTGCGGTGTGATGAGGGGTATGTATGAATTTTTAATTAAATTTTTTGGGGAGGCAAAGCGACCATAAAATTTGAAATCGATCATTTTGATTTTTTGTTTATTAGGACGATACCAATGATGTTCTTTTTGATTGTTTAGATTTGAATTTTTAATATATATATTTTTTTTTTAAGTGGTTTTGTTATTTTTTTTAACCCCCCCCTCCCCCAGAGGACGTTAACGTGACCATAAGATCACTTACACCACAGACTGGCAGCAGAGTTGATCTGAAAATCACAGCATTCCTACCAAGCCCTGTTGGTAACTCTTCTATGGCCGTCCTCGAAGACTTGAAAAGGCAATAACAACCAAACAGATCTCACGTGTGTGGGGGGCTTTGAGGGATTACAAGTCCATGATCGGAGTTGACTCCGATCATCAACTCTGGTGCCAGCGGATGTCAGGAACGGGTAAAAAAAATTGTCCAGGATCTTCCAAAAACAGTGCCACTTTTGTCTTTAGCTTGTGTGTGATATTGCAACTCAACTGCTTCCACTTCAATAGAGCATATCTGCAAAAGCAACCACAACCAATGGACAGGTGCGTTGCGGTTTCTCAAAGAAAGCAGCCACGTTTATCTAATCCTGGATAAACCCTTTAGAAAAACAAAAAAAAGGTTGCACAGGTGGGACATTGGTCTCTGAGTACTTTCTGTAATATTGCTTCATATGGTGAATGCCTAAAAATGTCAAATCTGACTAAAGATGAAATGCGTAGAGTACGGTTGTCACTTTACATTTCTTCTTTGGGACTTGTAGAGCGTGGAGATCAGGGTGTCTTCGTCCTCCTTCAGCACAGGCAGTGTGAAGAACTGTCAGAGAACCGTTCTGAAGGTCATGCTTGTCCATTGCACAGGTCTGGGAAGGATTTAGGACTCATAGTGGTTGGATTTTCTAGCAAGAATTTTCTAGGTAAACCATTCTGGAGTACATGTACAGGGTGGGCCATTTATATGGATACACCTTAATAAAATGGGAATGGTTGGTGATATTAACTTCCTGTTTGTGGCGCATTAGTATATGTGAGGGGGGAAACTTTTCAAGATGGGTGGTGACCATGGCGGCCATTTTGAAGTCGGCCATTTTGAATCCAACTTTTGTTTTTTCAAAAGGGAGAGGGTCATGTGACACATCAAACTTATTGGGAATTTCACAAGAAAAACAATGGTGTGCTTGGTATTAACGTAACTTTATTCTTTCATGAGTTATTTACAAGTTTCTGACCACTTATAAAATGTGTTCAATGTGCTGCCCATTGTGTTGGATTGTCATTGCAACCCTCTTCTCCCACTCTTCACACACTGATAGCAACACCGCAGGAGAAATGCTAGCACAGGCTTCCAGTATCCGTAGTTTCAGGTGCTGCACATCTCGTATCTTCACAGCATAGACAATTGCCTTCATATGACCCCAAAGATAAAAGTCTATGGGGGTCAGATCGGGAGACTTTGGGGGCCATTCAACTGGCCCACGATGACCAATCCACTTTCCAGGAAACGGTTCATCTAGGAATGCTCGGACCTGACACCCATAATGTGGTGGTGCACCATCTTGCTGGAAAAACTCAGGGAACGTGCCAGATCCAGTGCATTAAGAGGGAAACGCATCATCAGTGTGTGAAGAGTGGGAGAAGAGGGTTGCATTGACAATCCGACACAATGGGCAGCACATTGAACACATTTTGTAAGTGGTCAGAAACTTGTAAATAACTCATGAAAGAATAAAGTTACGTTAAAACCAAGCACACCATTGTTTTTCTTGTGAAATTCCCAATAAGTTTGATGTGTCACATGACCCTCTTCCTATTGAGAAAACAAAAGTTGGATTCAAAATGGCCGACTTCAAAATGGCCACCATGGTCACCACCCATCTTGAAAAGTTTCCCCCCTCACATATACTAATGTGCCACAAACAGGAAGTTAATATCACCAACCATTCCCATTTTATTAAGGTGTATCCATATAAATGGCCCACCCTGTAGTTTAGAGGGTGAATTAATATGATTGTGCAGACTGATGTGGGAATAATAATTATGGACGCTCTATAACTTTCATGCACACGACCCTGTCTATTTTGCTGTGTGCAAACAAAGAATCCGCAAAATTTACAAAAACATTCTGTGCCCAATCCGCATTTTTCTCACTCCCATTACTAGAAATGACTATTGTTCTCCACAATATGGACAAGAATAGGACATGTTCTATAATTTGCAGAACAGAAACATGGATGCAGACAGCACACGGATCACATCCGTTTTTTTGTGTGGACCCATAGATCTGAATAGGTTTGTATTTAATCCACAAAAAATGCGACTCGGGCACGGATACAATATACAATCATGTGAATGAGGCCTAATTAAAGGGGTTAACTCTTCATCACCTAAAACCAGGAGAGGTGGGTGATAAATACATTTGTGCTGGAGGTCTGACTGACTGTGGGGACCCCCCAAACGATCATAGGAGTCCCCTGTGTGATGAAGCAATGGTGCACGTGTGACCATCCCTCCATCCACTTCTCTAGGGGACCCCTGTTCTCCTGAAAGGTGGGGTCCCAGCAGTCAAAGTCACAGTGATCATGAAATCAATTGATACTTGTTGTTAAAGTGTAACTGTCATATGTGTTTTTATTTGCTAGTCTATTAGAGCTAGGCATGTACACCTGAGCTAGTCTGTCACGTATTGTCAAAAGATCTGTAATTACCTTATTATAGCTTTAATTAATGTCCTCTGTCCCTTTCCACTGCTCCCTTAAAAGACCGTTGCTATGGCTCATCTGTCTCCGGCTAGGAAGACAGAGGGGCGGTCCTTCACACTGCATGCCTGCATTAGGTTTCAGAGTGAGGAGGCGTGTCTCTCAGTAATCCAATCTGATTGGCTGGCAGGGAGCTGCTCGCTACAGTAAGTGTGTATGTGACCTGAGGTAAAGCAGTTTTGGCTTCAGAGAACTTGCAGAGGAGCCATCTTGAGAAGGTCCTCATATTGTAAATGTTTAAACAGCCGTAACTAAGGTAAAAACTCAAGGAAAACAGTGGTAAGTGAAGATTGCTTGATGCATAATGTTGCTGCAGCAGTAGCATATGCTAAAATTGTTTTTTTTGCTAAAAATATGACAGTTATCCTTTAATAGGAATACCTATTTCTTTGGGTGACATTTTTTTTATATGTACCATACTTAATTTTATTCTTTTTAGGTCCCTCTAGGGATCTTTTTTTTTTTTTTTTCAATTTTGTAGTAACACTGTATTATTATGTGGGCAAAAAAAATACCGACAAGCATCTGGTAGCCTTTCTTTAAATTAAAACCATAAAACCATTAGCCTTGACAATTACGCTAATTGGCAGGTAAAAACAGAATTTAATGGGTTAAATGGCCAGGTTTGTGGGTAGGTGATTAATGTTTGTCATGGGGTAACCCCTTTAATGTCACCCCCCACCCTAAAAAAATAAAAACACCTTACATTTTGCAGATAATAATACCGTACTTGACTTGTTCCTGTGTAAACCGTGGTGTAATAAAAATCCAACAACCCGACAAATGGGATGCTGAACTGATGGGGGTTATCTCAGTTCCCAGGATGCTGGATTAAAGGAATCCTGTGGTAGGTCACACAGAAGGATGTCGGCCTCTGTTCTTACCAGATGGTTAAATATCTTTATTTATTGCTCATTTCAATACATTTCTCATTCACTTAAAAAAATAGAAATGAACCAAACCAGAGAAATGTTCGGCGCCTTCCGTCAGATATATGTTCTATAAAACTCTTTACCAATCCGAGTAATATATAAAATACCAAAAAATGCACCAAAAATCAATGTTTGCTAAAACTGTCCTGTACCTAGCGTTCCGTCGTACGCCCCATGTTCCACACTCTGCAGAATGGCCGGGTTATGAGACATCACTAATTTATATACCCCAGACATTTACAGTTCTAGCTAACAGTTAATGTGTACACGTCAATGCTCAGCCCCCAGGCGGCTACCATGCGGGCTCCACTTGTATTCAAAGACATACTATGTTATGCCTGGTGCAAGGCTGGAGGGGGCGGAGCGTGACTCGGGAATCCCTTTCTATGGTCATCATTGACTTCCTGTGTCATGCTCCGCCCCTTCAGGTCCCTGCACCAGTCTCAACATAGTGTATTATTAGTATCGCCTGGCTTATTTTTTATTTTTTTTTAAAGGGATTTTCCTAGATTTTAATATGGATGACCTATCCCCAGGAGAGGTCCGTCCATTTGATTGCGCCTGTGCTTGGTATTGCAGCTCAGCCCTTTTCAGTTATATGGGACTGAACTACGCCACGAGGCCGATGGACATATGACGTCACTGAACTAGGAAAAGACCTCTTCAAACAGCTGCCTTGGACCTACGCCAATCTGATATTGATGACCTATCCAAATCTTAGACAACCCCTTTTAAAGCTCATTTCTATTCACAACCTGAAAATTGGTGGGTGTCAAACTCCTGACAATCAGCTGATTAAGGGGTCCGCGTGCGTCATTTCCCCTTCACAGTTTTTTTTTTGCCCGACACAGCTCCATACATTTTGTAGTGGCTATGCCAGGTACTGCAGCTCAGTCCGGTTGAAATGAATGGGACTGAGCTGCAATACCAGGCACGGCCACTAAAACATGTACGGCGCTGTGCCCAGTGCAAACAATGAAGGGGACCCTTCAATCAGCTGATTAGGGTAGGGGGTGCCGGGTGTTGAACCCATTAATCTCATATTGGTGGCTTACACTAAGGAGAGGCCATCAATATCAAAGTCATCACTCTCCCCATAGCTCATCTTCCTGCACTCTTTTCACCATCACACCTGGTGAGGGGGGCATTGGGGTATAACCCCTTCTGTTTCCAAAAAAATTCCAATACTTACCTTACGTGTCATTCCTGTGCTGCCGACATATCACCGCTGAAACCAGTATTAAAATCTGGTGACCGGCAAAATGTGGGATAAAAAAGGTAAGTATATTAGAATTTTTTTTTCAACGAATTTCAGCGTCTTGAGAGGTGGCAATACCCCTTTACCTTCAGTCACGCCTGAGTTTTCAGGCTTAGGTGGCTTTACCCAAGAAAAGGTGCCTTAGTGACATCACCGGTCAGTAAAATATACATACTGTCCCCTAAAAGGCCGCCCTCCTCTGTAGGTACAAGGTAGGTTTTAACGAAAAGCATTGAAAAATAATCTTAAATTTAGCAGCTGGTAAAATGGGAGTTCCTCATGTGGAGGCAGTGACTGGATGAACCTGTACCACGCCGCCAGTCCCAAGGTTAAAGGCAGCATCATTGCTCAGCAGCTTTACGCTGGCAACAATCCAGCAAAAAAATAAAAAATAAAATATTAAAATTAAAAAATTAACAAAATTCGAAACAAAACAGATAAAGCTGCGCTGGGCTTGCATTGATTTCACTGAAGTAAACAAGAGTTCCTCAGCAAATTGATTGCTTCATGTCAATGGCTTCCGAGGATCCAGCCGCTACTTTGTGTTGTCCATATCAGGAGCACCGCTCAAGGACTCTTGGCTGCGGCCGTCGTCTCCTCTGCCGGCCTCGGCCCGCACGCTCTGTGACGTTCCAAGCTGTCTTTGCTCGTCTGTAAATCGTCAAAATAAGGGTGGGACAGAGCGCTGAATGCCGTTATACGCTTTTCTGGATTGAATATCAGACAATTCTGGAGGAAAATAGAACATAGAGAAGGCATGAATCGCAGTCCGATGTGAGGGGTATTTCCCAGACAGCCGTAATGTGACCAGATTTTAGCATCCCCATTAAAGGGGTTGTCCAGCATTCGGCACTTTTTTTTTTTTATGTGAACCCCAGTCTGCTGTACCTCCCAGGTCTCTGGCTGCGCTCAGCGGTCTTCTGCTCCCTGTCCTGTAAACTTCCGGAATGACGGGTTCATATGTGCACTGCAGCCAATGACTGGCCTCAGTAGTGACCTACCTACGTGTCCCCGCTTGAGAGCAACCACTGAGGCTCGTCATTGGCTGCAGTGGCGCACGTGACCCCATTCACCAAGAAGTTTACAGGACGGGGACCAGAGGACCACACAAGGGAGCCAGAATGGTGCAGCAGGAAGAAGGTGGGTATGTTTTTTTTCAACAGGTACAGGAGGCTGGTGTTCAGATTTAACCACTTAAGGACCACAGGTTTATACCCCCCTAGTGACCAGGCCCTTTTTTACAAATCGGCACTCCACAACTTTAGCGGTTTATTGCTCGGTCATGCAACTTACCACCCAAATGAATTTTACCTCCTTTTCTTCTCACTAATAGAGCTTTCATTTGGTGGTATTTCATTGCCGCTGACATTTTTACTTTTTTTGTTATTAATCGAAATTTAACGATTTTTTTGCAAAAAAATGACATTTTTCACTTTCAGCTGTAAAATTTTGCAAAAAAAAACGACATCCATATATACATTTTTCGCCAAATGTATTGTTCTACATGTCTTTGATAAAAAAAAAATGTTTGGGCAAAAAAAAAATGGTTTGGGTAAAAGTTATAGCATTTACAAACTATGGTACAAAAATGAGAATTTCCGCTTTTTGAAACAGCTCTGATTTTCTGAGCACCTGTCATGATTCCTGAGGTTCTACAATGCCCAGACAGTAGAAAAACCCCACAAATGACCCCATTTCGGAAAGTAGACACCCTAAGGTATTCGCTGATGGGCATAGTGAGTTCATAGAACTTTTTATTTTTTGTCACAAGTTAGCGGAAAATGATGATGATTTTTTTTTTTTTTTTTTTTTCTTACAAAGTCTCATATTCCACTAACTTGCGACAAAAAATAAAAAATTCTAGGAACTCGCCATGCCCCTCATGGAATACCTTGGGGTGTCTTCTTTCCAAAATGGGGTCACTTGTGGCGTAGTTATACTGCCCTGGCAATTTAGGGGCCCATATGTGTGAGAAGAACTTTGCAATCAAAATGTGTAAAAAATGACCGGTGAAATCCAAAAGGTGCACTTTGGAATATGTGCCCCTTTGCCCACCTTGGCAGCAAAAAAGTGTGACACATCTGGTATCGCCGTACTCAGGAGAAGTTGGGGAATGTGTTTTGGGGTGTCATTTTACATATACCCATGCTGGGTGAGAAAAATATCTTGGTCAAATGCCAACTTTGTATAAAAAAATTGGAAAAGTTGTCTTTTGCCAAGATATTTCTCTCACCCAGCATGGGTATATGTAAAATGACACCCCAAAACACATTCCCCAACTTCTCCTGAGTACGGCGATACCAGATGTGTCACACTTTTTTGTTGCCAAGGTGGGCAAAGGGGCACATATTCCAAAGTGCACCTTTCGGATTTTGCAGGCCATTTTTTACACATTTTGATTGCAAAGTTCTTCTCACACATTTGGGCCCCTAAATTGCCAGGGCAGTATAACTACGCCACAAGTGACCCCATTTTGGAAAGAAGACACCCCAAGGTATTCCGTGAGGGGCATGGCGAGTTCCTAGAATTTTTTATTTTTTGTCGCAAGTTAGTGGAATATGAGACTTTGTAAGGAAAAAAGAAAAAAAAAGAAAAATCATCATTTTCCGCTAACTTGTGACAAAAAATAAAAAATTCTAGGAACTCGCCATGCCCCTCACGGAATACCTTGGGGTGTCTTCTTTCCAAAATGGGGTCACTTGTGGCATAGTTATACTGCCCTGGCAATTTAGGGGCCCAAATGTGTAAGAAGTACCTTGCAATCAAAATGTGTAAAAAATGGCCTGCGAAATCCGAAAGGTGCACTTTGGAATATGTGCCCCTTTGCCCACCTTGGCTGCAAAAAAGTGTCACACATCTGGTATCGCCGTACTCAGGAGAAGTTGGGCAATGTGTTTTGGGGGGTCATTTTACATATACCCATGCTGGGTGAGAGAAATATCTTGGCAAAAGACAACTTTTCCCATTTTTTTATACAAAGTTGGCATTTGACCAAGATATTTTTCTCACCCAGCATGGGTATATGTAAAATGACACCCCAAAACACATTCCCCAACTTCTCCTGAGTACGGCGATACCACATGTGTGACACTTTTTTGCAGCCTAGATGCGCAAAGGGGCCCAAATTCCTTTTAGGAGGGCATTTTTAGACATTTGGATCCCAGACTTCTTCTCACACTTTCGGGCCCCTAAAAAGCCAGGGCAGTATAAATACCCCACATGTGACCCCACTTTGGAAAGAAGACACCCCAAGGTATTCAATGAGGGGCATGGCGAGTTCCTAGAATTTTTTATTTTTTTGCATAAGTTAGCGGATATTGATTTTTTTTAGTTTTTTTCTCACAAAGTCTCACTTTCCGCTAACTTAGGACAAAAATTTCAATCTTTCATGGACTCAATATGCCCCTCACGGAATACCTTGGGGTGTCTTCTTTCCGAAATGGGGTCACATGTGGGGTATTTATACTGCCCTGGCTTTTTAGGGGCCCTAAAGCGTGAGAAGAAGTCTGGAATATAAATGTCTAAAAATGTTTACGCATTTGGATTCCGTGAGGGGTATAGCGAGTTCATGTGAGATTTTATTTTTTGACACAAGTTAGTAGAATATGAGACTTAGTAAGAAAAAACAAAAACAAAAACAAACAAAAAATTTCCGCTAACTTGTGCCAAAAAAAATGTCTGAATGGAGCCTTACCAGGGGGGGGGGTGATCAATGACAGGGGGGTGATCAATGACAGGGGGGTGATCACCCATATAGACTCCCTGATCACCCCCCTGTCATTGATCACCCCCCCTGTAAGGCTCCATTCAGACATCCGCATGATTTTTTACGGATCCATGGATACATGGATCGGATCCACAAAACGCATGCGGACGTCTGAATGGAGCCTTACAGGGGGGTTATCAATGACAGGGGGTGATCAGGGTAATCAGGGTGATCACCCCCCTGTCACTGATCACCCCCCCTGTAAGGCTCCATTCAGACATCCGCATGATTTTTTACGGATCCATGGATACATGTATCGGATCCACAGAACGCATGCGGATGTCTGAATGGAGCCTTACAGGGGGGTTATCAATGACAGGGGGTGATCAGGGTGATCACCCCCCTGTCACTGATCACCCCCCCTGTAAGGCTCCATTCAGACATCCGCATGATTTTTTACGGATCCATGGATACATGGATCGGATCCACAGAACGCATGCGGACGTCTGAATGGAGCCTTACAGGGGGGTTATCAATGACAGGGGGTGATCAGGGTGATCACCCCCCTGTCACTGATCACCCCCCCTGTAAGGCTCCATTCAGACATCCGCATGATTTTTTACGGATCCATGGATACATGGATCGGATCCACAAAACGCATGCGGACGTCTGAATGGAGCCTTACAGGGGGGTTATCAATGACAGGGGGTGATCAGGGTAATCACCCCCCTGTCACTGATCACCCCCCCTGTAAGGCTCCATTCAGACATCCGCATGATTTTTTACGGATCCATGGATACATGGATCGGATCCACAAAACGCATGCTGACGTCTGAATGGAGCCTTACAGGGGGGTGATCAATGACAGGGGGGTGATCAGGGAGTGTATATGGGTGATCACCCGCCTGTCATTGATCACCCCCTGTAAGGCTCCATTCAGACGTCCGCATGTGTTTTGCGGATCCGATCCATGTATCCATGGATCCGTAAAAATCATGCGGACGTCTGAATGGAGCCTTACAGGGGAGTGATCAATGACAGGGGGGTGATCAATGACAGGGGGTGATCAGGGAGTGTATATGGGTGATCACCCGCCTGTCATTGATCACCCCCCTGTAAGGCTCCATTCAGACGTCCGTATGCTTTTTGCGGATCCGATCCATGTATCCGTGGATCCGTAAAAATCATACGGACGTCTGAACGGAGCCTGACAGGGGGGTGATCAATGACAGGGGGGTGATCAATGACAGGGCGGTGATCAATGACAGGGGGGTGATCAGGGAGTTTATATGGGGTGATCATGGGTGATCAGGGGTTTATAAGGGGTTAATAAGTGACGGGGGGGGGGGGGGTGTAGTGTAGTGTGGTGTTTGGTGCGACTGTACTGACCTACCTGAGTCCTCTGGTGGTCGATCCTAACAAAAGGGACCACCAGAGGACCAGGTAGGAGGTATATTAGACGCTGTTATGAAAACAGCGTCTAATATACCTGTTAGGGGTTAAAAAATTCGGATCTCCAGCCTGCCAGCGAACGATCGCCGCTGGCATGCTGGAGATCCACTCGCTTACCTTCCGTTCCTGTGAGCGCGCGTGCCTGTGTGCGCGCGTTCACAGGAAATCTCGCGTCTCGCGAGATGACGCCTATTGGCGTTAGTGTGACCTGGGAGAGCCGCCGCGATGACGCCTTTCGGCGTTAGCGTGGCGGCAAGCGGTTAAAAAAAAAGTGGATGGACACCAATTGGGAGAATTTTTTTTTATTATTGCATTTTACTCATTGTGGACTAAAAATCATTTTTCATTTGGTCCTTAAAGGGGTATTCCTATCACAGACAATAGAGACATATCGCTAGGATATATATGCCTCCATTGCCTGATAGGTGCGGGTCCCACCTCTGGGACCCGCACCTACACCAAGAACGGAGAGGAGCATTATTTTCTATGGGGCCAAGGAAAATAGCCAAGCGCTGGCTCAACTATTTCCGTCGGCCCCATAGAAATGAATGGAAGTGGTGCGCGCTTGGCAGTGGCTAGACCTCAGGAAACTCTGGGTCCTCCAGCCACGATTCTCCCCGCTCCGTTCTCGGTGTAAGTGCGGGTCGCAGAGGTGCAGCTATCAAACAATGGGGGCATATCCTAGCTATATGCCCCAATTGTCTGTGATGGGAATACCCTTTTAATAAAAAATTATTAAAATCATTTCATAATTAGCCGTTTCTGAGAAACCGGGGTCTCTCTGCAAGCTGTCACTTTCGGTTTTCTTTGAATTCCATCCTGGCTCACGTATAGCTTATATCTCTGATCACTTATTTAAGTCATATTCTTATAAATGTTATAAGAATTGCATTATAATGAGCGTCTATGAGATCAGGCAGAGATAACAGCTTTACATGAGCAGTCAGATGATGGGATTCAAAGAAAACAGTAACTGACAACCTGCAAACAGATTTTTATCCCTGTATCTCAGAAACAACTAAACATTTTTGAATAAAGACTAAATGGAAAAAAAAAAATTTGGTTAAAATGAGTAAAATGCAAACATTATAAAAATTGCCCCGAAGGTGTCCGTAGTCTTTAAGGCTGCAAGTCCAGGGCCCACCCCAGGTCCTTTGATGCTGTGAATTTAAGTCATTGAAGAGGTTGTCTCACCTCAGACATTGGGGGCATTGGGCTGGGCGGGATCCACAACTATCTTTTAGAACGAAGCGCTGGCTAGGCTATTTTCTGTCAGCCCAATAAAAGTGAATGGAGCAGTGGCTGTGCTTGCGCGGCACACTTCCCATTCATTTCAATTAGACGGCCGCTCGGCTATTTTCAGCGCTTTGATAAGAATTAATGGAGGGCGGCCGCACATGCGCGGACATACCGTTCCTGAGATATTCACAAAAAATGACCTGCATTAGCCAATACAAGCCTGCAAGTCTTTCTCTTCATATCCCAACTGCCATACACACGGTCACATGTCCCTTATCAGCCAATAGAAGCTCGCAGGCCCTTAGTCTCCACATACACACAGTTTTACTCCAGGTTTCCATAACAACCCAGCCATTTTTCTTCACTGCTGTAGGTCAGCTTTAGGCTAGGGCTACACGACGACAATAAGTCACACGACACATAGGACACGATTACACTGCTACATGTGTCGCGCGACAGAGATGTTGCGCGACAATTTTTATACTGGTAGTCTATGGTGTTGCACTGCCACATGTGACATGCTGCGACTGCGACATGACAATCGCAGAAAAACTCATCTTGGATAGATTTTTTTTTTTTTTGCAACTGTCGTGTCGCAGTCGCAGCATGTCACATGTCGCAGTGCAACACCACAGACTACCAGTATAAAAACTGTTGAGACAAAATGTCTCGCGACACATGTCGTCGTGTAGCCCTAGCATTAAAGGGCAGGGCGCTGTGGAGGTCACTGTTAAAGAGGCGTTCACTGTGGATGTTACTGTTAAGGGGGCAGGCCGCTGTGGAGGTGACTGTTAAAGGGGCAGACACTGTGGTGGTCGCTGTTAAGGCGGCAGTGGCCACTATTAAAGGGGCAACTGCTGTGGAGGTCACTGTTAAGGCAGCGGGGTACTGTGGAGGTCACTGTTAAGGCAGTGGGGTGCTGTGGAGGTCACTGTTAAGGGGTCTGGCCCCTGAGGAGGTCACTGTTAATGGGTCTGGCCCCTGAGGAGGTCACTGTTAAGGGGTCTGGCCCCTGAGGAGGTCACTGTTAAGGGAGTGGGGTGCTGTAAAACTCACTGTTAAAGGGGCAGGCTGCTGTGAAGGTCAAAGTTAAGGGGATGGGCTGCTGTGAAGGTCCCATTTTAAAGTGGCGAGGCACTGTGAGGGGGTCAGTGTTAAGGGGTGGGGGACTGTAGAGAAACATTAAATGAAATAGATGGAATATACCCGTGCGAAGCCGTGTCCTTCTGCTGGTAATTTAATATAATATAAACATATTGTCTCTCTTAGATAAAGGAGTTTTCCAACATGACTGAAAAATAAATGGCCGGATGAAAGTACCAGAAGTAACATTGGCTCGGCTCCTGACATTTCCAGTTCCTAGAAGGGATGAAGCTTATGACCAGTGAGTCTCTGTGGTCACACGCCATTTGTGAACACGCTACTGATTGGCCGGTAGATGGGACATGCGGCGCTGAAATAGCGCGACTTTCTAAAGTTTTTTTTTCTTTTTCATTAATGTTGGACAAAGCATATTTACCAAACTTTGCCTCTTAACTAATTTCTGATTTACTAACATTAGGGATGGAAAACGTCTTTAAAATAAACCTAAGAAGTTATAATAGTAAAGGTGAGAACACTCTCTTATCAGGACTAGTGTTCATCCTGATCTTCCTGGTTCCGGAATAGACTGGCAGCGGTAAAATTGGTCACACAGGCAGTGATATTGGCGTGTTTTTCAGATGGACGGGGTTCACTGCACTTTTATGAATCAACTCACCAGAAGTAAATCTTTGCCTTGTTCTTCAATGTCTGGAACAACATCTTCTAAGGGCTGCGGTTGTCTGTATTGAAATGAGCTCTGTGGAATGGCCACTTCACTCGGCCACGACTCTTCCTCCGGAAGACCAATCACGCTGAAGAGAAAAACACAACCATCTAGCCATCAGTCAGATATGTGTACAATACATAGAAATCCTGGTGTCCAGACTGTAACACTCCAACCTAGGTGCATAGTTAGCAACACCACCTTTCATGCACGTCTGCAAAATCCATAATCGCCGCTCCATCATTTAAAACGTGTGAGAAAACATTTCCACAAAGTGGACACTAGGGGGAGATATTGCTCCTGGTTCGTGATTGAGTAGCAAAAATACTGTGTATTCATTAGCCTTAATGTATCAGACATAGCAGAGCTGGAGAGGGTTCAGAGGAGGGCAACTAAAGTAATAACTGGAATGGGTGGACTACAGGACCCAGAAAGATTATCAAAATTAGGGTTATTCACTTTAGAAAAAAAGACGACTGAGGGGAGATCTAATTACTATGTATAAATATATCAGGGGTCAGTACAGAGATCACTCCCATCATCTATTTATCCCCAGGACGGTGACTGTGACGAGGGGACATCCTCTGCGTCTGGAGGAAAGAAGGTTTGTACACAAACATAGAAGAGGATTCTTTACGGTAAGAGCAGTGAGACTATGGAGCTCTCTGCCTGAGGAGGTGGTGATGGGGAGTACAATAAAGGAATTCAAGAGGGGCCTGGATGTATTTCTGGAGTGTAATAATATTACAGGCTATAGCTACTAGAGAGGGGTCGCTGATCCAGGGAGTTATTCTGATTGCCTGATTGGCTTCTACCTCACAGGGGTTTTCTGCCTTCCTCTGGATCAACTTGCAGGATGACAGGCCGAACTGGATGGACAAATGTCTTTTTTTCAGCCTTACAAACTGTTACTATCAAAAAATACCATAATATATATATTTTTTCTTATAAACATTTTTTCTATTTTTGCTGCAGTTTATTTTTTACTACTTTTTGTGATTATCCAAGTAAAAAAAATGAACAATTCTAGTTTTCACACGGGACACTAGAGCACACACAATAGGCTGACATTTCCTGTTTAGTGTAGCTCAATTGACAGCTTTGCTGCATAGACTTTGACATGACTAGCAGAGCCATCTCATTATTATTAGAGAGTGGTTGAGTTAAGGGGCATATGTTAGCAGTTTTGACACACCAAAACTGCTGACAGTGCTAAATAGGTGACAGGGGGAGCAGTGTAAGCATACCTGGAATGATGATCTTGCAGGCTGCATGACTATTAGATTTTACTTTTAACTGCCCCCCCCTCTCAGTGCCACAATTTCAAGCAGCGGTACCCTCACTTCTCTGCACTGAATGCTTCCCTATGTGGGATGTATTAGTGCAGGAACCTAGGGACTGCCTTTATGGCACTTGTGATCATAATGTCGCGTAAATTAAAAGTTGGATCTACTAATTATACAACCGGCAGGATCATCATACTCTCATCGCAGGGGAGCTGTTTGGTCAGCAGAAGCTTCCAGTAAAGGACCGCTGGGATGCTGTAGTTATAAGTGACTACAGCATATGAGCGGTTGAGAGTCCATGATTGAAGTTGTCTCCAATCACAGACTCTGCCACAAGGCAAAACAGCTCCTAAGCGAGTGCCATCGTATGTAAGGGGTTAATCTGTCAAAAAAATTTACCATATCCATATAAAAATAATCCGCTTTTCAGCCTTTGTCACCTCATTATCATCATTGGACAAGAAAGTTAATTTTCCTATTATAAAGCTGGAAGCAGACGACACAGGATCCCACCATCAAAAATACAGGATGGGGGCGGCTCAGCTCCTCCTCCCTCTCCCGGCACAGTACCCTCTGCACGTCACAGCATTACAACAACTACTGCCACCGAAGTAGCAAAACCAGACAAGATAGCTGCAACCATAATCATGTAGGGAAAACAGTATAAAATATGCAATCAGAAAATAAAAATCTGATATAAAAAGATCTCTGAGGACTCCAGTCATTGACTTACAGGCAGTGTCGGACTGGGGTTCCTTGGGCAAATTATTCTTGAGGCCCAACCCTTATATTATTTATAAAGTTTAAAGGGGTTGTCTCACTTCAGCAAATAGTGAGAGAGTTAATACAAGGCACTTACTAATGTATTGTGATTGTCCATATTGCTTCCTTTGCTGGCTGGATTCATTTTTCCATCACATTATACACTACTTGTTTCCATGGTTACGACCACCCTGCAATCCATCAGTGGTGGTCGAGCTTGCATACTATAGGAAAAAGCGCCAGCCTCTCTGGTCGACGGAACCGGGGGAGCGCACATAGGCTGGTGCTTTTTCATATAGTGTGCAAGCACGACCACTGCTGATGGATTGCAGGGTGGTCTGTAACCATGGAAACGAGCAGTGTATAATGTGATGGAAAAATGAATCAAGCCAGCAATGGAAGCAATATGGAGAATCACAATACATTAGTAAGTGCCTTGTATTAACTTCCTCTACATAATAAAAGCCATTTGCTGACGTGAGACAACCCCTTTAAAAGGATTTGAATCAAAGAAATAGACCCTAGTGGCAATGTACTGTCTTTAAGGGCAGCTCCAAATGTTTTTTTTCTCTCCTGAACCTTTGGGGCCCACTATGATATCAGAGCCAGAGTCTTTTGGAGGATCCTCTGGTACTCTGCTGGGCCAGTCTGACCCTGCTTTCAGGGCAGCTAACTGTAGGGGCACTAGCGAGACAGTTCTCTTCCGTCTGGAGGACGGAGCCAATTCGCATATTTAAAGTTCCCCACCTACCAGTATGGCCACAGCTAAATGGGGCGGGGGTACTTATTCACACCACTGTCCATTCAGCCTTGCCAAATATTAAATTGACTTCTGTAACTTACTCAAATATCTTCTCTAGCTGATCCACATCTGAATTTCCACGAAACAAAGCCCTAGAAGAGAAGAGCACGGAGGTGGTCATCGATTAGTCAGGAAACCTGGTAATACAAATATTCAAAAAGATCCTGTAATACAGACCCAGGACCTTCAGGACTTACTTTTCTTCTCACCAAAAGGATCTCTGCTAAGTAATTTAAATGGGTTGTCCAAGAATGACAACCTATGGGGGTCCGATCACTGAGACTCCAACCGATCAAGAGAACCACTCCATGCCAATGTCTACGTGGCTGCAGATGATAGTGGAGTACAGAGCTAGGCTATATCCAGAAGTCCTAGAGAGGTGATACAGCAGACATGGGCCCCTTGTTCTCATGATCGATTAGGGCCCCAGCAGTTGGACTCACACTGGCCAGACACTTATCACCTATCTAGTGGATGGTGATAACTTGCCATTCTGGGACAATAAGTTTAATGAGACCAGGGGTGGAAAAAATATTGTGGACTGTTGAGTTGAGAAGCAACTGGTTACCATGGTGGCTATGAGAAGTTCCATAAAAATCAACAGAAGATAATTTTTAGCGCACAGGCTATCTGCCTCCTGAGAGATATCTAAACTGGTTACTGGAAAAATCATATGACCAATATTTCACAGAAGCTGACCAAAAAAAAAAAACTCACCAAAAAGGAGATGTGTGACTGTAATGAAGATATACGGAAGTGATTACAATATTAGAGCGAAAGGAGAAGTTTATTGGGGAAAACTGTATAATAAAAAGGAGGCTCTAGAACCCTGTTGGGCCACCTCTAGTCTGGATACAAGATGAGATACGGCCTCTAGCCTGGAGACCAGATGAGATACGGCCTCTAGTCTGGATACAAGATGAGATATGGCCTCTAGCCTGGATACAAGATGAGATACGGCCTCTTCCCTGGATACAAGATGAGATACGGTCTCAAGCCTGGATACAAGATGAGATACGGTCTCAAGCCTGGATACAAGATGAGATATGGCCTCTAGCCTGGATACAAGATGAGATACGGCCTCTTCCCTGGATACAAGATGAGATACGGCCTCTTCCCTGGATACAAGATGAGATACGGTCTCTAGCCTGGATACCAGATGAGATATGGCCTCTAGCCTGGATACAAGATGAGAAACGGTGACTAGCCTGGATACAAGATGAGATACGGCCTCTAGTCTAGACACAAGATGAGATACAGCCTCTAGCCTGGACACAAGATGAGATACATCCTCTAGCCTAAATACAAGATGATATACGGACTCTAGCCTGGATACAAGATGAGATGCAACCTCTAGCCTGGATACCAGATGAGATACGGTTGGGCATGGAGGCATACAGATTCTGCTTAGTATCCTACGGTACATTTGCCCACAGATGTTACTGCTGGGCCTGTAGATCCTGTACACCTGTAGGTTGGTAAAGCTGGTGCCCCAGCTGGTCACGTAAATGCTATATTGGTGATAAATCTGGTGACAGGGCAGCCAAGGAAGTGTTGGAATCTGGAGGAGACATTCCTGGGAAACCCTTGCTATGTGCAGACGAGCATCACATACAGACAGTTGTCCCTTTCTATTCTATCCTTGGTCTAAGGCTACTTTCACACTAGCGTTAATATTTTCCGGTATTGAAATCCGTCACTGGGGCTCAATACCAGAAAAAAACGGTTCTGTTTTGTCCCTATTCATTGTCAATGGGGACAAAACGTAACTAAACAGAACGGAGCGCTCCAAAATGCATTCCGTTTTTTTCACATACCGGAGAGAAAACCTCAGCATGCTGCGGTTTGCTTTCCGTCCCTGGATGCAGAGCAAAACGGATCCGTCATGACCCACAATGCAAGTCAATTGGGATGGATCAGTTTTCTCTGACACATTCTGACCCCCATTGATTTTCAATGGAGTTCATGACGGATCCATCTTGGCCATGTTAAAGATAATACAACCGGATCCGTTCATAACGGATGCAGATGGTTGTATTATCAGTAATGGAAGTGTTTTTGCAGAACCATGCCGGATCCAGCAAAAACGCTAGTGTGAAAGTAGGCTTAAACGATTTCTGATAAAGGAACCTGAATCTCCTTCACCTAAGTATCTGGGATGAGCATCATCATCCCAAATCAGTTCTGAATTCAGGGTGCATGGAAAAAACTATATACGAAAAATGTGGCTGGGAATCAGGCTGTGATCCAACTAACTTCTGCACATTTACATACGGTAACTTGGGTTCTTCTATCTTCACTGTCCACCAAGGGAGCATTATGTAATCTCCCGAGGCCACCAGCAGTTGTGTTTAGAAGAAGCCTCCAATGAAACTCAGCCAACTGGCTGCCTATGACTGACATGGTGATTTGGCACCTTAACTAAAGCCTGACAGTAGTGATTTTACCGGAGCAACTCAGAAATATTCTCAGAAGATGATATGACCGGGCACAAAACCATAAGCGAATTAAGAGCTTCTGGAATTAAACACTACCGCAGATGTTACGAGGCTTGGCATGGGTTCATGCGAACATTTTCATGCATGTCCATTTCTGTTTTTGAGCAAAGATCCAACATGTCATAATATTTGCTTCTTTGATCTTCTTGAATAGAACCAGTCCAGTAAAATATTCTCACGCCACCACCAGGTAGTCCTCCCTGACATTCCCAACCATTCCTTTAGTTCTTTGAGATGTTTCCTTGTTCTTTGAGATGAGAAATATGCTGTATGTAGATAGAACAGCTCCAAAAACTCAATGAACACTGTGGTCTGGCTCACAGTCATATATGTCCTGATTGAGACCATCTGGTGACGTGGAAGGCACAGATAGTGAAAAGGATGCTGCTGTGGAGGTCTAGACATCCTGGATTTAGTATGAATATTATAGGAATGCGATAACATTTGCCTGTAGAGATATATGGGATTATTATACTTTCCAGTCTAAACTCCTTTCAATACTAATGCTGATAATTAAAGGGGTGTTTCAGTTATATCATTTTATCCCCTATCCACAGGATAGGGGCTAACTATTAGATTGGTGGGGGTCCTACTGCGAGGACCCCCACCGATTATGAGAACAAGGGCTCCAAACCCTGTGGAGGCCCCCTGAAATGATGGGAGTGGGTTGTCGGAAATGTGGCCGATCCATTCCAGAGATAGCCGAGCGATGTACTTGGATATTTCCGAAACTCCCATAGATATGAATGCAGCGGCCTAGCGCATTTCCAACTACCCACTCCATTCATTTCAGGGTTTGGGGCCCTCATTTCCATGATCAGTGGTAGGACCCTCTGCTTCACGGAGATACGCACGGTTAGCCAGGAATTTCTGCAGCAAATGACCATCCTTGTAATGCAAAGAATGCTTGAGTTCACCAAACGGAAGCTGCTTCTAAAGGAGGACCCCCTCGTTGATGTCCATATGCCCTAATTTAACCCCCTTTAAAGGGGTTGTCCCATGAAAAATATTATTTTTCATAAAATCCATAACCTACTTATTAACATTTTTTTTGCATTTACGCATAAAAAAAATGCTCATGTCCCCAGATACTGCAGGAAGAGCGCCACCTGCTGTCTCTATGCGTCCACCACAGCAGTTACAGTATCGCGGTCTCACTCTCTTTATCACTTGCTCAGAACACGCTCCAGCTTCAGAAACAGACGCCTCGCCGCCCCGGGGATCCCTCCGCATACCCGAAGGAGCAAGACTGAGCGTGTGTGTCCACCTTGACACACTTACTGAGATGGACACATGAAGCCTGCTCATTAGAAACAGCAGGGGGTGCTATTCTAACATATCTATAACTGTCCGGGTGATAAGAGGTGCTGAACACCAAGCCTTATTCATTCCTATAATAAGCCTTTTGTACAAACAAATACAAAAAATTCTGCCAGCCGTCTACTTGGATGGAGGCACGCGCTTTTTGTGCGCTATATAAATACCCCTTTTATCATTTAGAGGTTATCGAATCAAAACCACAACTTCCCCTTCCATCACAGGAGCGTTTGCCGTGTTCGTCCTCCTGCCATAGATTACCAAGTGTGGGAGGGGATGACGAGCACTGAGTTTTCGAAGATGCAAAGGTATACAGCAAGTGCAACTACAACCCTCCCCATCCAACTGTAGTTTTGCAACAGCTGGAGAGTCACAGCCATAAGATGGCAGTACACCTTTAAAAGCGGCCAGCCGACGGCTAATCCTCCACCATATACATGCAAGCTTGGTCAGCCGAGTGTGAATGTGTTCTCAATGGGAAGAAATCGGCTGGCACACACGCCTGGTGGTGGGTTGTCTCCAGTGAGAACAGAGAATTGGGCATGCTGAACGTCAATAGGTTCAGTCCTGCTTTTATCAGGGGACAGCCAGCTCACCCTCCTCACATATATAACGATAGTTGGCCGATCTTATCAAAATTTTACTACAACGACACAAAACTTTATTTCCATATACATAATGGACTGTAGGTATTTTACCACCTTAGATCAGGATAGTCCTCTGTGACCAGACATCAACATGCCGAACAGAACCAGCCGCTCGGGGGCAAAAGTACAAAAAACACAATTCATTTTCGCAAAGCGGTGGACAATGCAGTAACATTTGCAAGTGTTGACTGCCTGACACGGTTCAAATCAGCCATTTGGGGTAACTTTCATCTATAGTGTGTGTGATCAGGTAAACATATGCTGGGATTTCCTGCTGGTAGAGAGGGAGGATGGGCTGCTTTATCCACAGTCTGGACACAGTTTGCATTAGACCGTTCCTACATGAATTGCATCCTTTCTTAATTGTTTTTGTGCCGAAATTATGTTTATTGGGGGAAGCTGGTGCCCGCTGATCACCCTGGGTTCGGTGTGGCGTTCAGTTGGGTAAAGTAGGCCAGGTCAGAGTATAACTTTTCCTCCGTAATGGGTGCTGCAGTATTGTATTCCGGCCTATCATGTACTGCATGGACACACGGCGCCCACCACAGTAGGACCCCACCCTCTATGACAGCCATATGTTATAATAAGGCATATGGACACGGGTCGCCTTCCTAAAAATCAACCCCTTTAACAAATAGTTGAGTAGTAAAGATCTTTGTTCGGATTCTTCTTAGATGATAGGGTCACTCGAGGTGTTACAGGGCTCTACCACACTTCTGGTTTTTGTCTGTCCTTAGGGCCACAATCTGCAATAATGAGAAAGGCTGCAGCGGATACTGAAAGTCGGAGGATATTAGATGAAGCAATTGTTTCTGGAGCACTCTGGGAAACTAAATGTTTAAGCAGCTGGTCCCGAAGCCCAGCCAAGTCAATAAGTTCCATGATGACACTGGTTTCCGGCGTCCAGGTTACAGCTGATGTCCCCCGGTGTGACTGCGCCTTCTGGACAGTAATGGAGCCTTCTGTTTTAAAGTCACATTAACTGCAGTTTCTTCAGCTTCTTAGGTAATTTGTTCTCTAACCTGTTAATCTTCAGCTAGTGTGGAACTACAACTCCCAGCATGCCCACACACTCATAGGAGTGGATACTGGACTTAGTTTGCCTAAAGGGGTTGTCAAGCTTTTACTCTGTGATGGCCTGTCCTCGGGATAGCTGCTTGTCGGGACTCTGCCCGCCCTGCCGATCAGCTGCTATGGTGTAGTTAGTTCTGTCGCCGGAACTACACAGCTACGTTAACCGTGTAGTGGACGGCGCATGTCACTGACTTCAGTGGGAGCAGCGCTGCGATAAGAAGCTCCCTTCACTACAAGGTTGATAATTCTGTGTATTTCCAGCTGCAACTTCCGGCAACGGGGCTAACTACACCCAAAAAACTGATCAGTGGAGTGCGTGGTATCGGACCCCCACAGATCAGCTAGTGATGGCTTATCCTGAGGATCGGCCATCACTTTGCAGAAGCTGGACAAGCTGTTTGACATAGTCAGTTCTAATAGACAATTGGGCCTTATTTAACAAAACTGTCCAGCAGAGGAAAAAAAAGTACAGACCTTCTGACTTCCATTCTAAAATGACCGCCATGAGCCTCTGGTTCCCCTCCCATTGGTCCTATGAGGACCATCTTCTGACTTCCATTCTAAAACCTTCACCATGAGCCTCTGTTTCTCCTCCCTTTGCCCTATGGGGACCAAGCGTGTCTGAAGAGGCTGCGTTAATTTATCTATGTATGTCCATATACCCCACAGTCATAGTCGGACTTGGCCACCAAAGGATCCTCCGGTGGGCCCAAGCTCTGGACCCCTAATAAAACAGGTCCTATAGACAAAGAGTGTTGGTTCCTCTGGTGGGCCCAAGGGACTTCAGTCCGACACTGCACACAATCTATGGACCGTCTGTTTAGGCTGATGTCTATAGGCACTGATATACATCTTAGGCCTTTTGCGAAAGACCGTATGCCCTCCGAGACATATGGTCCGCGAGCGGGCCATATGTCCCGGAGCGGCATTGATCGTGCGCATGGGAGTACAAAGCATCATAGATTACAATGATGCTGTGCACGTCGGGCCGCCCGCGGGGCTATTGTCCCGCACTTATATGATCTTACGATCGTGTGCAAGAGGAATAACCACAACCACTGATTCGGAGGCCTCTGCCCGAGGGCTATCTAAAAACAGGACAGTCAAAAAATCTTTTGCTACCACCCCTGCTCACCGATGCGCAGGGGTGGACTGGAAACTTAAAGTGGCCCTGGAAAAATACTAAAAGTGGCCCCATTTTGTAGTTGGGTCCAAATTGATGGAAGGCAGGTCCGGCAGTATCATATTGGCACATTATACCACCCCAACAGAGCCAAATACCACAGTCCATCACAAAATACAGCCAGCAGGACAAAATACACCCCAAAAACTTCCACTGGCGAGGAGGAAGGCCCAGGCAGCCCCCTGGACATTGGCTCACCGGGAAATTTCCCTGTAAGGTCTATGGCCAATCCGTCCCTGTCGATGCGGTATGGCTTACATTTTAAGGGAAGCCACACTGCAAGATTGTAATATTGCAAGATGGACACCAGCGGCAGACCCCACTGACTTATAATGGAGTCCATCATGTTCCGTTGAGGTGTCCACCATGTTGACAGGAAAACTAGTGCAGCGTTTTGGGCCTCACATGCAGATCCATAATGTAATCCATATGTGATTTACCTAATTGCCAGTCACCGCTTTGGTATTGTTTTCTCCAGTCTTAAATTAAAAAAAATAAAAAAATTCTGAGAATCTCTATTTCCTGGAATTCAATGTAAATGCAGTTTTTTTTACCTCAGAAAAGCAGCCTAAATCTCCCCCTCCCCTCGTCAGCCCCGCCACAACCCCACGTGCATGTCACACAAAGCCAACGTTTGCAGTCACAGACTTCCTCGTGTTTCCCTGTCACAGACTGATCTCACCGCAGCGCTGAGCCCGTACTGGACGCCTGGCAAGGATGAGCGCTGGGAAGAAAACCGCACTTGTATTGCCAAGTCCCCGCTGTTACAATAAAAGCCGACCGCAGAGTAATGCTGTTACTGGGTTTTACAACGGCTGTCAATCACACGGCCGCTGACGCTGAGAAAAGGAGCTTACGAGTAAACCAGAGATAATAAAACTTACAGAACACGGTGGTATTGTCTCTGTACGCCTCAGAGACTATATGGGGGCACACAGAACCTCAGGGGCGTGCCTCTCAGGGGCGTACCAGGGCGCATAGCTTGGGGGGGGGGGACAAATGGGGACACATTATTGTGGTTTGGTCCTGCTTGTTTTCTACCCAATTACCATCCTTTTATCAATTTCAATTGGTTTCACCTGGTAAGTGACACCCCCAGGTCAGCTGTACAGAATGGCGGGCCCCAGGGGCCTTTAGACATGAGGGGCCCATGAAAATGTTGCGCTGCTGTTAAACATTCAGTTTTTACATAAATGGTTTGGTCCATATTTACACTACTAATGCATTACTACAGGGGTCAGCAACCTCTGGCACTCCAGCTGTTGGGAAACTACGACTCCCAGCATGCTCCATTCATTTTTATGGGAGTTGTGAGAACAGTCAAGCAAGTGTGCATGCTGAGAGTTGTAGTTTAACCACAGCTGGAGTGTTGAAGGTTGCTGTTCCCTGTATTACTATATCTTGAATTACATTGAAGGTTTAACTGTGTATAGCTGGCATAATAGCTTTCGCTGATGATTGCAGAGGGATTATCCTCATGATGATTCCCTAAAGCGCACGGTGGTCTCCATCCCTGTACAGTGCATGCGCCAAACCCACTCCTGAGAGATTCGGGGCCAGGCGTGAATATGTTTTAACTGCCTGTCCTGCCAGTCTTAGCGGTGGGGGCGTGGCAAACCAGGCAGGGGGTGGAGCTTCTGGGTGCAACTGCACCACATTAAAAAAGACGCATTGAGGACTACAAGTATTAGATTCAGTTGACATGCGCACGTTGGGTTAATGCCGATAATCTGGTGACAGATGCCCCTAAAGGGATTGTCGGGATGTTTAATATTAACCACTTCCTGACCAGGACTAATTTAGCAAATCTGACATGTGTCACTATGTGGTAATAACTTTGGAACGCTTCTACTTATCCAAACCATTTAGAGAATGTTTTCTTGTGACACATTATACTTCATGTTAGTGGTAAATTTGAGTCAATATGTTTTACCTTTATTTATAAAAAAAAATCCCAAAGTTAACGAAAATTTTAAAAAATTCACAGTTTTTTAAATTTGGACAGATAGTGATACCTCATAAAATACTCATTAACATTCACCATATGTTTACTTTATGTTGGCATCATTTTGGTAATGTAATTTTTTTTTTTTAGGACGTTACAAGGTTTAGAATTTTAGAAGCACGAACGTGTGTGCCCCGTTGCCGTATTGCGGACCGCATTTGCGGATCCGCAATACATGGGTGCTGTTCCGTGGGCATTCACTTGAATGGGTCCGCAAATCCGGAGATGCGGAACGGAAGCACGGAACGGAACCCTACGGAAGCACTATGGAGTGCTTCCGTGGGGTTTCGTCCCGTACTTCCGTTCCGCAAAAAGATAGAACATGTTCTATCTTTTTGCGGAACGGGCGGATCGCGGACCCATTAAAGTGAATAGGTCTGCGATCCGCTGCGGCTGCCCCACGGTCGGTGTTCTGCATTGCGGCCCGCAATTTCGGGTGCACACGTTTGTGTGCAGGAGGCCTTGAAGACCAGTTCAGTTCTGAAGTCACTTTGAGGAGCTCATATAATAGAAACCACCTATAAATGACCCCATTTAAGAAACGACACCCCTCAAACTATTCAAAACTGGTTTTAGAAATGTTGTTAACCCTTTAAGTATTCCACAGGAATTAAAGCAAAATAAATGTGAAATTTAAAAATTTCACTTTTTTTGGCAGATTTTCTATTTAAAGAGGACCTTTCACTCGTATACAAACTAAAAACTAACTCTATCTGTGGGCAGAGCGGCGCCCAGGGGTCCCCCTGCACTTACTAGTATGCCTGGGCGCCGCTCCGTTCGCCCGGTATAGGCTCCAGTGTCTCAGCTCCCTCTGTTGTATTGGACAGATTTTTTGTAGCCAGGCTTTGAGCTGTGCGCTGCGATTGGCCAGCGCTGCAGCAAGGGACACGCAGGGCCGTCTTTAATATTGATTGGACCCCGGGCAAAAATTTACTTGGGCCCCCCGGATCCCGCCTTCCCACACCTTAGCATGCAATCACGCCCTCCACCACAACACACACACAAAAAATCCACAAATCTGGTAGAGTACAGTGAATGACTATAAATACTTCTAGTTCTGAAGACTCCAGCGGCTCAGGATCAGTGCTCTGGGCAGCTGGGCTCAGGCTGGAAGTGGGCACCGCTCTGCAGGAAGGAGACCAGGGCTCGGCTCACCCTAGTGTTACAGTGCACCCCAGCACCCCACAGTATGCAGTATAGCACCCTATAGTATACAGCACCACACAGTATGCAGTATAGCACCCCACACTATACAGTACCCCACAGTATATAGTAGAGCAGTATAGCAGCCCACAGTATACAGCACCTCACGGTATACAACACCTCACTGTATACAGCACCCCAAACTATACACGATACAGCCCCCCACACTATACAGTACAGCAGTATAGCACTCCCCCCCACTATACAGGCCCCCCCCCCCCCACAGTATACAGGCCCCCACACAGTATACAGGCCACCACACAATATACAGCCCATTACACAATATATAGCCCACCACACAATATACAGCCCACCACACAATATACAGCCCACCACACAATATACAGCCCATTACACAATATACAGCCCACCACACAGTATACAGCCCACCACACAGTATACAGCACCCCACTATACAGTAGTTTACAGTATATTAACATAACAGCCCCTGTCACCTTTTTCTGATGTAATCTTTACACAAAAAAGCTCCACGGTTAACTTCTGTAGGACCTGTGATGACCTCATAGCCATGTGACCAGTAATTGCTAGGTTACTGGTCACATGGTAATGATGTCATTAAGGTCCTAAAGCAAAACTCATTAAGGTCCTAGAATTAAGATCATTAGCACAGTACGATCATGATGCCTGTGTAGCTGACAGCCTGACACCCGGGGCAGTAGCTAGCAGGGCTCAAGAGGCAGCTGCCTTGGGCCCCCCAGGAGCAACTGGGCCCAGGGCAGCTGCCCCTTTTGCCCCTTGGTAAAGACGGCCCTGGGGACACGCCTCCTACAAAAAAATCAGTCCAATACAACAGACGGAGCTGAGACACCGGAGCCTATACCGGGCGAACGGAGCGGCGCCCAGGCATACTAGTAAGTGCAGGGGGACCCCTGGGCGCCGCTCTGCCCACAGATAGAGTTAGTTTTTAGTTTGTATACGAGTGAAAGGTCCTCTTTAAATTTCTTTTTTTTTCCTGTAACGCATCAAGGGTTAACAACAAAACAAAGCTCAATATTTATTTCCCTGATTCTGCAGTTTGCATAAACACCACCATATGTGGTCATATACGGCTGTATGGGCACATGGCAGGGAACAGAAGGCAAGGAGTGCCATATGGTTTTTGGAGGGCAGATTTTGCTGGAATGGTCTTTGGGCACCATGTTGCATTTGAAGAGACCCTGAGGTACCCCCAAAGTGAAAACCCTAAAAAGTTACCACATTTTGTAAACTACACCACCCAAGGAATTTATAATGGGTGTAGTAAGCACTTGACCCAACAGGCTTTTTAAAGAACTTTTAATACTTGGGTGTGAAAATGAAAAATTAAATTATTTTTATTTTTTTTACAAGAAAATGGTCCTTTAGGCCCAAACTTTCTTTTTCACAAAGGATAACAGGAGAATATCCCCCCACAAGTTGCCATTTTCTCCTGAATACAGTAACACTCCAATTGTGGTCGTAAACTGTTATTTGGGGATACGCCAGGACTCAGAAGGGAATGAGCGGCATCGAATTTTCTGTCATGGTTTTTAAGAGCAATAACTTTTTACTTTTTCTGTCGACTGAGTTGTGTGAGGCTTATTTTTTGCGGGACAAGCTGTGGTTTTTATTGGCACCATTTTGGGGTACATTTGGCTTTCTAGTCGCTTTTTATTTTATTTTTTGGGAGGTGCAGTCACCATTTTACACTTGATGGGGTTGATCATGTGATATTTTTATAGAATCCAGTCGTTACCGACGCAACAATACCAAATATGTCTATTTTTTTATTTTACACAATAAGAACATGTTTTTGCGTTGCCATATTTTTTCAATTTTTCTGGCTATGTTTTTTTTATAGAGCCGGTCGTTACAGACGCGGCGATACATTTTTTTTCTAATTCTAACATTTATTAAATGACTTAATTGGGGGCAAATTTTTTTTTTTACATGTGAAACTTTTTTTTTCATACAAGACCTCTGGGGGACATTTAACTTCACTTCGAGGTCTTTGGAAGACCCCGTAGCTCCTGCACTCCCCCGGCAGTCACATGACCACACAAGACCACCGGGCCGGGACAGGAAGCAGCGCATTGCTTCCTCATCCGTATAAACAGCGATCTAGAAGGCAGTAACACCCAGGAACAGTCCCTGCCTTCTCTCTAGGGGGCCCTGCTGTCACTGACAGCAGGCCCCCCGCTCAGCAGCTGCACAATAAACCCAACAGCCCAGTACGTTTATAGTCAATGGGCGGTCGGGAAGTGGATAATGACCTACCCTCAGGTTAGTCATCGATACCTGATCGGTGAGGGTCCGACATCCAACACTCCCAATGATCAGCTGTTTGAAGAGAGCCTCTTCCTAGGCCAGTGACGTCACGTGGCCTAGGCACAGCTCAGTCCCATTCAAGTGAGTGAGGCTGAGCTGCAATACCAAGAACAGCCACCGTACAATGTGCAGCGCTGTGTTTAGTATGCTGCGGGGCTCACAGGAGAGCCACAGCCTCTACAAACAGCTGATTGGCGGGGGTACCCAGATGGTGGACACCCACCGATCAGATACTGATGGCCTATCCTGAGGACAGGTCAGCAGTATTAAACACCCGGAAAACCCCTTTAACATGATATGGTAAGGGTGTTAGGTCTGATGTACTTGCCCTTAAAGACTGATTGTATTTTACTCATTTTGGGCTACAAATCATTTTTTTAACTGGCCTTCATTAAAAATGTTCAGCCGTATCTGAGATAGAAGAGTTAAAAAAAAAATAGTCAGTCTGTTTGCAAGCTGTCACTTTGTGTTTTCTTTGAATCTCGTCATCTGAAGGCTCATGTGTAGTTCTTATCTCTGATCTCCTGACCTCATAAACACTCATTATAGCTCAAATCTTATTAAACTGATAAGAATGTGGCTTAAATTAGTGTTTATGACTTTATTAAGTCAGAGATAAGAGCTCTACATGAGCCATCAGCTGATGTGATTTTATGGGTCCAGACATTATTAAATAAGTAGTGGGTTGTGTAGGGCATAGTGAAGGGATGTAAGATCGCTTACTAGTTTATCTGTGCGCCGCTCTGTTCGCCCGCTGTGCCCCCCTTTTCTTTTCCCACCTAGTAAATTAATATCATCGGTACAGGGAGGAGGAGAAGGCCCTGTTTCTCAATGGGCGTCTCCTTCTCCCTGGCTGTGACGCTCTCCGCTGCGATTGGACCGCTCACAGCCAGGGAGAAGGAGACGCCCTTTGAGAAACAGGGCCTTCTCCTCCTCCCTGTACCGATGATATTAATTTACATACTAGTTTGGCCAATACATATCTAATGTATACAGCTAGCCTTAGGGTCAAGCTGATGCACGTTGAAATGCAAAAGATGGATTTATTATTCCAGATTACAAAAGAATCTTACTTTCGACGAAACATTTCTGCAAATATACAGCCAACGCTCCAGAGGTCCACCGGCGTGGCATAGCTGGACTGGAGGAGAACTTCCGGTGCTCGGTACCATAATGTCACCACCTGAAATGTAACACAAGGAGGGTTATAGTGGTGCCGCTCAGGACCATAACTGGACATTCATATAACTTGGCACCTATAGACTTAGGCGCAGAATACGTGCATAATCATCATCAAGTCTGTGAAGTGTGAACATACCCTCAATGTTTGCATGGACCTTACAATTTTTAGAATTTCTGGTGTTTTTATTAGCAGACTGTCACCTGTAAATGGGTTCTCTGGGACAACACCCCCTGTTTCGGCATCACTAGGTCTCATGCATAAGGCCCATTTCGCCCCACTTGGGTACAGCGTGACCTACAGGGAGCGCTCTGTATATATGGCTCACAAATACAGCAGCGCCAGAAGTCGGGGCTTTTACATTTGGTGCTCTACAACCTCTTTAAAGGGAAGTAAATCAATATCAAAGGCATCCGATGAAAAATAAAAATAAAAAAATAACCTAAAAACATAAAATAAATACAAAACAAATCTGTACGACCAGCATAAGGAGTCTCTTGTGAATAAGCATAAGCAGCCAAGGAGGCCTCAGTGTCCCCTCATGTCCCCCTGAGTCCTATGCACATTGGCTCTTACTAAAAAACATTTACACCCCCCCCCCCCCCCACCCTCACTATGGGAACCAAGAAAATATTTGGCGGCACTAGATAAGAATACATGGAGATCGTCTCCAGCATAAGACGAGTGAGCAGCGCTCAGCGGGCACATTACGGCTGATTAATTGTCCTTCATGAAGCACTCACATAACAGAAAAATGCAGCACAATCAATATGTTATCCCTAAGCATGGCGGCATTAAAGCTGTCCCGAAAGGCCAGGGGTCTGTATACAGGGAAGCAGGCCTGGGGTCTATATACAGGGGAGCAGGCCTGGGGTCTATATACAGGGGAGCAGGCCTGGGGTCTATATACAGGGGAGCAGGCCTGGGGTCTGTATACAGGGGAGCAGGCCTGGGGTCTGTATACAGGGGAGCAGGCCTGGGGTCTGTATACAGGGGAGCAGGCCTGGGGTCTGTATACAGGGGAGCAGGCCTGGGGTCTGTATACAGGGGAGCAGGCCTGGGGTCTGTATACAGGGGAGCAGGCCTGGGGTCTGTATACAGGGGAGCAGGCCTGGGGTCTGTATACAGGGGAGCAGGCCTGGGGTCTGTATACAGGGGAGCAGGCCTGGGGTCTGTATACAGGGGAGCAGGCCTGGGGTCTGTATACAGGGGAGCAGGCCTGGGGTCTGTATACAGGGGAGCAGGCCTGGGGTCTGTATACAGGGGAGCAGGCCTGGGGTCTGTATACAGGGGAGCAGGCCTCAGTCTGTATACAGGGGAGCAGGCCTGGGGTCTGTATACAGGGGAGCAGGCCTGGGGTCTGTATACAGGGGAGCAGGCCTGGGGTCTGTATACAGGGGAGCAGACCTGGGGTCTGTATACAGGGGAGCAGGCCTGGGGTCTGTATACAGGGGAGCAGGCCTGGGGTCTGTATACAGGGGAGCAGGCCTGGGGTCTGTATACAGGGGAGCAGGCCTGGGTCTGTATACAGGGGAGCAGGCCTGGGGTCTGTATACAGGGGAGCAGGCCTCAGGTCTATATGCAGGAGAGTAGGCCTTAGATCTGTATACAGGGGAGCAGGTCTTGGGTGTGCATACACAGAGAAGGCCTCCTGTTTGTACATATACAGGGGAGCAGGCCTGGGGTCTGTATACAGGGGAGCAGGCCTGGGGTCTGTATACAGGGGAGCAGGCCTGGGGTCTGTATACGGGGGAGCAGGCCTGGGGTCTGTATACAAGGGAGCAGGCCTGGGGTCTGTATACAGGTGAGCAGGCCTGGGGTCTGTATACAGGGGAGCAGGCCTGGGGTCTGTATACAGGGGAGCAGGCTGGGGTCTGTATACAGGGGAGCAGGCCTGGGGTCTGTATACAGGGGAGCAGGCCTGGGGTCTGTATACAGGGGAGCAGGCCTGGGGTCTGTATACAGGGGAGCAGGCCTCGGGTCTGTATACAGGAGAGTAGGCCTTAGATCTGTATACAGGGGAGCAGGTCTTGGGTGTGCATACACAGAGAAGGCCTCCTGTTTGTACATATACAGGGGAGGAGGCCTCGGTCTGTATACAGGGGAGCAGGCCTCAGTCTGTATACAGGGGAGCAGGCCTCAGTCTGTATACAGGGGAGCAGGCCTCAGTCTGTATACAGGGGAGCAGGCCTGGGGTCTGTATACAGGGGAGCAGGCCTGGGGTCTGTATACAGGGGAGCAGGCCTCAGTCTGTATACAGGGGAGCAGGCCTCAGTCTGTATACAGGGGAGCAGGCCTCAGTCTGTATACAGGGGAGCAGGCCTGGGGTCTGTATACAGGGGAGCAGGCCTGGGGTCTGTATACAGGGGAGCAGGCCTGGGGTCTGTATACAGGAGAGCAGGCCTCAGGTCTATATACAGGAGAGTAGGCCTTAGATCTGTATACAGGGGAGCAGGTCTTGGGTGTGCATACACAGAGAAGGCCTCCTGTTTGTACATATACAGGGGAGGAGGCCTCGGTCTGTATACAGGGGAGCAGGCCTCAGTCTGTATACAGGGGAGCAGGCCTCAGTCTGTATACAGGGGAGCAGGCCTGGGGTCTGTATACAGGGGAGCAGGCCTGGGGTCTGTATACAGGGGAGCAGGCCTGGGGTCTGTATACAGGAGAGCAGGCCTCAGGTCTATATACAGGAGAGTAGGCCTTAGATCTGTATACAGGGGAGCAGGTCTTGGGTGTGCATACACAGAGAAGGCCTCCTGTTTGTACATATACAGGGGAGCAGGCCTGGGGTCTGTATACAGGGGAGCAGGCCTGGGGTCTGTATACAGGGGAGCAGGCCTGGGGTCTGTATACAGGGGAGCAGGCCTGGGGTCTGTATACAGGGGAGCAGGCCTGGGGTCTGTATACAGGGGAGCAGGCCCGGGGTCTGTATGCAGGGGAGCAGGTATCACAGCTGTATACTTCCCTTTTCAAAACCTATTTGATATTGCTTCTCAAAAGTTAGCAAATATTCATTAAAGAAGAAATTGTTTTGCAAAATACGCTTAAAAAAAACGTTCAATTCATTAGTAAATGTTATGAACAAAAAAAATATATATAAAACATACCCCCCAAAATGCAAAGACCTCACACAGCAATGTCAGCAAAAAAAAGTTCTCTCTCTTGTAACGCAAGCTGAGACTCTCAAGGGGTTAAACGTGGGTTCTGTAAAGCAGAGAGCCCCTTTAAAGTTAACAATATGGGAGGTGTGGACACTTACTCAAGCCCTTAGATATTACACATGATTAGTATCACTGATAATTATGTAATTTAACAGGGAACCATCAATAAACTGTAACGAGCCTGTAAGCATTGCCAAACAGTCAGCTCTTCTTGCCACAGGTCGCTGCAAACTTTCCTGAATTCCACTTTGCTAACGACTCAAGACTCGCACTTGAATTAAACCCATGTAAAAATATTAGAAAGGTGTCACAGGCTCTGATATACACTGACGAGCAAAAGGGTGACAATGTTTAGAACTTTTGACTTTCAGGCTCCATATCTCACTATCTACTACGGCTTAGAACGTGAGACTCCCATCATTTTATAGACAATCGTCTTGGCTATCTCATACATAAACTGGACTTGCAACTATTTAGCATATGATTAGTTCTGCAGATTCTTGTCATGTAACTGCACTGTTACTGTTTTGCTCCTGGTGTTGGAACAATGTTTTTCTACTTGTATATTACAAATTACAGCCTGTTCTCACATTCTCTAATAGCTCAGTGTGATATTAGGTTGATTCCCAAGCGAAAGGTCATTGGTTTGAATCCAGGAGCAGCCAAGAAGAAGATTCCCCAAGAAAAGAGAAGCAGCATCATGCAGCTCATCGATAGCGGTATCTCGACCAAGACAATTGCCAAACTGCATCTTGTGAGCGCCATGATAGACGGAAGAATACGAAAAGAAAGCCGTCCATCCATTTCAAAGCAAAGAGGTGAACGTTCAGACAAAATATCGGAGTCAACAAGTCGGCTCATCACAAGGTCTATCAGTTCTGGCATGACAAACCCGGAAGTGGAGGCGGCTCGTAAGCTTCGTAATAGTGAAATCACAGACGTCCGTGCAAAATGCATCACACAAGTTTGGAATAGTGGCCCGAAAGGTAAAGAAGCCTCGACTTCAATATCATCATAAAAAGCGTCGGCTCGAGTTTGCCGAAAATTTCAAACAGTGGATAGTAGAAGATTGGAAACGGGCGAATTAGAGCGATGAGACGAAAGTCAACAGACTGGGCTCTGATGGGTGGAAATAGGTCTGGAAGAAACAATGGAAAATGGATCGGGAAATTGAAGGAGCTTCAAATTCTCTGGAGAAAGCCTAATGATATGGGGTTGTTTCACAGCCAAAGGTGTTGGATACTTGATCTCAATGCTGAGCTTATATGTGAGTATTCTACAAGAAGAATTACTTCGTACACTCAGGTACTATGGGTATAAAAAGGACGACATAGTGTTCCAGCAGGACAACGACCCGAAGCATACGAGTCACCCTCCTCCATTACTATACCAGTCACCCCCTCCATTACTATATCAGCCACCCCCTCCATTACTATATCAGCCACCCCCTCCATTACTATATCAGCTCTTAAAGGGAGTCTGTTACCACACAAAATCTGTTTTAAAGCAGCAAGCATACAGCCATGCCTCGAAACATAGCCGTACCCTCATGAAAATCCAGTCCTCTAATCCTAAAAAATGCTTATTTTTATATTTATGCAAATAAGGTACAGTACAGACCAAAAGTTTGGACACACCTTCTCATTCAAAGAGTTTTCTTTATTTTCATGGCTATGAAAATTGTAGATTCGCACTGAAGGCATCAAAACTATGAATTAACACATGTGGAATTATATACATAACAAAAAAGTGTGAAACAACAGAAAATATGTCATATTCTAGGTCACGGGTGTCAAACACAAGGCCCGCAGGCCGAATCCGGCCCGCCAGACCTTGTCATGTGGCCCGCGTAGCCGCCGCCGGCCGCCAGCCTTCACCTTTTTATTATCATTATCACTTACACCCGATACAGGAGCCGGGAGGATCAGCTGTGAGGGAGGCGGTACTTACATCTACAAGCGCTCGCCGAGAGGAGGGAGGAGGCAGGCTGGGAGGATGGGCGCTGGCAGTGTGAGTCATACGTCACGCGCCTGCGCCGCCCACTTTATGAATGAAGCAGGCGGCGTGGGCGCATGTTGTATGACTCACACTGCCAGCGCCTGTCCTCCCGGCCTGCCTCCTCCCTCCTCTCGGCGAGCGCTTGTAGATGTAAGTACCGCCTCCCTCACAGCTGATCCTCCCGGCTTCTGTATCGAGTGTAAGTGATAATGATAATAAAAAGGTGAAGGCTGGTGATTGTGAAACTTGAAAGGGGGGAAAGACCGTATGTGAATGGCTACTGGGCTGGCGCTGCTGAAAGGGGTTAATTATAACTACTGTGGGAGCAAAGGGGGGAATAATTAGCTACACTGAAGAGGGGACTGAAAGGGGTTAATAAATACTGTGAATGGGGGACTGCTGAAAAAGGGGTTAATAACTACTGTGAAGGGGGACTGCTGAAAGGGGGAAATAACTATGAAGAGGGGGCTGCTGAAAGGGGTTAATAACTACTGTGAAGGGGGACTGCTAAAAGGGGTTAATAACTACTGTGAAGGGGGCTGCTGAAAGGGGTTAATAACTACTGTAAAGGGGGACTGCTGAAAGGGGGAAATAACTATGAAGAGGGGGCTGCTGAAAGGGGTTAATAACTACTGTGAAGGGGGACTGCTAAAAGGGGTTAATAACTACTGTGAAGGGGGCTGCTGAAAGGGGTTAATAACTACTGTGAAGGGGGCTGCTGAAAGGGGTTAATAACTACTGTGAAGGGGGCTGCTGAAAGGGGTTAATAACTACTGTGAAGCCCCTTCACAGTAGTTATTAATCTCTTTCAGCAGTCCCTCCTTAACAGTATTTATTAACCCCTTTCAGTCCCCTCTTCAGTGTAGTTATTTATTCCCTCTTTTGCTCCCACAGTAGTTATAATTAACCCCTTTCAGCAGTCCCAGCAGGGGACTGCTAAAAGGGGTTAATAACTACTAGGGGGGGGGGGGCTTGGGGGGTGACACCATTTTCTACTGCACCGGGTGACACCAGCCCTAGCAACGCCACTGTCAGCGCTCCTTATGCGATTATATACATACGGTAACCATTAACTATTAGAGATACGATTATACAGTGAGTGGACACATAGTCCTACAGATACAAACGGCCCTTTGAGGGTGACCAAACTGCTGATGCGGCCCCCGATGCATTTGAGTTTGACACCCCTGTTCTAGGTTCTTCAAAGTAGCCACCTTTTGCTTTGATTACTGCTTTGCACACTCTTGGCATTCTCTTGATCAGCTTCAAGAGGTAGTCACTTGAAATGGTCTTCCAACAGTCTTGAAGGAGTTCCCAGAGATGCTTAGCACTTGTTGGCCCGTTTGTCTTCACTCTGCGGTCCAGCTCACCCCAAACCATCTCGATTGGGTTCAGGTCCGGTGACTGGGGAGGCTAGGTCATCTGGCGCGGCACCCCATCCCTCTCCTTCATGGTCAAATAGCCCTTACACAGCCTGGAGGTGTGTTTGGGGTCATTGTCCTGTTGAAAAATAAATGATGGTCCAACTAAACGCAAACCGGATGGAATAGCATGCCGCTGCAAGATGCTGTGGTAGCCATGCTGGTTCAGTATGCCTTCAATTTTGAATAAATCCCCAACAGTGTCACCAGCAAAGCACCCCCACACCATCACACCTCCTCCTCCATGCTTCACGGTGGGAACCAGGCATGTAGAGTCCATCCATTCACCTTTTCTGCATCGCACAAAGACACGGTGGTTGGAACCAAAGATCTCAAATTTGGACTCATCAGACCAAAGCACAGATTTCCACTGGTCTAATTTGTTCTTTAGCCCAAACAAGTCTCTTCTGCTTGTTGCCTGTCCTTAGCAGTGGTTTCCTAGCAGATATTCTACCATGAAGGCCTGATTCACACAGTCTCCTCTTAACAGTTGTTCTAGAGATGTGTCTGCTGCTAGAACTCTGTGTGGCATTGACCTGGTCTCTAATCTGAGCTGCTGTTAACCTGCGATTTCTGAGGCTGGTGACTCGGATGAACTTATCCTCCGCAGCAGAGGTGACTCTTGGTCTTTCTTTCCTGGGGCGGTCCACATGTGAGCCAGTTTCTTTGTAGCGCTTGATGGTTTTTGTGACTGCACTTGGGGACACTTTCAAAGTTTTCCCAATTTTTCGGACTGACTGACCTTCATTTCTTAAAGTAATGATGGCCACTCATTTTTCTTTACTTAGCTGCTTTTTTCTTGCCATAATACAAATTCTAACAGTCTATTCAGTAGGACTATCAGCTGTGTATCCACCTGACTTCTCCACAACGCAACTGATGGTCCCAACCCCATTTATAAGGCAAGAAATCCCACTTATTATACCTGACAGGGCACACCTGTGAAGTGAAAACCATTTCAGGTGACTACCCCTTGAAGCTCATCAAGAGAATGCCAAGAGTGTGCAAAGCAGTAATCAAAGCAAAAGGTGGCTACGTTGAAGAACCTAGAACAGTGTTGGCGAACCTATGGCACGGGTGCCAGAGGCGGCACTCGGAGCCCTCTCTGTGGGCACCCGCACCCTTGAAAAAGTCTTTGGTGTACTAATATGCCTTTGATTTTTCCTGTCCTTCATCAGCACAGTGCGTACTATGAATGGCACAGGCAGTGCATTGAATGTAGGCAGGCTATTATAGCTAAATGATACATGGAAAATATACTATATTGCTATTCAGGTTAAATTGCTGGCTTGGCACTTGGCGATAAATAAGTGGGCTTTGGGTTTCAGTTTGGGCACTCGGTCTCTAAAAGGTTCACCATCACTGACCTAGAATATGACATATTTTCAGTTGTTTCACACTTTTTTGTTATGTATATAATTCCACATGTGTTAATTCATAGTTTTGATGCCTTCAGTGTGAATCTACAATTTTCATAGTCATGAAAATAAAGAAAACTCTTTGAATGAGAAGGTGTGTCCAAACTTTTGGTCTGTACTGTATATCTTATATGGGTGGGGTCTTTCTGTTCGGTGCACCAAGGGCAGGGGTGCTATTTCCGGTGCACCTGGCTTCCATTCAGTCATTGCTACCGGCTCTGAAATCTTAGCAACTGTCAAGCCTAAATGAGCCGGAGGTGATGGGCAGTGATCCCATTACCAACACAAGGGGCAGGACCCCTGGACAAAATTATCGCCATAGCGGGGGGATCTCTCCTTTTATTGTTTGGCCATTTACTCCCCCAAATGTTAATCGATGCTGTATAAATATAAATTATTATTTACTGTTAATGCCTACCTCCCAAAAGTCCTGGATTTCAGTGGCTGTGCCATGGTCCCGGGAGGACTGCAGCATATCCTGATATCAATATGGAAAATACATTTATTACATTTATATCCTGATATCAACTGTATCTGTGTCCTCAGTTGAATACAATGGTGAAGCACAAGGATGTCAGCTCCCTGCTCCACCATTTCCCGGCCTGTGCCCTCCATGCAGGCACGACAGAGTGACATCATCATGCTGAGCAGAAGGGGGGACAAGCCGGGGGATGATGTGCTCCGTTCATCGGGGTAACAGGGCTAAGTGAGCGTTATATTTTTATTTTATTAAAACTACAAGGACAACATTATTGTAATGAGGCAGCACTATTGTATGGAAGGCAATAAGAGGGCAGCTCTATTGTATGGAAGGCGATAAGGAGGTAGCACTGTAACGGATCTCCTAGCACCCCGACCGGGTACCTCCGTCGAATGATGCTCCTAGTGCTTTCCGAGGACTCCAAGCACTCCACTTGACACCGTACGCACTGCAGACCCCACGAACCGCCGAAGCTTGGTTGAGGTCTCACAGTCTCCTACCCACCCTGGACTTACAACAAGGCTCCAGGCTCCAGTGGGTAAACCTCTCCTACATCCAGAGAGCAGGAACAGCTCTTACAAGAGCTAGTAGTTATGCCAGGGGAGTATAGCAAATATTCAGCGTATAGCAATCCCCCAGTGTCGATCAGTTACCCAAACACCAGCCTCAACTTGGTAAAGGGTAAAAACAAGAACACTTTATTTGAACACACAAGCATCGATTTATACATATTTTCCAACAAGGTTACCACCCACAGGGTTTTGTAAAAACGGCCAATAACCACGTACAATACACTCAGACACTCCCACACAAAATCCTCCCCTCTGCCCGTGATACAATTACCTCACTCTGGGTTGATGCAATCATCACAGGCAGGCGAATACACAATATCCTCTGTCCTGGAGACAACCGAGACGTAATTCAATTATCTCTTAGGACAAAGGACATCGCCAATACACACAGAGAGACAATGGAACAGACCTCACTACTCAACGTATACAATGTCCCACCCTTTTCAATACACATAGTCATTTAACATCCCAAAATGGCACGAATTAGACCAGGGGTTCAAGTTAGTACAAGTCCTTTGTGAACAAAGGAGGCCTGGCTGATGAGAGGGCCCATAATCCTGGGGCAAGAGGCTGGTAAACAGGCCCCTCCAAAACCCAGTGGCGAGGTTGGTTTCGCCACAAGCACTATTGTATGGAAGGCACTAAGGGGGCAGCACTATTGAATGGAAACCACTAGGGGGCAGAACTATTGTGATGGGCCACTAAGGGGGCAACATTATTGTGGGGGGCCACTAAGGGGGGAAACATTATTGTAATCAGGCAGCATTATAGTGAGGAAGGGCACTAAGGCGGCAACACTATTGTGAAGGGGCACTAAGAGGGCAGCACTACTGTGAGGGGGCATTAAGGGGACACTCTACTGTGTGGGGGCACTAACTGGGCATTCTACTCTATGGAGGCATTAAGGGGACATAACTACTGTGTGGGGGCACTTGCAGGGCACTCTTACTGTGGAGGGGCACTAAAGGGGCATAACTACTGCGTGGGGGAACAAAGGGAAAGGGTGGGATTGGGCGTGTATAGATAGGCAATGATCGTGCCCCTCCTTTGGCTTTTTAGAAGTTGGGAGGTATGGTTAAAGTGGTAGCGATGAGCATTTCTCAACTACATTATGAATAACTGAAAAATCCATTCCTGATCTTGATACGATCACCCGACCCAACAACTGACCGAATACGTAAAAGACTAATGCACCAGGTGAAGTCACGGATGCCCCTCGATGGCGCCCTCTGCCCACTTTGTGCTTCAGTCAATTTTACGCTCTTTTACTTTATTTGTTGTGTTTTTTGTCTTCCCTCCGGAGGAAACATGACGTAAACACACGTGGAAAAGGCTGCTTTCACTTTCTATGAAACGCTCTATGAAGTAGGCAGACTAGCTGTTTCTAGGAAGATGCTCTTCTGCAGGCTGGAGGATGTCACAGAAAGTAATTCTTGGAAATTCTCTTCACACATAAAAAAAAAGCACCACCGCTGGAAACACATCCTCAAGTGACCCCGTTGTTCAGAGACACATATGAGCTGCGAGCCACGTTTCAAAGAGCGGTAATCAGATAGCCTCCTGTATAAAGCCTCATAAATCAGTCGGCGTTTAGTACCTAATAAGACTATACAAGGCAAGAGGAGCCTGAGGACAGCGTTATTTATATAACGACCATATAACGTGTCAATCGGCACTGTATGGGGATGAGCGATCGTTAGTACGATCATTTATCCCCATTCAGTCCTCTGCAGCACATCCCCTGTTTACATGCCGACAAACAAGTCATTTTTTTTTACACCTGGCTAGTCGCTGGGATGTCTACAATGATCAGAACATTCGTTTGCCCAATTATTTTAAGTCACTTATCTTGGAGGACTTTCTTCCCTTTTTGTGGGCGGGCAGCAGCTCACATGAGACAATCAAGCACCTGCATCTCCCAGGAGTGTATTGCAGCCAGTTCTTATTAACCCCTTCTCCCCCGCATGGAAAATAGTTCCTCACATATCGCCCCAGAGATACATAAGATACGTAATGCCCTCACACCTAATGCCATCAGGTTCCCCCCCAGTGCCATCAGGTTCCTCCCCAGTGCCATCAGGTTCCCCCCATGTCATCGGGCTCCTCCCCAGTGCCATCAGGCTCTCCCCCTGTGCCATCATGTCCCCCCCCCCCCCGGTGCCATCAGGTTCCCCCCCAGTGCCATCAGGTTCCCCCCCCGTGCCATCAGGTTCCCCCCCCCTTGCCATCAGGTTCCCCCCCCAGTGCCATCAGGTTCCCCCCCCAGTGCCATCAGGTTCCCCCCTAGTGCCATCAGGTTCCCCCCTAGTGCCATCAGGTTCCCCCCCCCCAGTGCCATCAGGTCCCCCCCCCCAGTGCCATCAGGTTCCCCCCCAGTGCCATCAGGTTCCCCCCCATGTCATCGGGCTCCTCCCCAGTGCCATCAGCTACCCCCCAGTGCCATCAGGCTCTTCCCCTGTGCCATCATGTCCCCGACCAGTGCCATCGGGTTCTCCCCCAGTGCAATCAGCTACTCTTTAGTGCCATCAGCTACCCCCTAGTGCCATCAGGTTCCCCCCATGCCATCAGGCTCCCCCCCCCAGTGCCACCAGCTACCCCCCAATGCCATCAGGATCCCCCCCAGTGCCATCATGTTCCCCTGTGCCATCAGGTTCCCTCCATGCCATCAGGTGCCCCCCCGTGCCATGAGGTTCCCCCCAGAGTGCCATCAGGTCCCCCCCCTCCCAGTGCCATCATCTCCTCCTCCTAGTTATCAGTCCCCAGCACCAGTGAAATAAAATACTTACGTTTCCTGTAGGGGTGCAGCCGACACCCCGCAGTTGCATCGTCTTCTTCACGTGTTGCACTGGGACCTGACGTCACACATCGCCAGGTCATAGTGCATGCTTACATGCACTATGTCCTGACGATGTGAGTATGTCAGGATACAATGCCAGGTGGCGGGAGACCACGGAGCGTGAGTAATAGCAAGTGTTTCACTCATGCTCCGTGGTCACATGGCACGAACAAATCCTCGATGCCCAAAATTTGCAACAAGGATTTTTTTGTGTCGAGTTACTCGATTTAATCCAGTAATCATTTCAGCCCTACAGGGGAGCTACTGAGCATGTCAGTCCACCCCTGAATGCAGGAGATGGTGGACCTTTTCTTGGGATAAACCCCTATAAATCTGATATTTGGTAATATGAGGCATTTGCTTCGGCAATAAAGGACATATCTAGACACTTGAAGAGCAGGTAATGAAGATGTTTTGAGGGTGAGAAAAAAAATGCAAATAGACGAAGGAGGGGACCCTGAGGCCTCGCTTTACATAGTCATGATGAGAGGAAACAACCTCAGATGTCACCTTAGCAAACAGTGTACAGTGCAGCACACCTGTGTGGTATCAGAGGAGGATTAGGAATACCATGGGTGATGAGCTGTATGAGGAACGTGAGCCCCCCCTCCCCTCTAAAGTCTGTGTAGAACAATAAACTGCAGATTCTGCATATTTCTTTTTAGCACCAGTTTTTATTCTGATGTGTATTTTTTTTAACCTGCCCAGCTGGTCACAGCAAATAGAGGAGATGGCTTCAAAAAAGATTTAGATGACTTTTTAATTCAAAATAACATTGAGGCTTATAGGATGACTGTCATATTTTCATTTAAAAAAAATCTATTTTAGCACATGTTACTGCTGCAGCAGCATTATGCATAAAGCAATCCTTAGTTTCTTCACTTACCACTGTTTTCCTTGAGTTTCCCCCTTAGTTACGGCTGTTTTGAATACTACATTATGAGAATCTTCTCAACATGGCTCCTCTGCCAGTTCTCTGAGGCCAAAACTGCTTTCCCTCACTTCCCATACACACTTGCTGAAGCCAGCAGCTCCCTGCCAGCCAATCAGCTTGGATTACTGAGAGACACGCCTCCTCACTCTGAAACCTAATGCAGGCATGCAGTGTGAAGGACCGCCCCTCCGTCTTCCTAGCTGGAGACAGACCAGCCATAGCAACGGTCTTTTAAGGGAGCAGTGGAAAGGGACAGGAGACATTAATGAAAGCTGTTATTATAAGGTGATTACAGATCTTTTGACAATCATTGACAGACTAACTCAGGTATACATGCCTAACTCTAATAAACTACCAAATAAAAAAAATAAGAGAGTTATCCTTTAAGACAATGTATAGAAATCTTGTTCTACACACCCTTTCCCTTTGGCCCAACCCCTTTTTAAAAGGAAGATGGACATTGATCCAGGGATCGATATAGCAGGATTACAGGTTTGACTTAATGGACTTTTGTCTTTTTCCAATCTTAGGCCTCTTTCACACGGGCGAGATTTCCTGCGCGGGTGCAATGCGTGAGGTGAACGCATTGCACCCGCACTGAATCCAGACCCATTCATTTCTATGGGGCTGTGCACACGAGCGGTGATTTTCACGCATCACTTGTGTGTTGCGTGAAAATCGCAGCATGCTCTATATTGTGCTTTTTCCACGCAATGCAGGCCCGATAGAAGTGAATGGGGCTGCGTGAAAATCGCAAGCATCCGCAAGCAAGTGCGGATGCGGTGCGATTTTCATGCACGGTTGCTAGGAGACGATCGGGATGGAGACCCAATCATTATTATTTTCCCTTATAACATGGTTATAAGGGAAAATAATAGCATTCTTAATACAGAATGCATAGTACAAGGGGGTTGGAGGGGTTAAAAAAATAAATAAAAAATTTAACTCACCTTAATCCACTTGTTCTCTTCTGCCTTCATCTTTGCTGTGCACGGGAAAAGGACCTGTGGTGACGTTACTACGCTCATCACATGGTCCGTCACATGATCCATCGACATGGTAAACGATCATGTGATGGACCATGTGACGAGTGCAGTGACGTCATCAAAGGTCCTATTCCTCAAAGAAGAAGACAGAAGAGAAGCTGGCTGCGCGAACAAGTGGATTAAGGTGAGTTAAATTATTTTTTATTTTTTTTAACCCCTATTGTACTATGCATTCTGTATTAAGAATGCTATTATTTTCCCTTATAACCATGTTATAAGGGAAAATAATACAGTCTACAGAACACCGAACCCAAACCCGAACTTCTGTGAAGAAGTCCGGGTCTGGGTACCAAACATGCCGATTTTTCTCCCGCGCGTGCAAAACGCATTACATTGTTTTGCACTCGCGCAGAAAAATCACGCATGTTCCCGCAACGCACCCGCATCTTTTTCCGCAACGCCCGTGTGAAACCAGCCTTAACAACTATGTAACATATCAATGGAAAGTTTGGCTGTGCATTCGATCCAAAAATGTATGTCACTTCTTTTTTTCATGCTGCAGATTATAAAACTGCAAGCATAACAAAACCGTGCAGTTTTCCCATTGAAATCAGTGGAGATGATTTGTATGGGTTTTCGGCTCGGCCTTTGAGCACGGAATCTGCGCCAAAAAATCCACACTGAAAAAAACTCTGAACTTAACCCAAGGGTGTGGCCAGGCGTAGCGCCAAAGAACCAAGAAGCCGGCAGTATTCTCAGAGCAACAATCCTTTTCTAATGAGGTAATAAAACACCACCACAGCTTGCATGGCAGTTGCATCTCCACCACGTCACATCTGCCCCGGCCGCCTGTATCCTAATAGCACCAATATACTGTATATACAGACATGTAACCTGCACACAGACGTACTGTACATGTGCACTGCTGCCCCCTCTATTCTCCTGTATACCTGAGGACCTAGAACCAGAGGTCTTGGAGGGATTGCACCCACTGCTAACTGTATTGATAAGTGCTGCCGATCTAGATAGATAGATAGATATGTATATAGAGATAGATAATGTAGATAGATAGATAGATAGATAGATAGATACATACGTACAGTGGATAGCTAGAGGATAGATAGATAATGTATACAGAGATAGATGAATAGATATAGTAGATAGATACTATATATAGAGATAGATGATAGATAGAAAGATACATTAGATAGATACAGTAGATAGAGAATAGATAGATAAATAGATATAGATAGATCGATAGATACAGTATATAGATAGATAGATACAGGGAGTGCAGAATTTTTAGGCAAATGAGTATTTTGACCACATCATCCTCTTTATGCATGTTGTCTTACTCCAAGCTGTATAGGCTCGAAAGCCTACTACCAATTAAGCATATTAGGTGATGTGCATCTCTGTAATGAGAAGGGGTGTGGTCTAATGACATCAACACCCCATATCAGGTGTGCATAATTATTAGGCAACTTCCTTTCCTTTGGCAAAATGGGTCAAAAGTAGGACTTGACAGGCTCAGAAAAGTCAAAAATAGTGAGATATCTTGCAGAGGGATGCAGCACTCTTAAAATTGCAAAGCTTCTGAAGCGTGATCATCGAACAATCAAGCGTTTCATTAAAAATAGTCAACAGGGTCGCAAGAAGCGTGTGGAAAAACCAAGGCGCAAAATAACTGCCCATGAACTGAGAAAAGTCAAGCGTGCAGCTGCCAAGATGCCACTTGCCACCAGTTTGGCCATATTTCAGAGCTGCAACATCACTGGAGTGCCCAAAAGCACAAGGTGTGCAATACTCAGAGACATGGCCAAGGTAAGAAAGGCTGAAAGACGACCACTACTGAACAAGACACACAAGCTGAAACGTCAAGACTGGGCCAAGAAATATCTCAAGACTGATTTTTCTAAGGTTTTATGGACTGATGAAATGAGAGTGAGTCTTGATGGGCCAGATGGATGGGCCCGTGGCTGGATTGGTAAAGGGCAGAGAGCTCCAGTCCGACTCAGACGCCAGCACGGTGGAGGTGGAGTACTGGTTTGGGCTGGTATCATCAAAGATGAGCTTGTGGGGCCTTTTCAGGTTGAGGATGGAGTCAAGCTCAACTCCCAGTCCTACTGCCAGTTTCTGGAAGACACCTTCTTCAAGCAGTGGTACAGGAAGAAGTCTGCAAGGTAAGAAAAACATGATTTTCATGCAGGACAATGCTCCATCACACGCGTCCAAGTACTCCACAGCGTGGCTGGCAAGAAAGGGTATAAAAGAAGAAAAACTAATGACATGGCCTCCTTGTTCACCTGATCTGAACCCCATTGAGAACCTGTGGTCCATCATCAAATGTGAGATTTACAAGGAGGGAAAACAGTACACCTCTCTGAACAGTGTCTGGGAGGCTGTGGTTGCTGCTGCACGCAATGTTGATGGTGAACAGATCAAAACACTGACAGAATCCATGGATGGCAGGCTTTTCAGTGTCCTTGCAAAGAAAGGTGGCTATATTGGTCACTGATTTGTTTTTGTTTTGTTTTTGAATGTCAGAAATGTATATTTGTAAATGTTGAGATGTTATATTGGTTTCACTGGTAAAAATAAATAGTTGAAATGGGTATATATTTGTTTTCTGTTAAGTTGCCTAATAATTATGCACAGTAATAGTCACCTGCACACACACATATCCCCCTAAAATAGCTAAAACTAAAAACAAACTAAAAACTACTTCCAAAAATATTCAGCTCCCTGTATAGATAGATAGATAGATAATGTATATAGAGACAAATTCCCTTTAAACTTCTCTTCTCTTTGTCACAGTGAGGAGGACAGAGGGCCCGGGGGCCGCACAGCGGATGGATCATGATCCGCTCCACGGCAGCTGCGTCTGCTACATTGGGCACGTTTAGTTATCCCATTAATTGCAGACTATGCACTTTAATTTGCTGAGGGGCAGGATGTGGAGCTTATTAACATAGTGGACGGTCTTGGCGACCATGGGTTGCTCAAGTGACAAGGGCCCTGGGCGGCTGCCCACATAACCCATATTGTAACTCAACTCCATTCACTTTAGGTCAGGCATCCTCAACCTGCGGCCCTCCAGCTGTTGTAAAACTACAACTCCCACAATGCCCTGCAGTAGGCTGATACCTGTAGGCTGTTCAGGCATGCTGGGAGTTGTAGTTTTGCAACAGCTGGAGGGCCGCAGTTTGAGGATGCCTGCTTTAGTGGATCTGTGCTGCCTGACACAACCTGGAACAGGTGTGGTGCTGTTTTAAAAATAAAGCAGTCATATTTTTCTTTAGTCCCGTACAAACAGGGCCGGCCTTTGGGGTGTGCGAGCTGTGCGCCCGACACAGGGCGCCATGGCCACAGGGGCACCCGGCGGCCGACACAGCTCGCAGTTGGTCTCTTACAGCAGGCCGGCCCGAGATTGTGTGAGGCGAGCCTGGCGAGCTGAGCCGCTGCAGCTGCCAGGTCAGGTTCCGGAGCGTGGAGGAGGAGCTTAGGGGCGCAGGCGCAGCGTCCAAGTGCTGCGCCTTCACAGAGAGCCGCGCAAGGATCCGCTCAATGTGTGAGGGCGGCGGCCGGTGCTCTGCAGGCAGGGAGGGAGCAGGAGACTTCAAATAGTGAGGACCTGCTCTTATTGTTTTTTTTTTTTTTTTTTACCAAATATCTTTCAATAAATGGGGGCAGGGGACTGGAGAAGGGTGACAGACACTGGGTATGATTAAGGGGGCAGGGGACTGGAGAAGGGTGACAGACACTGGGTATGATCAAGGGGGCAGGGGACTGGAGAAGGGTGACAGACACTGGGTATGATTAAGGGGGCAGGGGACTGGAGAAGGGTGACAGACACTGGGTATGATCAAGGGGGCAGGGGACTGGAGAAGGGTGACAGACACTGGGTATGATCAAGGGGGCAGGGGACTGGAGAAGGGTGACAGACACTGGGTATGATTAAGGGGGCAGGGGACTGGAGAAGGGTGACAGACACTGGGTATGATTAAGGGGGCAGGGGACTGGATAAGGGTGACAGACACTGGGTATGATTAAGGGGCAGGGGGCTAGCTTTGGGTGACACTGGGTATGATTAAGGGGGGCAGGGGACTGGGTAAGGGTGACAGGGTATGATTAAGGGGGGCAGGGGACTGGGTAAGGGTGACAGGGTATGATTAAGGGGCAGGGGACTGGGTAAGGGTGACTGGGTATGATTAAGGGGCAGGGGACTGGGTAAGGGTGACTGGGTATGATTAAGGGGGGCAGGGGACTGGGTAAGGGTGACAGGGTATGATTAAGGGGCAGGGGACTGGCTATGGGTGACACTGGGTATGATTAAGGGCGGCAGGGGACTGGGTAAGGGTGACTGGGTATGATTAAGGGGGGCAGGGGACTGGGTAAGGGTGACAGGGTATGATTAAGGGCGGCAGGGGACTGGGTAAGGGTGACAGGGTATGATTAAGGGGGGCAGGAGACTGGCTCTGGGTGACACTGGGTATGATTAGGGGGGCAGGGGACTGGGCAAATGTGACAGGGTATGATTAAGGGGGGCAGGAGACTGGCTATGGGTGACACTGGGTATGATTGTACTTGCACTTAAATTATTTATAATTAAAACGGGGGGTGGGGGCACAAGATTAGCTCGCACAGGGCGCCTGAACACCTAAGGCCAGCCCTGCGTACAACCCCTTTAATCTTTATTGATTGCAATGAATACTTTAGGCCAATCCATAGGATCAACAGGACATATGGACAGGGGTTGGAGGATGGAGACTGGAGCTGCACACAACCAATGAGCTGCTGCTTTAGCTCTTATGCACTGGACCAGTAGGCACTGAAGGCACCAAGACACTGAGCTCTGTATTTTCAACTTCTGAAGGAAAACACATGGTCGGCTGAGCTGAGGGAACAGGCTCCTTTAGTCTTTGAGGTGGATTCTGTCTGCTTGGCAGTTCCTAATATCTCCGGCCAGAATCCAGGGAGTTTGAGGACACCTGGGGACACATTTTTCTGTATCCACATACCCAGGAATGTTAAATAACATACTGGGCATTCCCTAATGGCGATATCTGGGGAGAAAGATTAGTCATCGTCTTATACCTGTGTAAGAAAGGAAAACAGCCTAGAACATCACCTCTGCCCACGAGTGCAGAAGAAGGGATGTGGTAATTAATTCACATTTCACATTAAGAATATTTATTATAGCCGTAAATTACACCAAAGTGATGAAAAATATGAAGAAATTCAGAAACTTCACCTCCTGTTCTCAAATTCAAGTTTGCTCTCACCTCTTCTAAACAGGACTACTTCACTACTCTCATATCATCTCTTTCCCGCAACCCTAAACAATTGTTTAATACCTTTAATTCTCTACTCTGTTCCCCAGTGCCCCTTCCCATACCCCTCATCTCAGCCGAAGACGTTGCCTGATATTTCAGAGATAGAATCAAAATAATCCAGGAAAGCTTCACACACAACCCCCACTACTCCTCTACACAACTACTTGGTGCCCTTCCTACAAAACTCTGTTTATCACCATCACAGAAGAAAAGCTTTCCACCTTAACCTCCAAATCACACCTTAGCATCTGTGCCCTTGACCCAATCCCATCCCACCTCATCCCTAACCTCACCACTAAAGTTATCCTTGCCCCAACCCAACTCTTCAACCTATCGCTAACCACTCACTGGCGTCTTCCCTTCCTCATTTAAACATGCCACCATCATGCCCATACTCATGAAGCCCTCCCTTGACCCAGGGCTCTAGACTAAAAAAAATATCAAGGAGCCATTGGCTTCTAACCTGTAAAATGTAGGAGCCAAATTAAAACATTTTGTCGCCAAATTTAAAATACATATAATTACGGTATAATAATTACCGTATAATAAAAAAGTTTTTGAAAGCGGCAGAGCAGCGGCGGGTCTAGGCGCCAATTGCGACAAGACTACAAAGTCTTGTCGCCATTTAGCAATTCTAAGTCGCATTTGCAACCATTTTGGTCGCCATCTGGAGCCCTGCCTGGACCCATCCTCTCTATCCAGCTATCGGCCCATCTCACTACTAACCATTCACATCCAAACTCCTAGAACAACATGACTATCTTGAACGGTCTTCCCAACTCTCATCCCACTCACTCTTTGATCCATCACAATCCAGAAGCCACTCTCTCCTGTTACAAACCCTCTCTCTCGGCATCCGAGACCTGGACCTCTTCTGGATCCCCTCGTATCTCACCAACAGAACCTTCAGTGTTTCCCATTCATACACAACCTCCTCATCATGCCTCCTCTCTGTTGGTGTCCCTCAAGGCTCTGTCCTGGGTTTCCTACTTTTTTCCATTTATACATTTGGCCTGGCAAGGCTCATAGAGTCCCATGGCTTCAAATACCACCTCTATGCTGATGACACTCAAATCTACCTCTGTGGGCCATATAGTGATGGACTCGCCATAGACCTTACAGGGAAATCCCAGTGTGTCTGTCATCTATATCTTTATTCTTCTCCTCCCGCTTCCTAAAACTCAACAAGGAGAAAACTGATGACATTGTCTTTCCCCCATGTCTCTTAGCCCCCTACCCTCACCTCCACCTGTCGCTTTCAAACTCAAGAACATCTCTTGTATTTGCTCCTTCCCCACCCTTGAAATCAGTGTCGGACTGGGGTGCCAAGGGCCCACCAGTAGAAGTGACTCTAGGGTCCCACCCTATAGTTTCATGCAAATATTGACACTTAAGGGGGTTTTAGGATTTGCAACAACATCCTTTAAAATAATCCTTTATATAGGAAGCTGTAGTGTAATAGCGCACATGACCGTTGCAGCTAATCACTGGCCTTGGTGCTGCACACCACCGAGGCCAGTGATTAGTTACAGCAGTCAGGTGCGGTACACAGGCATTTTACCGCGGCAGCCAAAACATTGTCCTAGCTGCAGCCCAACGCAGAGAACAGGTTATTGGTGCTGGATCAAATAGTGATCAGTATGGTGAGTTTAAGTGTTTTTTTTCTTTTTCATTTTTATTTTAACAGGATCCCTCTAGTTTGGCCTCAAAAATTTGAACTTAGGCACTCCCTTCAAGCCCAGTACTTAGATACAATAACAATACCAAGCTCTGTACTTAGATACAGTAACAGAACCAATCTGCGTGCAAAGATACAGTAACAGAACCAAGCTGCGTGCATAGATACAGTAACAGAACCAAGCTGCGTGCATAGATACAGTAACAGAACCAAGCTGCGTGCATAGATACAGTAACAGAACCAAGCTGCGTGCATAGATACAGTAACAGAACCAAGCTGCGTGCATAGACACAATAACAGAACCAAGCTGCGTGCATAGATATACCGTATTTTTCGCTTTATAAGACGCACCTCCCCCCCTCCCCCCCAAAGTGGGGGGGAAATGGCCGTGCGTCTTATAAAGCGGATACTTCGCTGGCCGCTATGCTGCACAGCGCGGCCAGCGAAGTATAAGTGTGGAAGGAGGAGGCGGGGACACTCATGGCGGGGCCCAGTGTAGTGACTCTACTCTTATACACCGGGCCCCGCAACTGTTAAATACATTTAATCCGATCTATATCTAAATGTATACCGCACTGTTCGGTACTTACTGTAGTACCGTAAGTATAGCATTAAGACGGCGCAGACCGGCAGCTCCCTCGGTCATGTGCCGCCTGCCGCAACTCCCTCCTCATGCGCCGCCTGCCTGTTCATTCATAAAGTGAGATGCGCCGCCATGAGTCTCTCCGCCTTCTCCCTCCACACTGATGCATCTGATGGGGGATCTGTAGATCCCCCATCAGTGTAATCCACAGATCCACCATCAGTGTCATCCACAGATCCCCCATCAGTGTCATCCACAGATCCCCCATCAGTGTCATCCACAGATCCCCAATCAGTGTCATCCACAGATCCACAGATAAATTTGGTAGGCAATACAGATTCAGGGAAGAAACGACTTCAAGAGTTCCCTTTCTGATAAATTCCCCCCATCACGTACTTACAGATTAAAGGGGTTGTCTCATCACAGACAATGGGGGTATATTGCTAGAACTTAAAACAAAACACCAAGGTATTACAAGTTTAAAATCACCCTCTTTCCCAATTTTACATATCAGGATTGCGTGTGTAAAATCCGCACCGTAGGTCATGTACATTGTATTCTATGAGAATTTGAAATTCTCAATGCACACGATGCAGATTTTTTTCCGCCCAGATTTTGACCTGCGGTGCGGATTTTAAATCCGCGGTATGTCAATTTAATTTATTTTTCCAGACCGGATTATCTTCATTCACTTAGTAAAATCTGCCCCAATTACGCAACAATTGATGCGGATTGACCACACGGATTTGCCTGCGAACACCTGTGGATTTCAGTGCAGATTCTCCGCACATGAATCCTGAACGTGCGCATGTACCCTAAGGGTCCGTTCATATGTGTTGGATTTGACACAGATTTCTGCATTAAATCCAATGCCTGTGTATGGTGTTTCCACAATCTTGGTCACATGCCATGGAAAAAAAAATAATAATAATCTGTGAGAAAAAGTACCATCCTGCTAACTCTGGTGGTGACTGGGTCTAACCCTTGAGAGGATCTGCGGTTCAACTGCCATTTCACTACCAAAAATGAAATTCCTAACATTTGTGATGCTAAAGGGAAGATATTCATGAAGCTGCATTTTTCAGCAAATTTTACCTTTCTGATGTCTGTATTACGCCCTTAGCAACCATATTTCTCTGTGCCTCTATTTCAGCAACTTCCTAAGATGGCCTCTGCTGCTCTTCCTGTGATGATCTTTGCCCTTCCTTGAGGCCATCCTGCATTTCCCTCACTTCCCATAAGCCCTTGCTCTCCTCACTAGCAGAACCAATCAAAATGCAGATAACTTCCCACAGTACCCAGAGCAGTGTGCATCCTCACATACAGCTAACCAGAGACAAGCCCTGCAATTACATTAAATCAGTAAGCATTTCTTTTAAGCTCTTAATAGCCAGCTGTCCCTCATTCTCTTCCAGGCTGACGGGGGGCTCCTTTAGCTGCTTATATCTCTGGTTTGGTACCAGCTAAAAATTTGGGATGGACATTCCAAGCTTTCAGTACATATTACCCTTCACTGGAGCCACCACTGCCATCAGATTTAGGTGGGTTACACTATCTTTGTCTTATGCCAGACTATCAGGATTTGGGTGCTGGACAAAAAGGATCACAGAAGTCGCTTCATTTACAAAGCCCTTGTAAAGGGGTTGTACAGCCCATTTCCATGTACCAGGAAATTAGAGGGGGTCGTCTGTTCTGGTCCCTCATCTCTTGGTTAGAGTGGTTACAAAGAGCGTCTCTCGCTCTGGAGGACCCGTCCTCTCCTGCATTGTGCAGACAACCCATTAATTTGAGTGGACACTGTGTAATGCTTACTTTCTCCTGTGGTGACGCTGTGGGAAAACTGAACTGATAGTTAAAGGGATGATGCCATGACTGATGTAAATTTTTTTAATCGGAGATCATATAGCACATGAACCAGCCCTGTACCTCACATGGATCCAGAGATCTCCCTATTCATTGCTCCAACTGTTCTGCTAGATTTATTTCAGGCTGGCAAGTCAGGGGGAGCGTCCTTCCTCAGGCAGTGTGTCCTTTCTGATGCAGCTCTCTCCCTGTAACTGCCACAGCTTCTAACAGAAGATATGTCTGGTAAGAACCATTCACACGTCCGTAGTGTATTGCGGATCCGCAATACACCCGGCCGGCACCCCCATAGAACTGCCTATTCTTGTCCACAATTGCGGACAAGAATAGGACATGGTCTATTTTTTTCTGGAGCCGCGGACCAGAAGTTCGGGGCCGCGCTCCGTTAATGTGGATGCGGACAGCACATTGTGTGCTGTCCGCATCACTTCCTGTCCCAAAGAGAATGAATGGGTCCGCACCCGTTCCGGATCATTGCGTAACGTGTGCGGACACATTCTACGGACGTGTGAATGGACCCTTACAGTTGTGTGAGGTGGACAACAAATAAGAAAAAGAACAAACAGCAGGTGGCGCTGTACAGATACATTTTATTGAATAACTCAGTGGCTATATGAAATTTTTAATGACATGCAATTACAAAAGTATTCAGATCCAGGGGCTGGTTTGAAAAATATAGAAAATATTTTGTGGCTGAACCCCTTTAAGGGACCCTTCAAACAAATAGGGACTATCCAAAGCAGAGAACCCCTTTAAAACATGGCAAAGAAAAACCACTGCAGCAATACATCCACAACATGGCGTCCAAGACACGAGCCTGTATGTGACATATCGGGTGCCTTTGGCGGTGGCAAGGACAGGCAGATAAGACAAGCGCTGCTTGTGATCATCACATGGCAGCGAGCGGCGGTTCTTCAAAGGCTCCATCTCTTTGACAACATTCAATGCATTCCTCAAGGTCCACAAATGTCAGCACGGAGCAGTGACAAGCTTACGCATTTTGGGCTCTTGAACAAGGCTATCTTTATGCTCCGGCGATAACTTGTTATATGGGTAACACAGGGACATGACTCGGATTTCCGTTAACACCTTTAACGGCAGAGATTGTGGGCGCTCGTTGCACTGCGCTGCCCTCACCAGTTTACGCAGGGATGAAGGAGTTAAGCTGGACGCATTTACAGTAAAAGCCTGGAACGCGGAGAGGTTCTGTACAGTCTGGTGGCCATTAGCCAATGTTTACGGCCCCCTGGGTGGGAAAAGCTCTATACGGCGGCTTTCAAAATCCCTTTGCTGTTGCCGCTATGACCCTGAGTGTCGGATTTGTATTCATTGCTCTCGCTTGTTAATGGCCGCCTATAAAACATAAGGAAACACAACCTTTTCCACTGCATCGATGCACCCCCTGCTCATTTTTGGGAAATGTAGGAGTTCCATGAAAAGTGCCATAGACGTTAAAGGGGTTGTCTCACTTCATTTATCATGTAGAGAAAGTTCATACAAGGCACTTACTAATGTATTGTGATTGTCCATTTTGCTTCCTTTCCTGGCTGGATTTATATTTCCATCTCGTTATACACTGTATATATCCAGGGGTTACGACCACCCTGCAATCCATCAGCGGTGATCGTGCTTGCACGCTATAGGAAAAGGTGCTTTTTCCTACAGTGTGCAGGCACGACCACGGCTGCTGGATTGCAGGGTGGTCGTAACCCCTGGATATATACAGTGTAAATCATAGATCCGAAGTCACTTTGGTCAAAACCTCATTTGACTGCTGTACCGAGATCCATCTCCGTACAGCATTCAAATGTATGGGCTCCAGCGAGGTAACCCCTAATTATCACCGAAGTCTCGCGAGACTTCGCTGAATAACTTCGGACTTCGATTTTTAAACTTGAGTCCGAAGTCGGCAAAGGAGGCAATATTGACAATCACAATACATTAGTAAGTGCCTTGTATTAACTTTCTCTACATAATAAATGCCATTTCCAAAACACAGATCTGCAAAATATGGATAACGCCCGTGTAGCATTGTTTTTTGTGCACCCATTGACTTCAATGGTTCTATGGTCCACTTTTGCGGGCAGGTATAGGACATGCAGGTGAGGAAAGCACCCGGTCATCCGTATTATTTCTGCATCCGTACATCCATTCCACAAAAGATAGAAATGTCCTGTTCTTGGCTGCAAAATGCAGTGCAAAAAAAACTGATGTCATACAGACGTCATCCGTATTTTGCAGATCCACCTTTTGTGGGCCGCAAATTACATACGGTTGTGTGCGTTCACACAACCGTGTCTGTTTTGCAGATTGCAAACAGCGGATACGCAAAACACGGGACAGCGGCCGCGTGCATCCTGCATTTCCCCTTCTGCAGGTCTCGCAAAACGGATAGGTCATCAATATCTGTGGACAACCCTGTTAACAAGGGAGTCAGAAATCCACGTGCTGGATGGCAAAAAAAAATAAAAATCTGCATCAAATCTGCCGCATGTGAATTCACCCATAGAGCAGTTTTCTATATCGTATGGCATACGTGACAGAATGATTTCTGCCGCGTGTACGCCAAGGCATAGCACTTGCGCCGCCTGCACGTACGTACATAGGTCATGTCTGACGAGATGATGCACATTAAATAAAATCTATTTTTCAACAAGGTTGAAGAAAATACATTTTATTTTTTATTTTATTTTTTTTTTAGCTTTTCTTCTCGAGGAATGAATTAGGAATTTTCGGAATAGCGGGTCAGATGTAAACCGCTGCGGAATCCAGAAGATGCGAGGGAACCTTATCGTCATCCAATACTGACCTCATGAAAAGCGCAAACACGACTGCTGGCGTGGAATGGGGGGGGGGGGGGGGGGACGCCGCGACAACAGGGCTGCTCTGGGCGCTGCACGAGCGGAGTCTGATACACACAGTGAGATGGAATGCAAAAGGGGCCTCTTGTCCCGAACAAAGCGAGCTCAGTTTGGCTCTTTTTCTCTTGCCCTACCACATCCGTACATCGTTAGTTGGAAAATTCCAGATCCATGCCGTAATTTTTTTGTGTGTGTTTTTTTTCCTCTTTCCAGAACTTTTTTAAAGCTTTAATGTCCAGATGCCATTCCCCCTCCTTATCTGTCGCTTTACTTTTTTGGCTTTCTGCCACTTGCAGCTCACTATTAATACAGGGGGAAAAAAAGAACATTTCCTGCAGCTGGGATAGGAAATACCTAGAAAAAAAAAAAAAAAGAAAAAAAAAAAAGAAGAAAAAATATTTTATTTTTTTCTCACAGGCTTCACGATGTAATGGAGATGTGCACGCTTCATTTGGGGGATGCGGACACAGACGCGTTGCTTTCCAAGGTCTGTCATGCGTAATCAATTGTTTCGGGCGCTCGCTGTGAAAAAGGCCGAGGCAGCCAGTTCTGTGCGACATAGTTAACCTTTTGCATGCTGACGTACAGTGTAATAACCCTACCCCGGAGGGAACGCTAAGGCTTTGTAAACTGCTGAACATGCAAAAAAATAAAAAATATAATAATAATAAAATAATAAAAATTACAGCAACACCAAATTAATATCGTTTTTCCGTCATATGCGACCGCATCATCAGAGGCCGCCCTTCGATGCAGATGCGTAGAGAGCCCAAATGTGTTCTAAATTAATTCATTTATGCCCTATGAGGGAGTGACGCAACATTTCAAGGAATGATTGTCAACGGTGTCACCAAAAATCCAGATTTGCGTCACAAGTCACATGTTCATGCGTAAGGGTTTAAAGGGGCTGTGTCACTTCGGCAAGTGGCATTTATCATGTAGAGAAAGTTAATACAAGGCACTTACTAATGTATTGTGATTGTCCATATTGCCTCCTTTGCTGGCCGGATTCATCTTTACTATAGTGTGCAAGCACGGCCACCGCTGCTGGATTACAGGGTGGTTGTAAACCATGGAAACAAGCAGTGTATAATGAGATGGAAAAATGAATCCAGACAGCAAAGTAGGCAATATGGACAATCACAATACATTAGTAAGGGCCTTGTATTAACTTTCTCTACATGATGAATGCCACGTGCTGAAGTGAGACAACCCCTTTAAATGTAAGTCACATGTCGCGTCTTGTAGCCGTTCCCTAAAACTAAAAAGCCTCAAACGGGCGATGACTCTTGTCAACACAGTGGGGGTGAATTACTAACAGCACTATGTCAGCTTTATGGAGTTAAAAAAAGCTCCCTGTTTGGAGACTCTTCAACACCAGTTCGAAATTTTTTTGGCGCACATGTGTTTTTTACCCTGTCCTCACCAGGTGGCCATTTACGCCTAGAAACAGGCATAAAAGTGAAGGGGGCTGAAGAAGGCTTCACTCCAGTCGGAGGTGCGCCTATTTTATGTTTCGTCATAAATTAGATAGTCCCTCCGTCAGCACAAGGACTTTTTACACCGGTCTTTGACAAGTGACCCCCAGTATGTCCATGTATTATTTGAAAAGCTTTTCATTCGAAAAGCCACATGTAATACCACACTTCACCTGTAGTGGCCACTGCAGAGAAAAAAATAAAGAGCAGCCGACGTCAACTCGGATCGGGTAAAGGTGATGATCGCGATGCTGATCATATTAAAGGGCTGTCTGTGGTAAGACAACCCCCTTAAAAAAAAAAAATATTCTATCCAATGAAATACGGAAGAAGTATTGTGTTTTAGAAACCCTTGGTAAATGAGTCAATACTCTGAAGCCTCATCCATTTTTTTCAGATGCATGGATGTACTGGGTCCTCCACAGTGAGAGATTTACGAATGAATTGCCTGCAGTTTGCAGTGAAGGTCCATATGGGGGTTACCAGTTGAGGGGCGTGTCCCTGCCCAGTCTAACACTATCCAATCAGTGCTGCCAGACTGGGCAGGGAAACGCTCCCAACTGGTAACACCCAGCTGGACCTTTATTGCAGGCTGTTGGTGATTCATTCATGATTTCTAAAAAGGAATAATAAAGGAATGGCACACCACAGCGTCATATGAACAGATGCTTGTGAGGAGAGGGAAGAGGTCTTCTTTAAAAGATTGTCCGGGATCTTAATGGCTTACCCTCTATATCTGATCGGCAGGTGTCCGACAACCTGCACCCTGCTGATCAGCTGCTTCAGAGTAGCTTTGAGATGCATCATCTCCGCCGATCAGCGACATTGCAGTAGCTCTGGCTGTGAAAACAGGCAACAGCTCCATCCTCCGAGTAGTGGCTGTAACTGGTTACTGCAGCGCTGCTCCCAGTCAAGTGAAAAGGAAATCTTTCATTGAGGCCAATTTATTGAAAATCATCAGATACAGAAAGAATACAACCCCTCACAGACCTTATCTCATATACTGCGCTTTATCATGGTGGAATACATTGGCGCAGTATGCTTTCAGTGCTGTGTACGGGAGAACTAGAATCGGATCTACGGCCGCCAAGTATTTCGCTGTGAGAATTTCCTTTATGTTTCCTCTCTTCTTGGCTTAGGGCTGAGCACTAACTACCGCCACAGCCAGACGCAGACCATACAAAGGACAATTGTACGACGTGCCAACGTATAGCACGCTCTTATTTCTCAGACATTAATAGCCGAAAAAAATGGAAGCTAGAAAGCATATCCTGGAATCCTACGCAAAATATGTTCCTCCGAGTCGGTTTCATTTATCTCCTGGCCTAGCTTACAACCGGCGAGTGCCAAGGACTTGGCTGCTCGGGACAGCTTCAAAGAGCGGTGCCAGCAGCAGGCCGAGCCAGGTCAAATGTGGAAAAGTCAGGGGGGAAAAAACAAGGAATTTCACCTAGAAAAACGTATACAAAGTCCTATTCAGCAGTGAGAGATGAGAACAGATAGGCGCCCAATGGGGGCAAACGAGAAGGAGGTAAAAACCTCGGACTGATGTCTTCACATGTCTTACAAGACGCTGCACAGAAAATAATAATTCTGTCACTTGCAGGGAATATATCATGTGCGGAATTTTAAGTTTTGAAGGAGTCTGCTTCACCGTAACCCGGGGCGAAAATTTATCAAATGATACACAAAATGTTTGAAAAGTTTGGTGCATCTTTAAAGGGCATCTGTCAGCAGTTTTGTCCCTATGACACTGGCTGACCTGTTACATGTGCGCTTGGCAGCTGAAGGCATCCGAGTTGGTCCCATGTTCATATGTGCCCGCATTGCTGAGAAAAATGATGTTTTATTATATGCAAATGAGCCTCTAGGAGCAATGGGGGCGTTACCGTTACACTTAGTAACTCTGCTCTCTCTGCAACCTCCGCACCCTCTGCACAGGTCCAGGTAGTGAAAACATCATTACACCTGGTCCTGTCAATCAAAGTGCAGAGGAAGCGGCAGTTGCAGAGAGAGCAGAGCCTCTAGGTGTAACGGCAACGCCCCTGTTGCACCTAGAGGCTAATTTGCATATAATAAAACATCATTTGTCTCAGCAATGCAGACACACATGCCTTCAGCTGCCAAGTGCACATGAAACAGGTCAGCCGGTGTCATAGGGACAAAACTGCTGACAGATGCCCTCTAAAACTTCTTAGTCTCAGCACGAACGTATTTTTTTTTATCTGTGCCTGATCCGTTTTTTTGGGGCCTGTATGTGGAACTATTCACTTCAATGGAACCACCCAAAAAAAAAAAATACGGAAATGACTCAGTGTGCTTTCCATAGCCATGTGTCTGCAAGTCCGTTCTGCAAAAAATAGAACATATCCTATTCTTGTCGGTTTCGAGAACAAGGACAGGCATTGGTACATTGGATCCGCATAAAAACAGATGCAACACGGATGTCATCGTTTGTTTTTTTTAGTCCCCCCCCCCGAATCTGTGTTTTGTGGATCGCAAAATACATACTGTCGTGTGCATGAGCCCTTAGGCAATGCATGAACATTCACTTTAATGGGTGAATGGGTCTGCATCTGTGATGCGGAATGCACACTGAACGGTGCCCGTGTATTGCAGATCCACAAATGCGGTCTGCAATACGGAGACGGGACACCTACGGTCGTGTGCAAGAGGCTTTAAGAACTTTGGCTTCCAGCTCTGCAACAGCTAATCAGTGGGGGTACCGTGTGTCTGACCCCCACCGATCTGATACCGATGACCTATCCTGAGCATAACTCATCAGTATCTAAGTACCGCAAAATCCCTTTAAGGGTTCGGCTACACGGCGACAAATCTGTGTGACTGTCGCGTCGCAGTCGTAGCATGTCGCAGTGCAACAACCAGTCACGCGACAAATGTCATCGTGTAGCCGTACCCTAAATCAGCGGGCTAACTGCGCACTCCCTTCCCACCCACTTTTCAAAACCGGACTGAGTGGAGTAAAAATGTAAAACGTCTCAAATTTATTTAGTAAATAATCCCAATAAAGTTTCAGATCCCTATACTGACATTTGAAGCCAGAGTATTGGAGCTCTTGATAAATTTCCTCTTTCTGATTCCAATTCAAAATTATTTTCAAGATCTTTGCTTGCTGTGAGTGAATGGCAACATTACTGTTTACAACCTAAACCTGTCCTGACCCGGTCCTGCTCCCACAGCCGTCAATGTAGGAAATGCTCTGTAAGCTAACATTAAAGCAAAAACGGAGATCGGATCATAGAGAATAGGAAAAGCAAGACCATGGTCAGACATGATGGATTTTTGGTGGATTCCGTAACAAAACTCCATGACCATATCTGCACGCAGACTGAATTTTCAAAACCCCATTCACGAGTAGATGGCAAATCTACAAGATGCACATGGATATCGTAGTAAATAAATATATCTTATATGTATATAAATAATATATACAAATGTGATGTTTACTAATATTCTCCTTCTATGGGTCAGAAATATCCCAAGACGGTGTTTTCCGACAGCACACGGAACTGGTATTACTGTTTTTTTTATAGTGTCAGTCAATGACCAAACTGTTCCAAATATACAACATATGAGCGCATGTTATACAGAGCAATAAACGTAATCAGTATAAGCCATGTGTTCTTCTTTGAACTCTGTTTTATAGTTTATATATAGATGTAATCGACATAAACCGTTCAGTCACTTTGTAAATATACATTATACTGTAATATAGCATGTTCACTATTCTGCTGGTGCAGTCACTGTGTACATACATTACTTATCCTGTACTGACCCTGAGTTACATCCTGTATTATACTCCAGAGCTGCACTCACTATTCTGCTGGTGCAGTCACTGTGTACATACATTACATTACGTATCCTGTACTGATCCTGAGTTACATCCTGTATTATACTCCAGAGCTGAACTCACTATTCTGCTGGTGGAGTCACTGTGTACATACATTACATTACTTATCCTGTACTGATCCCCAGTTACATCCTGTATTATACTCCAGAGCTGCACTCACTATTCTGCTGGTGCAGTCACTGTGTACATACATTACTTATCCTGTACTGATCCTGAGTTACATCCTGTATTATACTCCAGAGCTGAACTCACTATTCTGCTGGTGGAGTCACTGTGTACATACATTACATTACTTATCCTGTACTGATCCTGAGTTAAATCCTGTATTATACTCCAGAGCTGTATGCAATGGGTTAGGGTTAGCAGCTGCGTAGTCATACTGTTGCATATATCTGGGGTATCTATTTGGCAGAAACCTTCTTTTAAGAAGGGGAACCTACAATTCAGGGCCAGTGGGGTGTAAACCTACAGGACTGGGTACCAGGAGGGCCACCAATAAGCCTTTCGGCTTTGGCATTCAGACACAGGGCCAGAGCGGCCTGCTGGACCTTTGCCCCTGAGTGGAACAAAGCCTAGCTGTAATTAGGCAACCGACTGGTTTAAAGGGGCAGCACAACCTCCACTTCCACGTGTGAGGTCCATTGTGGAAGGCGTCAGTCACTCACACACTCAGAATGCAGTTTTCACACGTTCTGTTCCTAAGTGTCTCATTTCCTGGTTTCCTGACCCTCGCCGGCCGGGATCCTATGTGGTAATGTATATCTACTGGCCGTTCTGTGTCGGGCCTGGCTGCTGCGGATCTCTGCCATCACACATAAACACCAAACTGGGCAAACCTGGGACATTGCTGGGTTCATTATGGTTGAAGCTCTAAGTTCCAAACCTCACATGCCACCGGCTGACCGGTCTGTGATGTCCGCAATGTAAACCAAGGCTGTCTGTGCATGCAAAGTGGAAGCCTCGGAGGACTATCTGTCTGCAGATGTCTTAGCACCGGGGAGTCGAGCGCCTCCTGCCCTGGCAGGAGGTGAAGTTGTGAAGCTCTGGCTTCTCCACATCTATGCACAATGCGGTTTGTACAGCAGCCCCGGCAATGAATGCCGCATTTCATAGTCTTATTCAGCGATGCCAACCCACGGGTTATGATCTGTGATAATAAACAAGGCTTGTAATAATTTTAGACCAGAACTCCCAAGGTTCGGCGCAGAATGGATTCCTTAGTGGTCAAGGAGATGTTAACCCCTTTCACTACCTGGAATCTTTTTAACAAAAACATACCTTCAAACTGCATGGTAATGAAAGGCGAACGATGGCGGGTCAATCAAACGTACTACAACTACCAGGAGGTGTAAACTCAGTCTTAAAGAGTACCTGGGTTATCAAAAATAGTTAGCATAATGGCTGTGCTTAATTGTAGAACCATAATTGTGAAGCAGAAGGCCTTTTTTGGGCTTCCATAATGTCTTCTTCAGCCATATTATTCTCCGTTTCACTTGCACAGCATGATGCATTTCTCTCACAATCAGAGGGCAATCTGCAATCTGCCAGTACTGTGTGCAGTGACCTCCCTTCTATTACTTTTCACTATGTTTGCTTTCTTCTATGGAGATCAGAAAGCTGAAAAGCAGGGGGAGATCACACTTACAAAGCTTCTCTGCTCTTTAGAAGCAATGCAGAAGCAGTTCTATCAGGTTCAGAAGCGCAGCTAGCTCTGACACTCCCCTACTTCGTCTTAGCTGTCTTCTTTGACTCTTTAAAGTGGCACTCCTATCATACAAAGCAATGGCTAGAATACGCCATCAATTTCTGAACAGTGGGTCAGTCTGCTGGAACCCCCACGATCCTGTAAATCACAGGCCACAGCATTGGGGTCATTTCCAAAGTTTCTAGCGATACCTTTAAAATGGAGAGTCACAAAAAGCTTAGTTACTGTGTAATGAAAAATTCTACAACTTTCTAATACATTTTGTATTTCAGTTCCTTGCCATTTCTAAATCTCTGCTTCCTGTCAGTGAAAGAAAACAGTCTCTTTACTCTGTACAGACCTCATATATCTGCTTAATCCTTCCTGTCTGAGCAATGCTCCTTGTGAGCTTGAAATCCAAACCTATTTGGCCTGCAGTAAAACACTGTAAGACATTATTAGGACAGGAGAGAGGACTCAGCACAGGTACTGTGGCGGTCACTATGTGGATGTCACGGTATGGAGGTACCGTGGCCGTCACGGTATGGAGGTACCGTGGCCGTCACTGTATGGAGGTACCGTGGCCGTCACTGTATGGAGGTACCGTGGCTGTCACTGTATGGAGGTACCGTGGCTGTCACTGTATGGAGGTACCGTGGCCGTCACTGTATGGAGGTACCGTGGCCGTCACTGTATGGAGGTACTGTGGCTGTCACTATGGCAGGGGTGCCAGGAGTCGAACCCCCACCGATCAGGTACTGATGACCTATCCTAAGGATAGTTCATTAGTAATAAACACATGGGAAACCCCTTTAATTTAAAAATAAAATCACGGGAAAAGAGTGATAAAAAATGATTTAAAAAATGTTTAAAAGTATAAGTGATGTTTACATGTCCCAGGGCCAAAAAAATACCATAAAATATGTGCGATTTCACAACATAATCTGTGAGAAACATACAGAAAATCCACAATTATTAGAAGTTGGTTTGTTGCAGATGTCGCTGTGGATTTGCGTCTGATTTCACCCTGTGCATTGTGAAACCTGCTGGGCAAATTATCACGCCAAGGACTGAAAATCCGCACCGCAGGTCGGTTTACACGGCACATTTTTTCCGCAGTGTCTCAATGAGATTTTGTCAAATACGCCGTGTACTTTCTTCCTGCAATTCCATCCGCCACCTGTGAACATACCCTTAAAGGGTTATTTATATCTGGGACATTTATGGAATTATCCGCAGGATATGCCAGAAACATCACATTGGTGCTGGTCTGACCTCTGGCGCCCATACCTATCTGGAAAACTGGGGTCTCCTAACCCCCCATCTCATGGCTGCTGTGAATGGGCCGGTGCCACGCATGCGTGGCTCTCTCAGTTCGCTTCTATGGGAGATCCAAAATAGCATTCTCGACAAAGAAGTTAATAGAGGGCCATGCATGCAATGCCACCTCTCCACCACAGCCGTGTAGGGGGGCACCCATGCCCATTATGGAAAGTCAATCTTTGGGTAAGAAGTGGCTTCCTTGATGTGTCAGGTTTATGGGTTGTGGCTGTTATACTAACATTTGTCACTAGCCCTTCATTCCTGGCTGATGGTCACCAATGTATCTAGGTCATGGGAGTTCATGTCCGATCTTCTTCATGGCCCTTTGTCCTGTCTGCTCTGCTGTGACCTTGTCCTGCCCTGTCTCTGTCCTGTTTCCCTTCATCTTATCTATTTGCTAGTCCCGTTTCCTGACTCTGATGTGTCTTCCGTGTGGTCTGTTTTGTGGGTGTTGTTGTGGAATATTCCCTTAAAATCCCTGGAGTCCTCAATCATGCATCTAAAATAAGAAGATAGGCAGCAGTGTTTACACTAGACTGTGGACTGACTGGTGGCAGTGTTTACAATAGACTGTGGACTGACTGGTGGCAGTGTTTACACTAGACTGTGGACTGACTGGTGGCAATGTTTACACTAGACTGTGTACTGACCGGTGGCAGTGTTTACACTAGACTGTGGACTGACTGGTGGCAGTGTTTACAATAGACTGTGGACTGACTGGTGGCAGTGTTTACAATAGACTGTGGACTGACTGGTGGCAGTGTTTACATTAGACCATGGACTGAACGGTGGCAGTGTTTACATTAGACTGTAGACTGAACGGTGGCAGTGTTTACACTAGACTGTGTACTGACCGGTGGCCGTGTTTGCACTAGACTGTGGACTGACCGGTGGCAGTGTTTACAATAGACTGTGGACTGACTGGTGGCAGTGTTTACACTAGACTGTGGACTGACCGGTGGCAGCGTTTACACTAGACTGTGGACTGACTGGTGGCAGTGTTTACACTAGACTGTGGACTGACTGGTGGCAGTGTTTACATGAGACTGTGGACTGACTGGTGGCAATGTTTACACTAGACTGTGTACTGACCGGTGGCAGTGTTTACACTAGACTGTGGACTGACCGGTGGCAGTGTTTACAATAGACTGTGGACTGACTGGTGGCAGTGTTTACAATAGACTGTGGACTGACTGGTGGCAGTGTTTACATTAGACCATGGACTGAACGGTGGCAGTGTTTACATTAGACTGTAGACTGAACGGTGGCAGTGTTTACATTAGACCATGGACTGAACGGTGGCAGTGTTTACATTAGACTGTAGACTGACCGGTGGCAGCATTTACATTAGATTGTGGACTGACCAGTAGCATTGTTTACACTACATTGTGGACTGACTGGTGGCAGCATTTACACTAGACTGTGGACTGACTGGTTGCAGCGTTTACACTAGACTGTGGACTGAATGGTGGCAGGGTTTACACTAGACTGTGGACTGACCGGTGGCAGTGTTTACATTAGACCATGGACTGAACGGTGGCAGTGTTTACATTAGACTGTAGACTGACCGGTGGCAGTGTTTACATTAGACTGTGTACTGACCGGTGGCAGCATTTACATTAGATTGTGGACTGACCGGTGGCAGTGTTTACACTAGATTGTGGACTGACTGGTGGCAGCATTTACACTAGACTGTGGACTGACTGGTGGCAGGGTTTACACTAGACTGTGGACTGAATGGTGGCAGGGTTTACACTAGACTGTGGACTGAATGGTGGCAGGGTTTACACTAGACTGTGGACTGACCAGTGGCAGTGTTTACACTACATTGTGCACTAACCGGTGGCAGTGTTTACATTAGACTGTGGACTGACCGGTGGCAGTGTTTACATTAGACCATGGACTGAACGGTGGCAGTGTTTACATTAGACTGTAGACTGACCGGTGGCAGTGTTTACATTAGACTGTGTACTGACCGGTGGCAGCATTTACATTAGATTGTGGACTGACCGGTGGCAGTGTTTACACTAGACTGTGGACTGACTGGTGGCAGCATTTACACTAGACTGTGGACTGACTGGTGGCAGCGTTTACACTAGACTGTGGACTGAATGGTGGCAGGGTTTACACTAGACTGTGGACTGACCAGTGGCAGTGTTTACACTACATTGTGCACTAACCGGTGGCAGTGTTTACATTAGACCGTGGACTGACCGGTGGCAGTGTTTACACTAGACTGTGTACTGACCGGTGGCGGCATTTACACTAGACTGTGGACTGACCGGTGGCCGTGTTTACACTACATTGTGGACTGACCGGTGGCAGTGTTTACATTAGACTGTAGACTGACCGGTGGCAGTGTTTACATTAGACTGTGGACTGACTGGTGGCAGTGTTTACATTAGACTGTGGACTGACTGGTGGCAGCGTTTACTTAGATACGTTAAGCACTTTCCATACTACAAAATATTGGTGCAATTTTTGTGCATTTTAAGCCACGCCCCTTTCTAGGCACTTGTTTAGGGTCCATTCACACGTCCGCATCCGTTCCGCAATTTTGCGGAACAGGTGCGGACCCATTCATTTTCAATGGGCCGGAATGTGCTGTCCGCATCCGCATTTGCGGATCCGCACTTCCATTCTGCCAAAAAATAGAACATTTCCTATTCTTGTCCGCAATTGCAGACGAGAACAGGCATTTTCTATGAGAGTGCCGGCAATGTGCTATCCGCAAAATGCGGAATGCACATTTCCAGTGTCCATGTTTTGCGGATCCGCAAAACACATACGGACGTATGAATAGACCCTTAAACTGTTTAATCAAGCATAAAAAGTCTCTAAAACACTGCATAGTGTTATATATTGACCACAATATTAACACAGAATGCCCTGAGCTCCCTCTAGTGGCGGATGCAAGCTGCAAGAAAAAAATTGATGTCTATTTAAAAAAAAAACATTGGCTCCTAAATTCTAAAAATTTAGTAGCCAAATTAAATTGTTGAGCCCCATTTGCCACTATTCAAGAGAACCTTCAGACATCAGATGCAGAATGAGATTCCTCCGGTGTAAAGGAGCATTGTGAACAGAGTCCACTAGACGCTACAGTCAGTGACCATGTACATTCATACCGCATTCTGCACATAACTGGCAATGAGTGGCTCCCGGGTTATGCGATTACCGCGGTCCGATTAGCGCTGCGGGATTGTTTATTCTTCAGTAATTCCTTCCCACTGTAAAAAGGTGCTTAGAAATGCCACATTCCAGCGCTGGTGCCAGTAACTCGCTGGAGCATATTTTCCCACAAGAACTGATACGCTGCACAGAACTCGCCCTATTCCAGTCTCCTGGTATTTGCTGGTGCACGTCAAACATGCAGGCAGGAGGGGGTTAACAGCCATGTGCGGAGCCGTGCCCAGGGTAATAACATGTGAGGAATGCTGACTGTGACCACAGAGGGGGTCTTCACAGAGGGGCAATAATTACCCTAATATCATATGCAGAGGTATTTTAGAGAGACATTTATGAATATCCACTAGGGCTGCACGATATGGGAATTTTGTGCGATTGCGATTAGGGCCCTAAAAATTGCGATAACGATATGCGATGCGATATTTTAAAGGAATTGTGCTAGAGGTCTATTTGCTTGGATTTTCCCATATGAGCCGCTGACGCGGCTGGGTATGACATAGTTATGGGGGATCTGTGGATGACGCTGTGTTGTGGGGGATCTGTGGAGGGTGCTGTTATATGGGGGATCTGTGGAGGACGCTGTTATATGGGGGATCTGTGGAGGACGCTGTTATATGGGGGATCTGTGGAGGACGCTGTTATATGGGGGGATCTGTGGAGGACGCTGTTATATGGGGGATCTGTGGAGGGTGCTGTTATATGGGGGATCTGTGGAGGGTGCTGTTATATGGGGGATCTGTGGAGGACGCTGTTATATGGGGGATCTGTGGAGGGTGCTGTTATATGGGGGATCTGTGGAGGGTGCTGTTATATGGGGGATCTGTGGAGGACGCTGTTATATGGGGGATCTGTGGAGGACGCTGTTATATGGGGGATCTGTGGAGGACGCTGTTATATGGGGGATCTGTGGAGGGTGCTGTTATATGGGGGATCTGTGGAGGGTGCTGTTATATGGGGGATCTGTGGAGGGTGCTGTTATATGGGGGATCTGTGGAGGACGCTGTTATATGGGGGATCTGTGGAGGACGCTGTTATATGGGGGATCTGTGGAGGGTGCTGTTATATGGGGGATCTGTGGAGGGTGCTGTTATATGGGGGATCTGTGGAGGGTGCTGTTATATGGGGGATCTGTGGAGGGTGCTGTTATATGGGGGATCTGTGGAGGGTGCTGTTATATGGGGGATCTGTGGAGGACGCTGTGTTGTGGGGGATCTGTGGAGGATGCTGTTAAATGGGGGATCTGTGGAGGATGCTGTTATATGGGGGATCTGTGGAGGACGCTGTGTTGTGGGGGGATCTGTGGAGGACGCTGTTATATGGGGGATCTGTGGAGGGTGCTGTTATATGGGGGATCTGTGGAGGGTGCTGTTATATGGGGGATCTGTGGAGGACGCTGTGTTGTGGGGGATCTGTGGAGGATGCTGTTATATGGGGGATCTGTGGAGGATGCTGTTATATGGGGGATCTGTGGAGGACGCTGTGTTGTGGGGGGATCTGTGGAGGACGCTGTGTTGTGGGGGATCTGTGGAGGACGCTGTTATATGGGGGATCTGTGGAGGATGCTGTTATATGGGGGATCTGTGGAGGACGCTGTTATATGGGGGATCAGTGGAGGACGCTGTTATATGGGGTATCTGTGGAGGACGCTGTTATATGGGGGATCAGTGGAGGACGCTGTTATATGGGGGATCAGTGGAGGACGCTGTTATATGGGGATCTGTGGAGGGCGCTGTTATATGGGGGATCTGTGGAGGGCGCTGTTATATGGGGGATCTGTGGAGGACGCTGTTATATGGGGGATCAGTGGAGGACGCTGTTATATGGGGGATCTGTGGAGGGCGCTGTTATATGGGGGATCTGTGGAGGGCGCTGTTATATGGGGGATCTGTGGAGGGCGCTGTTATATGGGGGATCTGTGGAGGGCGCTGTTATATGGGGGACCTGTGGAGGACACTTATGGGGGACCTGTGGATGGCACTGTTATAGGGGATGTGTGGAGGACACATAGGGCCATGAGGGGAGCCAGCTTAAGACATATAGCATCTTATGCTGGTCCCCCTGATGTGTCCTAAACTGGGCACATAACTGCCTTTTGCGTGTAAAGTGTTTTACTAGTGTGTGTGTGGGTGAAACAATCTCTCTCCTAACAGGTCCGGCCTCTGTACTCACTATGAATGCAATGCTCTGCAGCGAGCGGCAGCGAGCTGGCCGGCCGGTCACTTAGTAACGCTCCTGCTTCCTGAAGTGGGAGGAGCGTTACTAAGTGACGTCAGTCACGCGCCGGCCGCCACCTCGCTGCCGCTCGCTGCAGAGCATTGCATTCATAGTGAGTACAGAGGCCGGACCTGTTAGGAGAGAGATTGTTTCACCCACACACACACACTAGTAAAACACTTTACACGCAAAAGGCAGTTATGTGCGCGGGGCCCCTTTTATTTATAATCGCGGCATTTTCCGGTCGGCCAAATCGCCATATCGCATTTGCCGATTATCGCGATTCGATTATTTTTTTGATTTATCGTGCAGCCCTAATATCCACCATTCAGTTTTTTGTGTTTTTTTTCACCAAAATCTCTCTTTATAGCGGTCAGATCGTGCTTTCTTACACAGAGCAGTACCATAGAGAATAAATGGAGCGGCAGGCCGCAGCGCCATCGGGAAGACGAGACCCCTGTTCTCCAGATCAGTATTTTGTACCCTCTATACTGTGGGTAAGGGCTCATGCACACAAACGTATTTTCTTCCTGTGTCCGTTCCGTTTTAGTTTTTTTTGCAGACCGTGTACAGAACCATTCATTTCAGTGGGTCTGTAAAAAAAACATGACACCATGTGCATTCCGTTTCCGTATGTCCGTTCAGCAAAGAAATAGAACATGTCCTATTATTGTTCGCATCATGGACAAGGATAAGACTGTTCTATTAGGGGCCAGCTGTTCCGTTCTGCAAAATACGGAACGTGCGCATATTTTTTGCTGATGTTTTTTTTGCGGACCACAAAATACATATGGTCGTGTGCATAAGCCCCAACTTTTATACTTGGTACAACCCTTTTTAAATAATAAAATTCTATCTGTCTGCAGCTCCCACTAGAGAGAGCTCTCTGCATAAAGGGCATCTGTCAGCAGTTTTGTACCTAGGACACTGGCTGACCTGTTACATGTGCGCTTGTCAGCTGAAGACATCTGTGTTGGTCCCATGTTTATATGTGCCCCCCGCATTGCTGAGATTTTTTTGTTTTTGTTTTAATATATGCAAATGAGACATTAGGAGCAATGGGGGCGTTACCATTACTCCAAGGTGCTCTGCTCTCTCTGCAACTGAAGTGCCCTCTGCACTATGATTGACTCACATTTACACTGGCTGGACCTGTCAATCAAAGTGCAGAAGGCGTGGCCATTGCAAAGAGAGCAGAGCCTCTAGGTGTAATGGTAACGCCCCCGTTGCTCCTAGAGGCTCATTTGCATATATTAAAACATCCTTTTTCTCAGCAATGCGGGCACATATGAACATGGGACCAACACAGATGCCTTCAGCTGACAAGCGCACATGCAACCAGATGCCCTGACAGAAAAGAAAAAAAAACAATATTCAGCTGTGCAATCCCCCACAGATCCAGCGACGCTGCCCTGGTGGTCCCATCATTCTCTGTTTACTTGTCCTGCAGTGATTATGTTCTGTACATGTGAGTGACCACAGCAGCCAATCACTGGCCTCAGCAGACTGGGGCCGTACATGCAAGCGTCACATGGGCGCATCATCACTGCGGGAAAGTAAACAGAGACCAGCAGTGACCACCAGAGCGGCGGAAATGGATTGGCAGGTAAGTACTAGAATGTTTTCTTTATACTAATGTTATTATTATTTACAAAAAAAGTTATGTGACCTAAATTATTCACATATTTCTCTGTTTGCTGTCAACTAATGGAAACTGTATGACATCAAACATTCTCCATATAATAATAATAATTCTGGAGCATCTAGTGTTTCTTTATTATTCCTGCTAGAAGTTATGAATTTATGAATGAATTACTAGCAGTTTGCACTTAAGGTCCAGATGGGTGTTACCAGTTGGGGGGGGGGGGGGGGTCTGATCCTATCCAATCACTGCTGCCAGTGTAAGACTGTGCAGGGACCCCCCCCCCCCCCCAACTGGCAACACCCATCTGGACCTTCAGGTGCAAACTGCTAGTAATTTGTTCAAAACGTCTAGCAGGAATAATACAGGAATGGCACAGCACACGGGGAATGCAAGTATCGTATTTTTCGCTTTATAAGATGGACTTTTTTCCCCCAAAAGCGCTCACTAGTATGCATCAGGTGCAGGGAGCAGGTAAAGCGCTATGAGCGCTGCTGGGACTCCCTTGTCCTCTTATCTGGGGCTGCGCTGCACAGCAGGTCCTGACCGTGTACACCGTCAGGACGTAGTGTGTGCACTGTGACTGGATGCTGCGCGCAGTCAGGTAACGGTGCAGGAGAGAAGCGGCGGAGCAGGAGAGGTAAATTAAGTTCTTTATTTTATCTCTGATCTCTGAGGTCTGGCATAGAAGTCTGATATGAGGCCTGATGGGGGTCTGACATGGAGATCTAATAGGGGTCTGACATGGAGATCTGATAGGGGTCTGACATGGAGATCTGATCTGGGGTCTGATAGGGGTCTGACATGGAGGTCTGATAGGGGTCTGGCATGGAAGTCTGATCTGAGGTCTGATGGGGTCTGACATGGAGGTCTGATGGGTGTCTGATCTTGAGTTCCTGATATGGGGGTCTGATCTGAGGATCTGATAGTGGGGGTCTGATCTGAGGATCTGATATGGGGGTCTGGCATGGAAGTCTGATCTGAGGTCTGATAGGGGTCTGACATGGAGGTCTGATAGGGATCTGGCATGGAAGTCTGATCTTGTCATGGAACCATGAACCAGACGTACAACAAGAGATAAGTGGAAATAAGAAGGCTTTATTGCAAATCAAGCTGTAAGCAAAAGTCCAAACGGATGGCTAAACCGAAGCAGGGTCTTGCGTAGACAGGGGTCAGGAACTAGAAGGGTAGTCAGACGAAGCCTGGATCAGGAACCAGCAGGGTAGTCAGACGAAGCCAGGATCAGGAACCAACGGGGTAGTCAGACGAGGCCAGGATCAGGAACCAGAAGCAGCAGCAGTCTTAGAAGCATGTGAACACAGGAGGACCAAGCAAGGAACTGAAGCCACAGACCTCCTATATATATGAGCTAGGCATCCAGCTCCTCCCAGTGGGAAGGAGAAGCCGCAGGGTGGGAGGCTACAAGAAACCCAGAAACCAAGATGGCCGCCAGCACATGTCAAACGAAGGAGAACAGTAAGAAGGTAAGACCATGACAGTACCTCCCCCTCAAGGGCCCCTCCTCCGCGGAGTAAGGAACGGTTTCTGAGGGAAGCGTGCGTGGAAGGCTCGGAGCAAAGCAGGAGCATGGACATCTGCGGGGGGAACCCAGGAACGCTCCTCTGGACCATAACCACGCCAATGGACCAAAAACTGCAACCGACCGCGGACCAGGCGTGAGTCCAGGATATTGCTCACCTCATATTCCTCACGATTGCCCACTTGGACCGGACGGGGCCGAGGAACCGAGGAAGTGAAACGATTACACACCAATGGCTTCAACAGGGAGACATGAAACACGTTGGAGATCCGCATGCCAGGAGGAAGCGCAAGGGCATAGGCTACCGGGTTTACCCTGCGAAGCACTCGGAAGGGACCAACAAAGCGAGGCGCCAGCTTGGGAGTGGGCACTCGAAGGTTGAGGTTGCGGGTGGACAACCATACACGGTCTCCGACCTGGTAGGAAGGAGCGGGCGCTCGTCTGCGATCAGCCTGGAGTCTCTGGCGCTGCGCAGAGACCTCAAGGGACCTCTGGATCTGTACCCAAGAAGCACGTAGGACGGAAAGGTGATCCTCCACAGCCGGAATATCCTGGGGAGAGAATACCTCCGGTAACACGGCAGGTTGGAACCCATAATTGGCCATGAAGGGAGACGTCCCAGAGGAAGAGTTCACCGCCGTGTTCCTGGCAAACTCAGCCCAAGGCAGGAGGTCAACCCAATTGTCTTGGTGATCGGAGACATAGCAACGAAGGAATTGCTCCAAGGCCTGATTGGATCGTTCTGCGGCCCCATTGGACTGAGGGTGGTAGGCCGAGGAGAAAGAGAGATGAATCCCCAACTGGGAGCAAAAGGCGCGCCAGAACCTGGACACAAACTGACTCCCCCGATCCGACACAATCTCCTTGGGCAAACCGTGCAACCGGAAGACCTCCCTGGCGAAAATCGTGGCCAACTCTTGTGCAGAGGGTAACTTCTTGAGAGGAACACAGTGGCACATTTTGGAAAACCGATCCACAATCATGAGAATGACCGTATGGCCTCGGGATGCAGGGAGGTCCACAATGAAATCCATCCCCAGGTGTGACCATGGGCGCTCCCCGGTGGCTATGGGTTGCAAAAGGCCCAACGGAAGGTGCCGAGGGGACTTACTCTGGGCACAAACGGAGCATGCCGCTACATATGCGGCGATGTCGGAACGTAGAGAAGGCCACCAGAACAGACGTGAAACAGCCCAGGACAGCTGATTCTTACCAGGATGCCCCGCGGCCTTGGAGTTATGGTAGGTTCGCAACAACCGAGTGCGCAACTCCTCAGGCACAAAACACCTGCCGTTGGGTCTCCCAGAGGGAGCACCAGATTGAGCCGCCAAAATCTGCTCACCCAGGGGAGAGGTCAGGCTGGTGCGAATGGCGGCCAGGATCTGATTCGGAGGTATGACCGAAGTCGGAATCGACTCCTCCCCGGACAGCTCGGAGTACTGCCGTGATAAGGCATCCACTCTGATGTTCTTGGAACCGGGTAGGTAGGAGACCACGTAATTAAAACGTGACAAGAACAGAGCCCATCTGGCCTGACGTGGTGTCAATCTCTTGGCCTCAGAAAGGTAGGTCAGATTCTTGAGGTCCGTCAGGATGAGAACCGGAACCACCGAACCCTCGAGCAAGTGCCTCCATTCTTTAAGGGCCTGCACGATGGCCAATAACTCCCTGTCACCAATCTGATAGTTGCACTCCGCGGAAGACAGTTTCCGGGAGTAAAACCCACAGGGAAGCAGAGGACCCTCTGGTGTTCTACGCTGAGACAGAAGGGCACCTACTCCCGTCTCAGACGCGTCCACCTCGAGGACAAAGGGCAACCCAGGGTTGGGATGCGACAGGATCGGAGCCAACACAAAGGCGGACTTTAGAGCCTCAAAAGCTCGGATGGCCTCGAGCGGCCAGACCTGGAAATTACTGCCCTTCCTGGTCAGATCCGTGAGAGGCTTGGCTAGCATAGAAAAGTCCCTGATGAACTTCCGATAATAATTGGCGAAGCCCAAAAAGCGCTGCAGGGCACGGAGACCACTGGGCTGGGGCCACTGTAAGACAGCCGAAACCTTCTCAGGATCCATGGAGAACCCCTCAGCGGAAATGATGTAACCTAAGAAGGTTACCTGGGATCGGTGAAATTCGCATTTCTCAAGCTTACCGAACAGCCTGTTCTCTCGTAACCGTTGCAACACTCGTCTGACATCCATAATGTGGGCCTCCATGGATTCAGAATATACCAAGATGTCATCCAAATAGACCACCACACACTGCTGCAACAGGTCACGGAAAACATCGTTGATGAATTGCTGGAAGACTGCGGGCGCATTGCACAACCCAAAGGGCATAACCAAGGATTCATAATGACCGGTCCTGGTGTTAAACGCGGTCTTCCACTCATCGCCCGCCTTGATCCTTACCAGGTTATATGCCGCCCTCAGGTCGAGTTTGGTAAAGACCGTGGCCCCTTTGAGGCGATCGAACAGCTCGGAAATCAAGGGTATCGGGTAAGCGTTCTTGATCGTGATGCGATTGAGACCCCTGTAATCGATGCAAGGTCTCAACTCACCGCCCTTCTTTTTCACAAAGAAAAATCCAGCCCCTGCCGGGGACGAGGATTTGCGAATGTGTCCGCGTGAAAGCGCCTCCCTCACGTACTCCTCCATGGCCTCATTCTCCGCTACCGACAGTGGATAGACTTTGCCACGAGGAGGAACGGCACCAGATTGTAACTCTATGGCACAATCGTATGGGCGGTGCGGAGGTAGGGCAACCGCGCGCACCTTATCGAATACATCCCGGTACTCTTCGTATTCAGGAGGCAACAGAGAGTCCGAGGAAGTACACAGCAACTTGACAGGCCCATGGATGCAACTAGCCCCACACTGCGGTGACCACGAGAGGATCTCGGCCGATCTCCAATCGAAAGTCGGATTATGCTTCTGGAGCCAGGGGTACCCCAAGACCACCGGGTAGTGTGGAGACGAAATCACCTGGAGACAGACCGACTCTCTGTGAACGGCACCAATGGCTATCCCCACTGGAAGGGTCTCATGAGTCACGTGTGGCGGCAGAAGGGGTCTGCCGTCTATCGCCTCAAGAGCCAGTGGGGAACCTCGAGGCTGCAGAGGAATGGAATTGGCGGCAGCGAACACACTATCAATGAACAAACCACCAGCACCAGAGTCCACCAACGCCTGGGTCGTCACCGAGCCCCCGACCCAGGAGAGGACAACAGTGATCAGTGGTTTGTCAACACGGGAAACCGGGGACGAGGAGACTCCACCCAAGATCTGCCCCCGACAGGATCTCAGGTGCGAGCGTTTCCCGGACGGTTCGGACATGCCAACCGAAACAGTACATGCATCGGCCCTCGCGTCTCCGGAGTACCCTCTCCCCCTCGGACAGGCGAGCAAACCCCAGCTGCATGGGTTCACCCCCAGACAAGTCATCCCCAGGAGGCGTGGGAGGAGAGGGAGGCACGGGTGGGACAGCAAACGTAGGCGCCAATCTGTTAGAAGACCTCCGCAGGCTCTCCTTAAAGTAAGGCCTCTCCCTGAGTCTGGTGTCAATCAAAATCAGGAAAGAAATAAGAGACTCGAGCTCCACTGGTAGGTCCTTAGCTGCAACCTCATCCTTCAAGGCATCCGAGAGACCATGAGAGAAAGCAGCGACCAGAGCCTCATTATTCCAGCCCACCTCTGCTGCCAGGGTACGAAACTCAATGGCGTATTCAGCTACGGATCGTGAACCCTGTCTGATGGACATAAGGAGCTTCGCAGCAGAGGCAGCACGAGCCGGCACATCGAATACCTTCCGAAGAGAAGCAACAAAACCGGAAAACTCGGCAACCACCGGATTGTTGTTCTCCCATAAAGGGCTGGCCCAGGCCAAGGCCTTGTCCGAGAGCAGCGAGATCAAGAAGCCCACCTTTGATCTCTCAGTAGGAAAGGCATGTGGCAGCAACTCGAAATAAATGCCCACCTGGTTAAGGAAACCTCGGCACTGAGTTGGCTCTCCCCCAAAGCGCTGTGGAAGGGGGGCAGAACCGGTCATACCCCGAGACACCGCAGGCGCAGCAACAGGTGTCGGGGTAGACTCTTGCGCAACAACCGGAGCGGCAGTAGGAGCGGGCCCAGGAGCGACAACCGACCCATCGGCAACGGAAGCGAAATGAGCCGTGCGTTCAAGCAGGGTTTGCAACGCCACAGCGAACCGACCCAACAGGTGATCCTGCTGATCAAGTCTGGCAACCAGCGTAGGTAGCGAGGATGGCCCTGTACCGTCAAAATTCATGGCTTGGTCCTAATGTCATGGAACCATGAACCAGACGTACAACAAGAGATAAGTGGAAATAAGAAGGCTTTATTGCAAATCAAGCTGTAAGCAAAAGTCCAAACGGATGGCTAAACCGAAGCAGGGTCTTGCGTAGACAGGGGTCAGGAACTAGAAGGGTAGTCAGACGAAGCCTGGATCAGGAACCAGCAGGGTAGTCAGACGAAGCCAGAATCAGGAACCAACGGGGTAGTCAGACGAGGCCAGGATCAGGAACCAGAAGCAGCAGCAGTCTTAGAAGCATGTGAACACAGGAGGACCAAGCAAGGAACTGAAGCCACAGACCTCCTATATATATGAGCTAGGCATCCAGCTCCTCCCAGTGGGAAGGAGAAGCCGCAGGGTGGGAGGCTACAAGAAACCCAGAAACCAAGATGGCCGCCAGCACATGTCAAACGAAGGAGAACAGTAAGAAGGTAAGACCATGACAGATCTGCAGTCTGATAGGGGTCTGACATGGAGGTCTGATAGGGGCCTGGCATTGAAGTCTGATCTGAGGTCTGATAGGGGTCTGACATAGAGGTCTGATAGGGGTCTGGCATGGAAGTCTGATCGGAGGTTTGATGGGGTCTGACATGGAGGTCTGATAGGGGTCTGGCATGGAAGTCTGATCGGAGGTCTGATGGGGTCTGACATGGAGGTCTGATGGGTGTCTGATCTTGAGTTCCTGATATGGGGATCTGATTTGTTCCTGATTTGGGGGTCTGATCTGCAGATCTGATGTCAGGTCTGATGAAAAATATTTTTTTCTTATTTTCCTTCTCTAAAATGTGAGGTGCGTCTTATAAAGCGAAAAATATGGTAGTTTTCAAAACAGACATGTCAGTTCAGGTGACAGGTGCTCTTTAATTTGGCAGTGTCATGACTCCTTTTTTGCGGTATTGAACTTTTTGGGTGGACCAAGCTGGAACCCACATCCAAACCAGCACGCCTTACCTGATGCAGGTGATATCCATGTAGATGCTCCACAAGTTTCAAGCATCGACATGTACTACTGATTGAAATCTCACTCACACGACCGTGTTCGTTTTGTGGACCGCAAACTGCACCCTGCATCGCTGTGCGGACTCATTGACTTCGAGCGCTTCCGTGAGCTTCCGAGTCTGTGCAGCCGCTGCGCAAAAGATGGGGCATGTCCTATCTTTGTCTGCAACATGCAAATTGCGGACACATTGAAGTCAATGTGTCCGCACCGTGATGCGGGGTGCACATGGCCGGTGTCCGTGTTGATCCAATCGTGTAAATGGAGCCTTATAGTCATGCCTAGGCTTTCAAGATTCTGTTCACTGTCCTAGTCCTGTATCTAAAAACCCTGATCAAGACTTGTCAGTGCCACCCCTGACACCCAGGACACATGCTCTACTAGCTCGCCTTAGCCACAGCCCTGGGTGGGTACGCTTTAACAACCTGACACTAGGGGGGGCTAACACAGGGCTGTGAATAACTACGTTGGGTGTTGGGTTGTGCAGGAGTCATCTGTGCAGTACAGGAGTCACGCTCCATGCTCTGCGTGGTTAAGACTTAGATCTAAGTGACCTGTAATGATTCATTCTAGAAATGCCATGTCCTATATCTGATGAACTATATCATTCTGAAAGTACCTATGACTAAGAAGAGGCGACCGTTTTTGCGAATGATTATTATATTCTAAAATACAGTAAAACTATAGTAATAGGAGTTCTGGTTAAAGGGGTTCTCTGGGAATTAAAATAAAATTACAAAAAATACCTAACTATTACTTTATAATAAATATATTCCCAAATACCTTTCATTAGTTATAATGGCTCGTTTTGTCTGGGGAACAATCATTAGGAGAAATAAAATGGCCACCGTCCTATTAGTACATACAGAACCTGTCCTAATTACACAGGAGGAGATGTTACTTCACAACACTGAGGTAAAGAGACGCCTCATCCTCCTCTCTGGTCTACTTGTCAGGGATTATGATCCTGAATACAGATGATAAGATCTTCAGCTGAATCTAAGTTTCTCCAGCCCCACAATTATTAGCTGATCACAGGGGAAGGGGGTGTCTGTGACGATAACATATTTTCATGGTTTTTGCAGCAGGATTAAAGCGGGCCTCCAGTTATTAAGAAAATGAAAATACTTAAATATTACTTTACTATAAATATATTCCCAAATACCTTTCATTAGTTATAATGGCTCATTTTGTCTGGGGAGCAATTATTAAAAGAAATAAAATGGCCGCCGTCCTATTAGTACAACCAAAACCTGTCCTAATCACACAGGAGGACAGGTTACTTCACAACACTGAGATAAAGAGCTGCCTCATCCTCCTCTCTGCTCTGCTTGTCAGGGATTATGATCCTGAGTACAGATGAGAAGATCTTCCGCTGAATCTCTGTAGGAATGGAGTTCATGAGGAGACATGAAGTACAGAGAGGAGGTGGGTTGTGGCTGATGAGCAGAAGCTCTTGTATGCAGTCTCCATTATCACAGTCTGTCCTGTCCCTTCTCTTTGTAATTCATGTTTCCTCATGAACTCCATTCCTACAGAGATTCAGCGGAAGATCTTCTCATCTGTACTCAGGATCATAATCCCTGACAAGCAGAGCAGAGAGGAGGATGAGGCGGCTCTTCAGTTCAGTGTTGTGAAGTAACTTGTCCTCCTGTGTGATTAGGACAGGTTTTGTTTGTACTAACAGGACGGCAGACATTTTATTTCTTCTAATAATTGCTCCCCAGACAAAATGAGCCATTATAACTAATGAAAGGTATTTGGGAATATATTTATAGTAAAGTAATATTGAAGTATTTTCATTATGTTAATTACTGGAGGACCGCTTTAATCCTGCTGCAAAAACATGAAAAGATGTTATCGTCACAGACACCCCCGACCCTGTGATCAGCTAATAATTGTGGGTCTGGAGAAACTTGGCAAACAGGCAAAGTAGCAGTTTATCCTATAGCGGCCACCACTGGGCAAATGTAGTATTTAATGCAGTCGTTCGAATGAATCCGCTGGACCCGCCACAAAGGGTTTGGCTACATGGCGATCATGTTCGTGTGCCAGGTGTTGAGCCCAAGTATAACAGTGTAGCAGTGCAACCATGGAAATGAATGAGGTCACAGCACGACTTGCATGTCTGCCACGACCCCAGAAGTGCAGAAATTCCAACCCTGCTGGAATTTTTTTTGTGATTCTGGGGTCTTGTTTGCAGCAAAGGTGCAAGTTGCACTGTGACCCCCATCCATTTCTATGGTTGCCTGCTACACTGCAATATTTGGGAGCGAAACCTGTCATCTAAACAATATCTCTGTGTGGCTGAACCTCATCATACACACCTCAGCTGCTGCAGAACCTCATAATACGCACCTCAGCTGCTGAGGAACCTCATAATACGCACCTCAGCTGCTGAGGAACCTCATTATACATACCTCAGCTGCTGAGGAACCTCATAATACACACCTCAGCTGCTGAGGAACCTCATAATACACACCTCAGCTGCTGAGGAACCTCATAACACACACCTCAGCTGCTGCAGAACCTCATAATACACACTTCAGCTGCTGCAGAACCTCATAATAAACACCTCAGATGCTGCAGAACCTTGTGATACACACCTCAGCTGCTGTAGAACCTCATAACACACACCTCAGCTGCTGCAGAACCTCATAATACACACCTCAGATGCTGAAGAACCTTGTGATACACACCTCAGCTGCTGCAGAACTTCATAATAAACACCTCAGATGCTGCAGAACCTTGTGATACACACCTCCGCTGCTGCAGAACCTCATAATACACACCCCAGCTGCTGCAGAACCTCATAATAAGGTTTGTAATATAAGGAATATTGTACATGTACTATATATGATAAAGAATATTAGATTTCCACTTGGAGTTCAGTGACATGTACTCGTCCTCATGAATTCTAGTTTTCTTAAAGTTTTCTTATTTCCCATATATAATGTTCAGAACCAGAATAAGACAAGAAAATCAAATAATAATACAAAATGGCAATAATAGCATGTAAGAAAAATAGTGGGAATCTTGTCCTGGTAGGGCTGAAGACATTGTCCTATAGGCACCATACATACAAACAAAAGTATACATGTAACCTACCACTGACGTAAGTGCCATCTGGAAGCTGTAGATCCTGGCCAGGCCAAAGTCTGCTAACTTTATCTGTCCATTGCTAGTGACCAGAATGTTCTGAGGCTTGAGGTCTCGATGTACTACTCTGTGTGAATGGAGAAAGTCCAGTCCTTGAAGAAGCTGATGCATCATGTCCTAAGAAAATAAGAAGATAAAGATTCAACTCAAATTCACTATAAAACGTTAAGGACCCTTTTTGTGTGCCTACAGTATTGGATAATGATGAGAATCCAAGAGAGACCACTAACACTGGGCTGCCGTGGATCCGTTTAAGTCAGGGATGCTCAACCTGCGGCCCTCCAGCTGTTGTAAAACTACAACTCCCACCATGCCCTTCTGTAGGCTGAAAGCTGTAGGTTGTCTGGGAATGATGGGAGTTGTAGTTTTGCAACAGCTGGAGGGCCTCATGTTGAGCATGCCTGGTTTAAGTTATTCCCTAATTATAAGTAATTTATAAGCAGAATATTTACTGCATTTTTTTTTTTATTACAAAAGGAAATCCCAAATATCGCAACAAACAACATCCAAAATTCATAAAAGGGGGCGTCCCGTGATAATATTCCCTATTCATGTGCCCTTCCTACATGGTTGGCCTCTGCAGCAATAATAGAGGGGGTTTCAATAGCCAGACCCAGAGCGATCAGCTTGTTATGTGTCGGGTCAGTCACTGTTCAATGGTCATTGTCGTGTCACACAACTCAACAGTACAGGTGAATAGAAGAAACTTTGTAATATATCATATCTTAAGGCTATCAGCTTCTTTCTTTCCTTTAAAGAACGGGAAACATTTCACAAGTATTTTTATAGTTGCGCAAAGATTTGATGGGGGGGGGGGTTGTATTTCTCTGTATTAAAAAGGTTTTCCATGACTTAGATACTGATGGCCTATCCTCAAGATAGGTCATCAATATCCAATAGGTGGGAGTCTGTAACCTCACAATCCCCACCAATTAGCTGGTGTGGTCAGAAACTACGCAGTGGATGGAGCCAGAAGCAGAAGGCTTCGTCCTCTGTGTTGTTTCCGTTGCAGACGAATGGGAGCTGAGCTGTAGTACCCTAGCATGGCCACTAAACAGTCGATGGCACCTTCTGCTTCTGGCTCCATCCACTGCACAGTTTCCGGCATCAGAAGCTTCCGCAAACAGCTGACTGGTGGGGATGTCGGGAACTGGATCTCCACCGATATGATAGCAATGACCTATCCTGAGGATAGGCCATCAATATCTGATGGGTGGGGGTCCAACACCTGAAACCCCCGCCGATCAGCTATTTGAGAAGGCACTGGCACTCCTGTGAGCGCCGTGGTCTTATCTTAGATTTTCCTAGGCCAGTGAAGACACATTCATTGGTCACGTGGCCTAGGAGCAGCTCGGCCCTGTAGAAGTGAATGGGGCTGACCGCCATACCAAGCACGGCCACTGTGCTTGGTGAGCACCGAGAAGACTGCAGCCTTGGTGCCTTCTCAAACAGCTGATCGGGGGGGATCCTGGGTGTGTCGGATCCCCACCGATCAGATACTAATGACCTATCCAGAGGATAAGTCATCAGTTATAAAATCTTGGAACACCCTTTAACGTGCAATAGTGGAGCTTGCACACCGTGCTCCATTCATCTCTGCCAAAGAGACGTTGACTGCCATGGAGATGAAGGACATGGCATCACGCATTCTCGACCACCTCTCCATTGATACCAGGGGAACTGATCTACCCTTCCGCTGCCCACTCTTGCTCCTACCTGGTGCTACCTGAGGTGATTGCCTCACCTGGCCTCATTGGTGGTGCACCCCTGCTCCACTGGAATGGGGGCTAGTCTAAATCTTAGCATGAGCCCTTTAAACTTAGCTGCCATCATGGAAGACACAGCCCACGCCTTCATTAGCTTCCATCACATAACTGGTGGAGTAGACTTTACTGCCACCCTTCCCCCAAAGGTCTCAGATCCACCATAAACTAGCTATTTTTATAAATACTATAAACCGATAAGATAGTGAGGAGCGGGCTTCACGCGTAACCACAGCAATGAATGAACTACAGCTCCGGAAAATGGAATATCCCTTCTGTAAGTGGTGGTGTGAGGGACCTCAATGTGGCAGATGTTGATAAGAGAAGCTGCGGGCGGGCAGGAAGGGTACGTTATAACATGGGGCTTGCGTCTTTGGCTCCCCTTTCCTGCAGCTGTGACTGGATAGAAGCTTGTCTAACCTCAGAGATAATGTCTGGAAGAGCACGGCAAGTTTTTTTTCTTTTTTTCTCTTTTAACGGTCATTTCCTCTCTGGTGTAACTTGCATGACAGCATGTGACAAGCCGAAATTAATGGGGACACTGCTGTGCCAATAGCCGTGAATAGCGATGACACTGGATGCGGGCTGCCTGCTTGGCCACCCAGCCAAGACCTCACATGAAACGTGGCCAGGGGCCCACAGCGCTATTCACTGACAAGCCAGCTGGTCGCTGATTAAAGAGATAAAACAATGCCTCGCAGTCACAGAGGGAAAAGGTTAGCAACTGCTCCAAAGAAAGTTGTTTTAACCCCTTTGTAGTTTGCGCAGACCCCCAATAACGTCCAAAACCTACTTGATAAACACAAAAGACCATAGAGAAAATGGCTTATCATTGTATGGATGTACACAGTGACTGCACCAGCAGAATAGTGAGTGCAGCTCTGGAGTATAATACAGGATGTAACTCAGGATCAGTACAGGATAAGTAATGTATGTACACAGTGACTGCACCAGCAGAATAGTGAGTGCAGCTCTGGAGTATAATACAGGATGTAACTCAGGATCAGTACAGGATAAGTAATGTAATGTATGTACACAGTGACTCCACCAGCAGAATAGTGAGTGCAGCTCTGGAATATAATACAGGATGTAACTCAGGATCAGTTTAGGATAAGTAATGTAATGTATGTACACAGTGACTCCACCAGCAGAATAGTGAGTGCAGCTCTGGAGTATAATACAGAATGTAACTGAGGATCAGTACAGAATAAGTAAAGTAATGTATGTACACAGTGACTGCACCAGCAGAATAGTGAGTGCAGCTCTGGGGTATAATACAGAATGTAACTGAGGATCAGTACAGGATAAGTAATGTAATGTATGTATACAGTGACTGCACCAGCAGAATAGTGAGTGCAGCTCTGGAGTATAATACAGGATGTAACTCAGGATCAGTACAGGATAAGTAATGTGATGTATGTACACAGTGACTGCACCAGCAGAATAGTGAGTGCAGCTCTGGAGCATAATACAGGATGTAACTCAGGATCAGTACAGAATAAGTAATGTAATGTATGTACACAGTGACTGCACCAGCAGAATAGGGAGTGCAGCTCTGGAGTATAATACAGGATGTAACTCAGGATCAGTACAGGATAAGTAATGTATGTACACAGTGACTGCACCAGCAGAATAGTGAGAGCAGCTCTGGAGTATAATACAGGATGTAACTCAGGATCAGTACAGGATAAGTAATGTATGTACACAGTGACTGCACCAGCAGAATAGGGAGTGCAGCTCTGGAGTATAATACAGGATGTAACTCAGGATCAGTACAGGATAAGTAATGTATGTACACAGTGACTCCACCAGCAGAATAGTGAGAGCAGCTCTGGGGCATAATACAGGATGTAACTCAGGATCAGTACAGGATAAGTAATGTAATGTATGTACACAGTGACTGCACCAGCAGAATAGTGAGAGCAGCTCTGGGGCATAATACAGGATATAGCTTATTCACTAGATTAGTCAAATGAGGAGCTGAAATGACATAAGCTGTTGGGTCGGCAACACAGATGATTAATGTCCCCATGTGTCAGAACTGCACTACATGGTAAATTAGGTTTCTTTAACTCTGAGTGTTCCTGACCACTAGACCATGTACTTATGACGTGTCCCTTCATTAGGGTTTTGAACCTGGTGATCAGTCTTTACAGTGTTTCATGAACTCCCTGTCTACATTCAAGAAGACCAACAGTGGCCACCAGAAAAGAAATCATACTTGCTGCCCTCTGAAGATCATGTATACTGTACTACTAATCTACTACACGGCAGGAATGGCTGTAATTAGGGCTGTGCAGTCGGTCAGCCAAAGTGCTGACCCCAACTCCAGTGACGACTCCAACTCCTTCATAAATGGCAAATAATTGACTGTAGTAAAATGGTAACATTGTTTTTTTCTCTCACTATCATGTAAGTAATAAGGCTACTTTGTTAGAACTTAAACCATATTTATTGGAATAGAATTTCAGAAATTTCTGACATTTTCCAAATTCCTGTAAGTATATATGTAATGCACTAAATAAAAAAACTGGAAAACACTGTTATACACTTACTAATTGTAAGAAATCTATGAATTTGTAATCAGAAATTTTTTAAAAGCTCTATATGTATGTTCTGGAAATGCAGAGAAACGTGCAAGTCTAAAAGGGAATAAAAGAAACATGCAAAAAGTGTAGCTGCTATATTCAGTGCTTGCCTTAACCACCTCCGGACCGCCTAACGCAGATGTGCGGTCCGGAGGTGGCGGCCCTGCGCAGAGCCACGCATATATGCGTCATCTCGCGAGGGCCGGGATTTCCTGTGAACACGCGCACACAGGCGCGCGCGCTCACAGGAACGGAAGGTAAGCGAGTGGATCTCCAGCATGCCAGCGGCGATCGCTCGCTGGCAGGCTGGAGATCCGAATTTTTTAACCCCTAACAGGTATATTAGACGCTGTTTTCATAACAGCGTCTAATATACCTCCTACCTGGTCCTCTGGTGGTCCCTTTTGTTAGGATCGACCACCAGAGGACTCAGGTAGGTCAGTACAGTCGCACCAAACACCAAACTACACTACACCCCCCCCCCCCCCCCGGTCACTTATTAACCCCTTATAAACCCCTGATCACCCCATATAAACTCCCTGATCACCCCCCTGTCATTGATCACCGCCCTGTCATTGATCACCCCCCTGTCAGGCTCCGTTCAGACGTCCGTATGATTTTTACGGATCTACGGATACATGGATCGGATCCGCAAAAAGCATACGGACGTCTGAATGGAGCCTTAAAGGGGGGTGATCAATGACAGGCGGGTGATCACCCATATACACTCCCTGATCACCCCCTGTCATTGATCACCCCCCTGTCATTGATCACCCCCCTGTAAGGCTCCATTCAGACATTTTTTTTGGCACAAGTTAGCGGAAATTTTTTGTTTGTTTTTGTTTTTTCTTACAAAGTCTCATATTCCACTAACTTGTGTCAAAAAATAAAATCTCACATGGACGCACCATACCCCTCACGGAATCCAAATGCGTAAACATTTTTAGACATTTATATTCCAGACTTCTTCTCACGCTTTATGGCCCCTAAAAAGCCAGGGCAGTATAAATACCCCACATGTGACCCCATTTCGGAAAGAAGACACCCCAAGGTATTCCGTGAGGGGCATATTGAGTCCATGAAAGATTGAAATTTTTGTCCTAAGTTAGCGGAAAGTGAGACTTTGTGAGAAAAAAACAAAAAAAAATCAATATCCGCTAACTTATGCAAAAAAAAAAAAAATTCTAGGAACTCGCCATGCCCCTCATTGAATACTTTGGGGTGTCTTCTTTCCAAAGTGGGGTCACATGTGGGGTATTTATACTGCCCTGGCTTTTTAGGGGCCCGAAAGTGTGAGAAGAAGTCTGGGATCCAAATGTCTAAAAATGCCCTCCTAAAAGGAATTTGGGCACCTTTGCGCATCTAGGCTGCAAAAAAGTGTCACACATTTCGGGGTGTCATTTTACATATACCCATGCTGGGTGAGAAAAATATCTTGGTCAAATGCCAACTTTGTATAAAAAAAATGGGAAAAGTTGTCTTTTGCCAAGATATTTCTCTCACCCAGCATGGGTATATGTAAAATGACCCCCCAAAACACATTGCCCAACTTCTCCTGAGTACGGCGATACCACAGGTGTGACACTTTTTTGCAGCCAAGGTGGGCAAAGGGGCACATATTCCAAAGTGCACCTTTAGGATTTCACAGGTCATTTTTTACACATTTTGATTGCAAGGTACTTCTTACACATTTGGGCCCCTAAATTGCCAGGGCAGTATAACTACGCCACAAGTGACCCCATTTTGGAAAGAAGACACCCCAAGGTATTCCGTGAGGGGCATGGCGAGTTCCTAGAATTTTTTATTTTTTGTCACAAGTTAGCGGAATATGATGATTTTTCATTTTTTTTCTTTTTTCCTTACAAAGTCTCATATTCCACTAACTTGCGACAAAAAATAAAAAATTCTAGGAACTCGCCATGCCCCTCACGGAATACCTTGGGGTGTCTTCTTTCCAAAATGGGGTCACTTGTGGCGTAGTTATACTGCCCTGGCAATTTAGGGGCCCATATGTGTGAGAAGTACTTTGCAATCAAAATGTGTAAAAAATGCCCTGCAAAATCCGAAAGGTGCACTTTGGAATATGTGCCCCTTTGCCCACCTTGGCAGCAAAAAAGTGTGACACATCTGGTATCGCCGTACTCAGGAGAAGTTGGGCAATGTGTTTTGGGGTGTCATTTTACATATACCCATGCTGGGTGAGAAAAATATCTTGGTCAAATGCCAACTTTGTATAAAAAAAATGGGAAAAGTTGTCTTTTGCCAAGATATTTCTCTCACCCAGCATGGGTATATGTAAAATGACACCCCAAAACACATTCCCCAACTTCTCCTGAGTACGGCGATACCAGATGTGTGACACTTTTTTGATGCCAAGGTGGGCAAAGGGGCACATATTCCAAAGAGCACCTTTCGGATTTCACCGGTCATTTTTTACAGATTTTGATTGCAAAGTACTTCTCACACATATGGGCCCCTAAATTGCCAGGGCAGTATAACTACCCCACAAGTGACCCCATTTTGGAAAGAAGACACCCCAAGGTATTCCGTGAGGGGCATGGCGAGTTCCTAGAATTTTTTATTTTTTGTCGCAAGTTAGTGGAATATGAGACTTTGTAAGGAAAAAAGAGAAAAAAAATAAATCATCATATTCCGCTAACTTGTGACAAAAAATAAAAAATTCTAGGAATTCGCCATGTCCCTCACGGAATACCTTGGGGTGTCTTCTTTCCAAAATGGGGTCACTTGTGGCGTAGTTATACTGCCCTGGCAATTTAGGGGCCCAAATGTGTGAGAAGTACCTTTGCAATCAAAATGTGTAAAAAATGGCCTGCAAATCCGAAAGGTGCACTTTGGAATATGTGCCCCTTTGCCCACCTTGGCAGCAAAAAAGTGTGACACATCTGGTATCGCCGTACTCAGGAGAAGTTGGGGAATGTGTTTTGGGGTGTCATTTTACATATACCCATGCTGGGTGAGAGAAATATCCTGGCAAAAGACAACTTTTCCCATTTTTTTATACAAAGTTGGCATTTGACCAAGATATTTTTCTCACCCTGCATGGGTATATGTAAAATGACACCCCAAAACACATTCCCCAACTTCTCCTGAGTACGGCGATACCAGATGTGTGACACTTTTTTGATGCCAAGGTGGGCAAAGGGGCACATATTCCAAAGAGCACCTTTCGGATTTCACCGGTCATTTTTTACAGATTTTGATTGCAAAGTACTTCTCACACATATGGGCCCCTAAATTGCCAGGGCAGTATAACTACCCCACAAGTGACCCCATTTTGGAAAGAAGACACCCCAAGGTATTCCGTGAGGGGCATGGCGAGTTCCTAGAATTTTTTATTTTTTGTCGCAAGTTAGTGGAATATGAGACTTTGTAAGGAAAAAAGAGAAAATAAATAATCATCATTTTCCGCTAACTTGTGACAAAAAATAAAAAATTCAAGGAATTCGCCATGTCCCTCACGGAATACCTTGGGGTGTCTTCTTTCCAAAATGGGGTCACTTGTGGGGTAGTTATACTGCCCTGGCAATTTAGGGGCCCATATGTGTGAGAAGTACTTTGCAATCAAAATGTGTAAAAAATGGCCTGCAAAATCCGAAAGGTGCTCTTTGGAATATGTGCCCCTTTGCCCACCTTGGCAGCAAAAAAGTGTGACACATCTGGTATCGCCGTACTCAGGAGAAGTTGGGGAATGTGTTTTGGGGTGTCATTTTACATATACCCATGCTGGATGAGAGAAATATCTTGGCAAAAGACAACTTTTCCCATTTTTTTATACAAAGTTGGCATTTGACCAAGATATTTTTCTCACCCTGCATGGGTATATGTAAAATGACACCCCAAAACACATTCCCCAACTTCTCCTGAGTACGGCGATACCAGATGTGTCACACTTTTTTGCTGCCAAGGTGGGCAAAGGGGCACATATTCCAAAGAGCACCTTTCGGATTTTGCAGGCCATTTTTTACACATTTTGATTGCAAAGTACTTCTCACACATATGGGCCCCTAAATTGCCAGGGCAGTATAACTACCCCACAAGTGACCCCATTTTGGAAAGAAGACACCCCAAGGTATTCCGTGAGGGGCATGGCGAGTTCCTAGAATTTTTTATTTTTTGTCGCAAGTTAGTGGAATATGAGACTTTGTAAGGAAAAAAGAGAAAAAAAATAATCATCATTTTCCGCTAACTTGTGACAAAAAATAAAAAATTCAAGGAATTCGCCATGTCCCTCACGGAATACCTTGGGGTGTCTTCTTTCCAAAATGGGGTCACTTGTGGGGTAGTTATACTGCCCTGGCAATTTAGGGGCCCATATGTGTGAGAAGTACTTTGCAATCAAAATGTGTAAAAAATGGCCTGCAAAATCCGAAAGGTGCTCTTTGGAATATGTGCCCCTTTGCCCACCTTGGCAGCAAAAAAGTGTGACACATCTGGTATCGCCGTACTCAGGAGAAGTTGGGGAATGTGTTTTGGGGTGTCATTTTACATATACCCATGCTGGATGAGAGAAATATCTTGGCAAAAGACAACTTTTCCCATTTTTTTATACAAAGTTGGCATTTGACCAAGATATTTTTCTCACCCTGCATGGGTATATGTAAAATGACACCCCAAAACACATTCCCCAACTTCTCCTGAGTACGGCGATACCACCTGTGTGACACTTTTTTGCTGCCAAGGTGGGCAAAGGGGCACATATTCCAAAGTGCACCTTTTGGATTTCACCGGTCATTTTTTACACATTTTGATTGCAAAGTTCTTCTCACACATTTGGGCCCCTAAATTGCCAGGGCAGTATAACTACCCCACAAGTGACCCCATTTTAGAAAGAAGACACCCCAAGGTATTCTGTGAGGGGCATGGTGAGTTCATAGAATTTTTTATTTTTTGTCGCAAGTTAGTGGAATATGAGACTTTGTAAGAAAAAATAAAAAAAATAAAATCATCATCATTTTCCGCTAACTTGTGACAAAAAATAAAAAGTTCTATGAACTCACTATGCCCATCAGCGAATACCTTAGGGTGTCTACTTTCCGAAATGGGGTCATTTGTGGGGGTTTTCTACTGTTTGGGCATTGTAGAACCTCAGGAATCATGACAGGTGCTCAGAAAGTCAGAGCTGTTTCAAAAAGCGGAAATTCACATTTTTGTACCATAGTTTGTAAATGCTATAACTTTTACCCAAACCATTTTTTTTTTGCCCAAACATTTTTTTTTTATCAAAGACATGTAGAACAATAAATTTGGCGAAAAATTTATATATGGATGTCGTTTTTTTTGCAAAATTTTACAGCTGAAAGTGAAAAATGTCATTTTTTTGCAAAAAAATCGTTACATTTTGATTAATAACAAAAAAAGTAAAAATGTCAGCAGCAATAAAATACCACCAAATGAAAGCTCTATTAGTGAGAAGAAAAGGAGGTAAAATTCATTTGGGTGGTAAGTTGCATGACCGAGCAATAAACGGTGAAAGGAGTGTAGTGCCGAAGTGTAAAAAGTGCTCTGGTCATGAAGGGGGTTTCACCTAGCGGGGCTGAAGTGGTTAAAGGGTAACAGTCATGTTTTCATTAAAAAAAAATCTATTTTAGCACATGTCACTGCTACAGCAGCATTATGCATAAAGCAATCTTTAGTTTCTTCACATACCACTGTTTTCTTTGAGCTTTTCCCTTAGTTACGGCTGCTTAAACATTTCCAATATGAGGATCTTCTCAAGATGTCTCCTCTGCCAGTTCTCTGAGGCCAAAACTGCTTTCCCTCACTTCCAATACACACTTGCTGTAGCCAGCAGCTCCCTGCCAGCCAATCAGATTGGATTACTGAGAGACACGCCTCCTCACTCTGAAGCCTCATGCAGGCATGCAGTGTGTAGGACCGCCCCTCTGTCTTCTGTTTATAATAAAGGGAAGACAGACCAGCCATAGCAACGGTCTTTTATGAGAGGAGTGGAAAGGGATAGGGGACATTAATGAAAGCTGTTATTATAAGGTAATTACAGATCTTCTGACAATCATTGACAGACTAGCTCAGGTATACATGCCTAGCTCTAATAAACTAGCAAATAAAAAAAATTATGAGAGTTATCCTTTAAAGGGTTTGTCTAAATAACCTTTTCCCAGGTGCCCGCAGCCTGCCTCTGCTATGGAAAGATTCATACGGGCATGATCATCTGCTCCCTAGTAGCCAATGATTGGATTTAGCAGTGATTCTTTTGGCTGTGCCGAATTAACCCCTTAGTGACCAGCCTGCTTTGGGCTTTACTGACCAAGCGTTTTTTTTTCTTTTTTTATCGTCGCGTTCCAAGAACTATAACTTTTTTATTTTTCCGTCTATATAGCTTTATAAAGGGCTTGTTTTTTGCGGGACAAGCTGCAGTTTCTAATGGCGCCATTTTGGGGTACACATAACTTTCTGATTAACTTTTATTAAAGGGGTTCTGCAGTTTGTTTAAACTGATGATCTATCCTCTGGATAGATCATCAGCATCTGATAGGCGGGGGTCCGACACCCGGGAGCGCCACAGCCTTCTCACTGTTTACCGCAGGCCCAGTGACGTCAACTGGCCTGGGCGCGGCTAAGCTCTGTTCACTTAAATGGAGCTTAGCCGCGCCCAGGCCAGTTGATACAAGTCGTGACGTCACTGGGCCTGCGGTAAACAGTGAGAAGGCCGCGGCGCTCCTGGAGCGCCACTACCTTCTCAAACAGCTGATTAGCAGGGGTCCCGGGTGTTGATCAGATGCTGATGATCTATCCAGAGGATAGATCATCAGTTTAAACAAACTGCAGAACCCCTTTAACTCTTTCTGAGAGGGAGATGGGAAAAACAGCAATACTGCCACTGCGTTTTTCCCTTTATAAATTTTACAGCAGTAATTTTTCGGTATAAATAACATAATATCTTTATTCTCTGGGTCAGTATGATTACAGTGATACCAAATACATATAGTTTTTTTTTTTACATTTTACTACCTTTTTGCAATAAAACCCCCTTTTTTTTTTTTAAAGAAAAAATGTTTTTGCATTGCCGCATCCCAAGACCCATAACTTTTTTCTTTTTCTTTCTATGGAGATGTGTGAGGGCTTGATTTTTGCGGGACGACTTGTATTTTTCATTGGTATCATTTTGGAGCAAATGGCGCTTTTTGATCGCTTGTTATTAAGTTTTTCGGTGGCAACTAAGAATAAATTAGTCTTTTCTATAAAAAAAACATTTTACGGCGTTCACCGTAGGGGATAATTTACATGATATTTATGTAGTCCGTGTCATTACGGATTCGGCAATACGAAACATATAGGGAAGATTTTTATTTATTTTTTGCAATATGTTTAATTGAAAAGCGTATTTTCAATGAAAAAAAAGTTAATTTTTTTTTTTTTTTCTTTTTTTACCACTTAATAGTCCCACAAGGGGAGCTTTTTTATTGCTTTTGAAATGCAATGCATTATCCCTATAGTGCATTGCATTTTAATGGTAATGCTATTCTGACATTGACCAGCAGGCTGCGCCAGAGAGGCGCAGCCTGCTGGAAATTACTGAAGGCTGATCTGGGGCCTACATCAGACCCCAGGCAGCCTTTCACACATGCAAATGCGATTGCGGGGTGCCGATGGGAGACAGAGGGAGTCCGCTCCCTCTGTCATGCTCAGACTGGGCCGCAGTAAAAAAGCGGCGGCCCAGCCTAAGGTCCCTTAATGACCGCCGTAAAAACATGGGTGGTCACTAAGGGGTTAAACACCCCATAGACCGGAAGATGCACATGCAAAAGCCAGCACGCAGGACCAGAGCAGAAAGTAGTAGGTAAGTATAATTATTTCTATGGCAGAGGCAGGCTGCAGGCACCTGTGAAAACCCCAGAAAACCCCTTTAATGCACACGGCCGTGTTCCGCGGCAGAGAGCGGTCCGTGGATGCCGGGCTGGATTCCTGTTCAGAGCAGGAGCGCACGGAGTCATTGGTTGCTATGACGCCGTGCGCTTCATGCCGCAGCTGCACTACAGTAATACACCCGGACGAATGCACGCCGAAACGCGCGTTGGGGTTAGCGCCATCCTAGGTAACTTAGCACACGGTCCTGTTTAGGTGAGCCTTGGTTTTTGCTATTACTTCCACGGCATCTTGACCTCGGTGCTTCACTACACCTGGTCTCCATTGATGGTTTGTTGTCTATTCTCCATATTGCATTTGCCTAACAAGCTATGCTTTACTGCCATGTAGGTTATATTGCTGACCACTGACTCACCTGTGTACCTTAGCCTCTATTTTCCTTTTGTGGTTCATAGGTTGGTCATTGTACCTAGTATTTTTCTGTGACCCATACATACATGCTGTATTACTGACCTGTGTGCTATCCCAGGGTGGCACTTTTTCTTCTTTTTCCTCTGCTCACACTTACTTTGTAAATGGCATCATATTTACTGGCGTCTTTATGTATGTATTTTTAACTATGTTCCAATAAAATATATATTTTTACTTTCTGGTACCATGAGCTCCATTTTCTTGTCTTTCTGCTGTTACACTCGGGAACTTGTACCGAGTTACCAATCACGGGTGTCCTTTGTGGTCATATCAGGTGGGCACTGTCCTTTACCCTCCTCTGGGACACCCTGGGTCGTTTTTGTCTCTCTTATCACTTATTACAGTATAAGGACAGGAGAGAACGCAGGAGAGGTGAGAACTGATTATCTATCATCACTAGAACACCCTGATCATTACTAGTATAAGGGACATGGGAGAACATAGGAGAGGTAAGAACTGATTGTCTATCACTTCACAACTAGAACACCCTGCTTATTACTAGTATAAAGGGCAGGAAAGAACACAGGAGAGGTGAGAACTTATTATCTATCACCATTAGAACACTCTGCTTATCACTGATTATACAGTCCTGATCAAAAGTTTAAGACCACTTGAAAAATGGCAAAAAATCATATTTAGCATGGCTGGATCTTAAAGGGAACCTGTCACCAGGCTTTTGCGCATAGAGCTGGGGACGTGGGCTGCTAGATGGCCACTAGCACATCTGCAATACCCAGTCCCCATAACTCTCTGCGCTTTTATTGTGTTAAAAAACAGTTTTGATCCATATGCAAATGACCTGATATGAGTCCTGTATCCGGAGATGAGTCAAGCGGAAAGGAGCCCAGCACCGCCCCGCGTCCTCCGAATCTCCTCATTGCTGGCTGACGTCACAGAGCTGGAGCGCCGAAATCTCGCGATGCGCAAGCAAGCGCATGCATAGTTCGTTCCCTGTGCTGATGCCAGTACAGGGAATGAACATGATGCTAGCTCGCGCATCACGAGATTTCGGCGCTCCAGCTCTGTGATGAAGTAATGAGTAGCTCCGCCGTTATTGTTTATCACTTCCAAAATTCCTTTCGGCATGCTTGATGCAAGCGTTTCCATGAGGTGACTGGGAACATTTCTCCAAGTGGTGAAAACGGCCGCACGAAGGCCATCTACTGTCTGGAACGGTTGTCCATTTTTGTAAACTTCCCTTGCCATCCATCCCCAAAGGTTCTCAATTGGATTTCGATCAGGGGAACACGCAGGATGGGCCAAAAGAGTGATGTTATTCTCCTGGAAGAAGTCCCTTGTCCTGCGGGCATTGTGTACTGTAACGTTGTCCTGTTGAAAAACCCAGTCGTTACCACACAGATGAGGGCCCTCAGTCATGTTAAGATCCAGCCATGCTAAATATGATTTTTTGCCATTTTTCAAGTGGTCTTAAACTTTTGATCAGGACTGTAGTATAAGGAACAGGAGAGAACACAAGAGAGGTGAAAACGTATTTATCACTATTAGAACACCTTGCTTATCACTGATTATAGTATAAGGACAGGGGAGAACACAGGATAGGTGAGAACTGATTATCTATCATCACTAGAACACCCTGCTTATAACTGTGTACAGTATAAGGGACAGGAGAGAACACAGGAGAGGTGAAAACTGATTGTCTATCACAACCTCACACCCTGCTTATTACTAGTATAAGGGGCAGGGGAGAGCAATGAGAGGTGAGAACTGATTATCTATCATCACTAGAACACCCTGCTTACTACTAGAATAAGAAACAGGGGAGAACACAGGAGAGGTGTGACATGATTTTGTATCAACACTAGAACAACCTGCTTATAACTGTTTTGGACAAATAAGGTCCTTAGATTGATAGAACATAAAATATATTTATGGTTAACATTTCTAAACCTTTGTAAATTCATATGAGCGTTAATAAATTAATTACACAATATTAATAAGAGACAATAATTTTTAAGCTGGATTAAAAGTTTGTACATTTCTACTGACTCCGACTCTACCCAAAACTAGCTTCGACGCCAACTCCACGACTCTGACTCCAACTCCACAGCCCTGGTTGTAATCGACACACGGACGGGGTACTCCATACATAACAGTTCTACGGCTCTGTAAGTCTTTATAACGGCGCTTCCCACAGCCCATGCACCAAGAGTAAATCCGCAATGTATGCCACTGTGTACCATACAGGATCCAAAGTAGAAGAAACCTAGGCTGTGGGGTTTAGGGAATGCGGAAAAAAAGTAGGCCACTCTTTTGCCATACAACGGATAAATAGAAAGGTGCAACCTGAAAATTTGTGGTTTGCATATTTACGTCCCTGTTTAATGCATGTGTAAGTTGGGAGTTACGGTACTGTCACGGTGCGGTTCACTGTGACAGTTTTGGCCACGTAGGCTGGCTGCATGCTCTCTTGTGTACAGGCTGCAGGCCGAAACCTGTGTATGCTGGTTGCTTGGGGCTGCGTGCTGGCTGCGGTGTCTTGTGTGTACTCCCCGTGTCTGCATCTCTGTGCAGTTCCTGTCTCTGGTGCCATGCAGGCTGGCTGCAGGCTCCCTCGCATACTGGCTGCAGGCTGACTCCTGTGTATGCTGGTTGCTTGGGACTGCGTACTGGCTGCGGTGGTGTGTGTAAACTGTGGCCTGTTTGTGGCTTCCGTATCTGCATCTCTGTGGCTCCAGTCTCTGGTGCCTTGTAGGGTGGCTGCATGCGCTTTGTGTACTGGCTGTTGGTGTTCCCATGTATGCTGGTTCTGGGGTGGGTGCTGGCTGCCGCCTTGAGTGTGAACAAGGCCTTAGTTTGGATGCATTTCTGTTTGTGTCACGGGTTGTTTGTGCTCTGGCGTACTGGCTGCGGTGGACTCCGTGTATGCTGGTTTCCAGGGGCAACGTCCAGTACTGCAGCCTGTGTGTTCACTTCCCTGTCCATGCAGGCTCCCCTCCCTGTTTGGTTCTGATGGGGTTAACTTCCCCTGGTCCGTTCCTGGGTGTGGCTTATCAGGTGCCCTCGTTATCACAGCTATATCCATCTGTGAGCTGTGGGGCTTGTGGTCAGTTCTTTCCTGTGTCTTGCTGCATGTAGCACCTTGCTGCTCACCCAGGAGTGTCAGTCTGTTCTGTGCCTTACTGGGTGCTGCCCCATGCTGCTGCCCCAGTTTTTTTTTTGCCATCTGCCCTTTTGTGTGCTGTCGCCTGGTAAAGTGTTGTTGTTGTCTTATCCATGCCTTGTCTGTTCTTCATACCTGTTCTCTGTCTGGATCCACACTGTTCCATGTCTAGCCTAGCAGTGCTCCAACTGTATCTGATAGCCTGGCAGTGCTAACTGCTTCTGATCCAGCCTGTTCCATGTCTGTCCTGCAGTGCCTTACTGCTTCTGTTCCTCTGTTTGTCCTGCCTTTGTGAAAGGGCTCCTGGGTTCTCCGGAGGATGGATCTCTAGAGACCTCCATGCTTCCATTCCGCTTGGGGTCTAGGCATCTGCTTCTGTGCTGGTTCCCGTTTGTCTTGTTGTCTGTTCCATGTCTTGTGTTCGTATGAGTTCCACTTCTGTTGTTGTCTGTTCCGCTGGTGCTTGCACCAGCCTGGTTCTCTGCAGGTAGGGGCCAAGTGTACTGGGACCTTCCTGGAGGTGCGACCAGTGAGCCCTCGGCCCAGTTCATCCCCACCACCAGGGGCTCTGTGAAGAACATGGCTCACTGGCTCTCCGCCCTCTGGGTTTTGCCTCTGGTCTGCCGGTGCACTTGGTTCTGTGGTAGTTCTACTACTATTGCCTAACCTGCTTTGTCAGGTGCTTTTATTACATGTGTAATAAAGTATTCTGTTGGTCCCTGGTCTGTATCTTGTCTGTGTCCTGTTTGCAAGACGTCCCAGAGGTCTGCCTTTTGCTACGTAGAGTTATCAGTGGTTCATGACCTGTGCCGTGTCCCTTTGTAGAGTGATAAAAACTGCAGAAGTAGAAGACTAGATGTGTGAACACACGGGGCTCCGGCCTGCAGCCACTTCTGTTGATAGGTTTAATTGCTTGTAGTTGTGTCATTGGCACATACAGTATGTCGAAAATATCCCACAACAGTAGCCCCCTACCCACATAAAGCAGACAGCTCATACAACGGACGTCCGTGTATTTCTATAGGTCCACGGCTGTGCCCTCACCCTGGTGAACGCGCACAATCTCACACTGCCCTGGAATCTACATCGTCTTTCATTGAGCTGTAATAAAAACGTCACCCTCTCGGTATATAATGCCAAACATTGTTTACTGGGGTAGTCTGAGGGCAGCGACCAGAATTGGCTGCCATCCCAATTCCGGAAATCTGACATTAAAAGCTTGTAATGGAGGCTATCATACGAGGAAACATGACCAAAGTGGGCGTCTGATAAGAATACTAACGATCGTATCCGAGGAGGAGGAAAATGACTCCTTCTAGCTGGACGGCCTCACTGGGCGATCAATCATTTCCTATATCATTTTGTACAACTGGATGAACTGCAACCTAATCCAGGTCATGGTAAAAATCTATTAAATCATGCAAAACAGGGGAGGAATTATGTCTTTTAGTTTTTGTTCGACAGCTACAGACGTGGACAAAATTGTTGGTACCCTTTGGTCAATGAAAGAAAAAGTCACAATGGTCACAGAAATAACTTTAATCTGACAAAAGTAATAATAAATTAAAATTCTATAAATGTTAACCAATGAAAGTCAGACATTGTTTTTCAACCATGCTTCAACAGAATTATGTAAAAAAATAAACTCATGAAACAGGCATGGACAAAAATGATGGTACCCCTAGAAAACACAGAACATAATGTGACCAAAGGGACATGTTAATTCAAGGTGTGTCCACTAATTAGCATCACAGGTGTCTACAACCTTGTAATCAGCCATTGGGCCTATATATATGGCTCCAGGTAATCACTGTGTTGTTTGGTGATATGGTGTGTACCACACTCGACATGGACCAGAGGAAGCAAAGGAAAGAGCTGTCTCAAGAGATCAGAAAGAAAATTATAGACAAGCATGTTAAAGGTAAAGGCTATAAGACCATCTCCAAGCAACTAGATGTTCCTGTGAGTACAGTTGCACATATTATTCATAAGTTTAAGATCCATGGGACTGTAGCCAACCTCCCTGGACGTGGCCGCAGGAGGAAAATTGATGACAAATCTAAGAGACGGATAATCCGAATGGTAACAAAAGAGCCTAGAAAGACTTCTAAAGAGATTCAAGGTGAACTTCATGCTCAAGGAACATCAGTGTCAGATCGCACCATCCGTCGTTGTTTGAGCCAAAGTGGACTACATGGGAGACGACCAAGGAGGACACCATTGTTGAAAACGAATCATAAAAAAGCAAGACTGGAATATGCCAAACTACATGTTGACAAGCCACAAAGCTTCTGGGAGAATGTCCTGTGGACAGATGAGACAAAAATCGAAGTTTTTGCCAAGGCACATCAGCTGTATGTTCACAGACGAAAAAATGAAGCATATCAAGAAAAGAACACTGTCCCTACTGTGAAACATGGAGGAGGCTCTGTTATGTTCTGGGGCTGCTTTGCTGCGTCTGGCACAGGGTGTCTTGAATCTGTGCAGGGTACAATGAAATCTCAAGACTATCAAGGAATTCTAGAGAGAAATGTACTAGCCAGTGTCAGAAAGCTTGGTCTCAGTCGCAGGTCATGGGTCTTGCAACAGGACAATGACCCAAAACACACCGCTAAAAACACCCAAGAATGGCTAAGAGGAAAAAATTGGACTATTCTAAAGTGGCCTTCTATGAGCCCTGACCTCAATCCTATTGAGCATCTTTGGAAGGAGCTGAAACATGCAGTCTGGAAAAGGCACCCTTCAAACCGGACACAACTGGAGCAGTTTGCTCATGAGGAGTGGGCCAAAATACCTGCTGAGAGGTGCAGATGTCTCATTGACAGTTACAGGAAGCGTTTGATTGCAGTGATTGCCTCAAAAGGTTGCGCAACAAAATATTAAGTTAGGGGTACCATCATTTTTGTCCATGCCTGTTTCATGAGTTTATTTTTTTACATAATTCTGTTGAAGCATGGTTGAAAAACAATGTCTGACTTTCATTGGTTAACATTTATAGAATTTTAATTTATTATTACTTTTGTCAGATTAAAGTTATTTCTGTGACCATTGTGACTTTTTCTTTCATTGACCAAAGGGTACCAACAATTTTGTCCACGTCTGTAAATATTGGAAATTGGAAAAGTTGCTGCTTAAGTTTTTATAATAGCAATTTGCATATACTCCAGAATGTTATGAAGAGTGATCAGATGAATTGCATAGTCTTTCTTTGCCATAAAAATTAACTTAATCCCAAAAAAAACTTTCCACTGCATTTCATTGCTGTCATTAAAGGACCTGCTGAGATAATTTCAGTAATCGTCTTGTTAACTCAGGTGAGAATGTTGACGAGCACAAGGCTGGAGATCATTATGTCAGGCTGATTGGGTTAAAATGGCAGACTTGACCTGTTAAAAGGAGGGTGATGCTTGAAATCATTGTTCTTCCATTGTTAACCATGGTGACCTGCAAAGAAACGCGTGCAGCCATCATTGCGTTGCATAAAAATGGCTTCACAGGCAAGGATATTGTGGCTACTAAGATTGCACCTCAATCAACAATTTATAGGATCATCAAGAACTTCAAGGAAAGAGGTTCAATTCTTGTTAAGAAGGCTTCAGGGCGTCCAAGAAAGTCCAGCAAGCGCCAGGATCGTCTCCTAAAGAGGATTCAGCTGCGGGATCGGAGTGCCACCAGTGCAGAGCTTGCTCAGGAATGGCAGCAGGCAGGTGTGAGCGCATCTGCACGCACAGTGAGGCGAAGACTTTTGGAAGATGGCCTGGTGTCAAGAAGGGCAGCAAAGAAGCCACTTCTCTCCAAAAAAAACATCAGGGACAGATTGATCTTCTGCAGAAAATATGGTGAATGGACTGCTGAGGACTGGGGCAAAGTCATATTCTCCGATGAAGCCTCTTTCCGATTGTTTGGGGCATCAGGAAAAAGGCTTGTCCGGAGAAGAAAAGGTGAGCGCTACCATCAGTCCTGTGTCATGCCAACAGTAAAGCATCCTGAGACCATTCATGTGTGGGGTTGCTTCTCATCCAAGGGAGTGGGCTCACTCACAATTTTGCCCAAAAACACAGCCATGAATAAAGAATGGTACCAAAACACCCTCCAACAGCAACTTCTTCCAACAATCCAACAACAGTTTGGTGAAGAACAATGCATTTTCCAGCACGATGGAGCACCGTGCCATAAGGCAAAAGTGATAACTAAGTGGCTCGGGGACCAAAACGTTGACATTTTGGGTCCATGGCCTGGAAACTCCCCAGATCTTAATCCCATTGAGAACTTGTGGTCAATCCTCAAGAGGCAGGGTGGACAAACAAAAACCCACTAATTCTGACAAACTCCAAGAAGTGATTATGAAAGAATGGGTTGCTATCAGTCAGGAATTGGCCCAGAAGTTGATTGAGAGCATGCCCAGTCGAGTTGCAGAGGTCCTGAAAAAGAAGGGCCAACACTGCAAATACTGACTCTTTGCATAAATGTCATGTAATTGTCGATAAAAGCCTTTGAAACGTATGAAGTGCGTGTAATTATATTTCACTACATCACAGAAACAACTGAAACAAAGATCTAAAAGCAGTTTAGCAGCAAACTTTGTGAAAACTAATATTTGTGTCATTCTCAAAACTTTTGGCCACGACTGTACACTGCGAGCGCCGTCTCCTCATAAAGCTGATCAGCAGGGGTGCCGGGTGTCGGGCAGGAGCTTCATCGTCGTCACTGGGCATGCGCAGAGCCCAGTGACGTCCGATGCTCGCTCTTCCCTCAGTCTCCAGCAAATCGCACTGGCGCAGCCCTCAGAGGGAACTGCGTCTGCGTGAGACTTCGCTCGGCCGTCAGGGAGGGGGAGGAGAGGGATGAGACGCTGTGGGCGGTTAGGGATTCAGGAGGAAGGCGTTTAGGGCACTGCAGGGGGGCGTTACTGGGCACACAAAGGGGAACATAACGCCCCTCTGGGCACCTTCAGGGTTAATTTGCATAATTATAAAAGTAGTTTTTCAGCAAAACTACTGGACGGATTACAGTATAGAACAGCAAAGCCCATTCAAGGTAATCTGTGGAGCATGACTGGTTTAAAATCTGAATTTGTGTTATGAGAGGTGACAGAATCCCTTTAAGCAACTTTCTAAATAGTCTTCAAGAAAAATGTCCTACCATTTGATTCTGCAGAGTGTATGCAAAACCTTCACTAAACTGCTGGTGCTGCTGAATCTAGCATAAAGCCGGTCATAGCTATACTCCTGTTTCTGACAACTCTCTGCTCTCCCCCTCCCTTCTCTCAGTGTTAGAGATTGCAGCAGGGAGGGGCAGTATATTGTCCATGGGAGATCAGAGTTTGGAAAGAGGGGAAACCAATGAAGGAGGGCAGTTGCAAAGGCTGTACACAGGGAGGTAAACAGACACAAGGCAGTCTACAGGAGGAGAATTACATGGGCTGTCTACACAGAAAGCAAAGCACCCATGGCAGACTCTGCAGGAGGAGGGGAGATCACACACTCAGTATAAGTGTCTGTCAGCACAAGGCTGGAGTAGAGAAATCACTACAGGAATAAAGCTGTCCTGATACAGGAGAGCTAGTGTAGACAGCAGCATCCTGGAAACACCGACCTCTAGCATGTATTACTGGGAGAAAAACAACCACATAATGAAAACATGAAACTAGGAGTAGGTTGCAAACTGAATATCTGGGGGTAAAAATATGCAAAGTAAATTGACTCCCTATGGATTTCAAATCTACACAACATAATTTCCGTGTGGATTTTCTACACAATCGTATACTTTGCTGGTACTGTAACATGCTGCAGGTTGTCTGCCCGTAACTCTGATCAGAAAATCTGAAGCCTATCCCATGAGGACGTACCCAAAATGCTGTAGTGTCTAAAACTAGCCTAAAACAACAAAAAAGAACAAAACGGAACCAAAAAAATTAAAAATGCAAAAAAACTAAACTTTTCACACACATCCCATACAGTTCTCACCCTTTTATAGACAGTTGTAATGAGAGACGTAAATTGATGAGACTAAGGCTTTGGATTTAGAAAAAAACAAAAAACCAGAGAACAGACTTTTTTCCATTCTGACGACTAATGGCGGTGGTGTAATTCCTAAGGATATCATATGACTATATGTAACTGGACCTCAGAAAGTAGTAAAATGCTGTCACACAAGAGGTGGCCATCTTACAGGACACAATTACAGGGACCACGTGATCCTTATCGCCAGGAACTGTCTTAATAAAAAGATCTGCCTATGGGCGCTTTGAAATAAGAGTTTACAAAACTAAGAGCTCACCACAGAAAATATACTACTGCTCCTCCTGTACTTGTTTAATGTAGTGCATTCATGAATGGTCGGTTTAGACATGCAGTAGTAGTAGTGGTAGTACTGTAGTAGTAGCAGTAATAGTGGTAGTAGCAGCAGCAGTACTGTAGTAGTAGTAGAAGTAATAGTGGTAGCAGTAGTAGTATTAGTGGTAGAAGTAGCAGCAGCAATAGTAATAGATGTAGTAGCAATAGTATAATTAGTAGTAATAGTAGTAGTAGTTATAGCTATAGCCATAGCAGAGTACTAGTAGTAGCAGTAGTAATAGTAGCAGTAATAGTAGTAGTAGTAGTAGCAGCAGTAGTAATAGTAGCAGTAGTGGTATTAATTAGTAGAAGTAGTAGCAGTAGCCATAGCAGAGTAGTTTTAGTAGCAGTAGTGGTATTAGTAATAGTAGCAGAAATAGTAGTAGCTGCAGTAGTAATAGTAGCAGTAGTGGTGGTATTATTAGTAGTAGCAGTAGTAAAGTAGAAGTAGCAGTGTAATATTAGTAGCAATAGTAGTAGTAGTAGTAGTAGTAGTAGTAGAAGTAACTGTATCAGAGTAGTTTTAGTAACAATATTAGTAGTAGTAGAGGCATTAGTAGTAGTAGCAATAGTAGTTAATAGCAGTAGTAGTAATAGTAGCAGTAGTGGTATTATTAGTAGTAGCAGTAGCAGAGTAGTAGCAATAGTAGTAGTAGTAGTAGTAGTAGTAGTAGAAGTAGCAGCAATAGTAGTAGTAGTGGTCAAAGCAGTAGTAATACTAGTAGTGGTGCCTCTGTAATACTGTATCTGACAGTGTCTCTGACAGCAGGGTGGAGTCAAAGTAATGTCTGTTTCCAATGGCTACCAGAAGGATTTGGGGCAATAAAGTAGAAAATGCCCCGAGTAATTCTCTGTACAATCCTATACAGGAGTTTGGTACCAGTAAAAAAAAAACAGTGCGCGATTACTGCAGAGCATTGGCAGTACGCTGATTACATTTGACATTTTACAAATGGCTGGCACTGCAAAATTCACTAATTATGTATATAAAAGGCAAGCTTAATGCTACAATATGCGTCCACTTCATGCCCATGGGACTCTCTTGATGTGGCAGGATATTTAGATACCAGCAAGAAAAATGTTTTATTTAATACCGTGAGTATTTTTCCTGGCACAGAAAAGTGACTTCTAAACCCATTTTAGCAAGCTTGCCCCCATTGCTGAGATACCAAGCCTCTCGAGCACTGTGTGGGTGTGTGCTGGTAAGTTACATGACATGCCTGCTAGTATGCAACGCGCTATTTTCTTTCCCCAGACACAACATTTCTTAAAGGGGTTGTCCCACGAAAAATATTCCTACATTTATAAAACCAGCACCTGCATCTGAATACTTTTGTAATTGCATGTAATTAATAACTTGGTATAGTTACTGAGTTATTCAGTGCAATCTATCTGTATAGCGCCACCTGCTGTTTGCTCTTTTTCCAATATCTCTGTCCTGCTCACTGAGACGGAAGCACATGCTCAGTTCCATCCTTCAACTGCCACCAACTGCAGCAGACGGGACAAATCCCCCCCCCCCCGGAAAGGACACCACCACTGAGAAATTAGAGCAATGAATGGGGAGATCTCTGGATCCATGTGAGGTACATGGCTGGTTCTAAGTTTATTAAAAGAGATAATCATGTACTATATGATGTCTGATTAAAAAAATTTACATTAGTCATGGGAGAACCCCTTGAAAGAGTTTATCCTCTTTGAGGACCTCCTTCTTAGAAGGATCCTTGAAAAAATACTGATTTCAGTGAATGCTGCTCCTGGAGCAGAGACCTATCCGCAGTAATCTGCAGGTGAAACTGGCAGCAACTGATAAATTCCTCTGCAGCGCCACCACCTGCGAAACAATGCATTACGTGGTGCTTACTAAAATCAGTGCACTGTCCATGAAACACACATACGAGTTGGGTCCTCCAGAGCAAGAGACACTCTTTGCAGCTGCTCTCAATGTCAGCCGATTGATGGAGGTGCCTAATAACAGATACCCCTTTATTATGGGTCTGCTAAGCCAGGCAACCCCCAGTCACCAGAGCCCGGTCTATGTATTGTATATCAGTAGCATTTAGTGGGGACCGGATCATGCCCAAATGAACCCCAAAGGGTTCTCTAAAGTCCTCTACTTGAAACAAGACAGCCCAGTCATACATACCTTTATGGTTTCGTTGGGAACACCAGGTTCCGGCACTTTATCCAAATAAGTCGTCAAATCTTGGTCGACGTGTTCAAAAACCAGTGTAAGCTTTGTCTCCCTGTCCGTCCGGGAAACGGTACATACATCAAATAACCTGTGCAAAAAAAAAAAAAGAGCAAAAATATTCAATACGTTATCTCATTTTACAAATTTCATACAAAATAGTAGCGTTAGTAGTCAACGGGCAATCGTGTGCCTCCAATAGGGTGCCGTTCAAAAAAAAAAAAAAAGAGGCAAGAAGGTATTTTATTAAATATTCTCATTTTGAATGCCAGTCTACCACAACCTGGCTCTGTTCCGTCCATTATAGACCCTTTTCTTTTGGACTGTGTCTTGTTTCGAAACCCTCAAAACCTCTACAGGTCAAAAGTTGGCTTTCTCAAAGGAAAGCTCCACTTTTGAAACCACAACCTTCCTATCCATAGGTAACGTGTACTTCCAATAACGATCGTGACCACATCTTCTACCACAGACTTAGTTGAGAAAGCAGGAGGTCCGGCTGACTAGGAAACCATACGGCACAGGAGCTGACCGACCAAGATTTCAGAGCAAAAGTCCATAGCAAAAACAACCACCGCTTTTTTTTACTAAATAAGTGAACTCTAAAGGAAACAAAACATCCCAAATTTTAGGAACAACTGGTTCTAAATTCACGTTCTTGCCTCGAAAGCAGAACAATCTAGCCCTCATCATAGAGATGAATGAGAACGTTGGAAACCGCCTAATTTGCTCCACTTTACATGGACCTCACCCACCCGAAGCCTGAAAAGATAATGAATCGTCCATGCAGACATTATTCCCGGCTGGGTCTGAACCCAGGACACCAGTTTATTTTCTGTTTCCCACAATCACACAAGAAAACTTAAAAACTATCACAATTGACTTGGTTTCCTGCTTTGGTCAATCGCCAAATTGTTAGAAGGCTCCCTTGACAAGGAGTGATCTCAAAGGGTCTCCTTCCAAGGCCCTCAGGTTTAAAAAGTAAGTACGCTTTTTTCAATATGTCATATGGAAATATCTATTAAAGGGGTTCTCCCATGATTAATGTAAAAAAATGAAAATCAGACATCATTTAGTACATGGCAGTCTCTTTCTAACAAAGCTAGAACCAGCCCTGTACCTCACATGGGTCCAGAGATCGCCCCATTCATTGCTCCAATTGCTCTAGTAGATTTATATCAAACCATGTCCTTTCTGCTGCAGCTCTCTTCCTCCCACAGCTCAGGAGGCGGCTGAAAGATGGAACTGAGCATGTGCGTCCACCTTAGCAAGGTGGACAGAGAAATAAGAAAGAAAGAAAACAGCCGGTGGCGCTATACAAACACATTTTCTTGATTAAAGGGGTTGTCCGAGTTATGAAAAAAAAATATATAGCACTGTAAATCTGATGGGCAGCAATATATAACTTAGCTAAGCAGGTTTTAGGCCAAAAAAATTATATTTCCTCTTTTACCTGGTTCTCTTCTGGCCCTTTGTTTACCTGCAGTAACAACAATCTCTGCCTCTCCCCCTGCTCTGCAAAGGAAGTGAATAAGTCTGTCCTGAGTGACATGTCTGCCTGCTGGGAGACTCAGCAGCATGTTGTATGTGTAGGACTACAAGTCCCAGCTGTACAATGACACTGCTGATACACCCAGGATCTTCCCCCTACCATTCTTGTGCAATGCTCTGCAGAACTACTCTGGTCTGTCAGCTCCTGTGCCCAGCATTTTTCTCCTCACTGCTTGCAGCTACTCTGTAAAGCCTTCAGCCCTGAGTCTGTGCTGCTGAAGGGGTTAAAGTTTTTCCTGAAGAATCCAGGGAGAGAGCAGACAGCAGCAGACGGCAGTGCAGGGGGCGTAGTCAGCACAGTGATGTCTCGTGTACAGACACATATCTGCTCTCTCAGGCTTGTGCACCAAACATCATCAGAGCAGGGAGAGAAGCTGACATCACAGGTCATGTGACCCTCAGTGAAATCTGAGAAAGCAGCCACTGCAGATAAAGTAAGTGCATGGTAAAACCCTTACATTTGATTAGTTAGAAACATACAAAGAACAAAAAAATAACTCGGACAACCCCTCTAACTCAATATGACATTTTTAATTACATGCAATTACAAAAGTATTCAGATCCAGGTGCTGTTTTGAGAACTGTAGAATATTTTTTGGGTGGGACAACCTCTTTAATTAAAAATCTCCCAATACGGTGTAAAAATTATTATTGTTTTTTACCAGGACAACCCTTTTGTTAACACATCTATAGTTGGTCACCACTCTACAAAAAGTCATGAGGTCAACTAGCAGCGCCATCATTTCTGCCTAAAAAATAATACTTGGTGTAATCTATAGGCCCCCTGAGATAGAAGCTCAACTGTATAACCAAAAAGAGCAGCGGCACAGGCTGGTACTAGTGGTCATAATGGGATAAGATAAGATAAGCAATGTGATACTTATTGTAATGTATTGGATAGGTCAAGTATTCCCATGTAGAGGGTATTTAAATGGAAGGGGAATGGATGCCCTACCACCCCTATTTGTGCACTTGTTTTAATTATTCTTAATCCTCTCTGGCTGAGGCTTGATGTTTTTATTATGCAAGTGTAAAATGTATTGCTATTTTTTCTTTTTTGTAATTCACTAATAAAAAAATAAAAAATTAGATACAGATTTAAAGTAATATTAAAAAGCTTAAAAAAAAAAAAAAAAGAGAGAGACTTATAGGCTTGGAAAGTATAGTTTATAATTGGATTGAAAACTGGCTGAAGGACCGTGTCCAGAGAGTTGTGGTCACTGATTCCTATTCAGAATGGTCCCAGGTTATAAGTGGTGACCCCAAGGTTCAGAGCTGGGCCCTCTATTTAATTTATTTATTAATGATATTGAGGACGGGATTAATAGCACCATTTCTATTTTTGCAGATGACACTAAGCTATGTAGTACTGTACAGTCTATGGAAGATGTCCATAAACTACAAGCTGACTTGAACAGAGTGATTGGGCATCAACTTGGCAAATGAGGTTCAATGTGGACAAATATAAAGTTATGCATCTTGGTAGTAATAATCTCCGTGCTTCATATGTCCTAGGGGATGTAACACTGGGAGAGTCACTTATAGAGAAGGGTTTGGGTGTCCTTGTGGATGGTGGATTAAATAACAGTATACAATGTCAATCAGCTGCTTCTAAGGCCACCAGGATATTGTCATGCATTAAACGAGGCACGGACTCGCGGGGCAGGGATGTAATATTACCACTTTACAAAGCGCTGGTGCGGCCTCATCTGGAATATGCAGTTCAGTTATGGGCACCAATCCATAGAAAGGATGCTCTGGAGCTGGAGAGAGTACAGAGGAGAGCGACTAAACTGATAAGGGGCATAGAGGGTCTTAGTTATGAAAAAACATTAAAAGAATTGAATTTATTTAATCTTGAGAAGAGACGTCTAAGGGGGACGATGATTAACCTATACAAATATATAAATGGGCCATACAAAAAAATACGGTGGAAAAACTGTTCCATGTAAAATCCCCACTGCCTCCAACTGGAGAAGAAAAGGTTCAGTCTCCAGAAGCATCAAAGCTTCTTTACTGTGAGAACTGTGAATCTGTGGAATAGACTTCCTCAGGACGTGGTCACAGCAGGAACAGTGGACGGTTTTAAAAAGGGTTTAGATGATTTCTTAAAAGTAAACAACATTAATGCTTATGAAAACGTGTAGAAATCTGAGTCTCACTTCCTTCTGGGATTCGCGTCCCCACCTATCCCTTGGTTGAACTTGATGGACTTATGTCTTTTTTCAACCGTCTCAACTACAGTATGTAACTATGTAACTCATTTCAAGGGTCGCAATGACCATCCATAGGACATAGAGAATGAAAGCTGTTTGATCCCAAAAAAAATCTTCTGCCGGTGACCGTTTACTGGTATGTCCGTTAGTAACCTGCGTTAAATATATTTATATAATCGACACATGGAATGCAGAGGAACGGCCTATAACCTAACACATGCAAATACTGAGGAACCAGGCAGGTCTCAACAGTGCAGTATAAACACTGGAAAATATTCCCCCGCTGTATGATTCCTTTGTGTTGACCTACATTTACTTTAAAATTTCGAAAAACACCTTTCTTGCCAGGTATTTAGTACACTGGCAAACTAGAGACATGCTTAAAAAAAAAATAAAAATTATCCCCCCGTTTATGGACCAGGCACATAAATTGCTGCCTCTTTTCCAGGGGGTGATAGGAGTTTACACAGTGATGGATAGCACTTGTAATCCAGGTATTGCGTTTGGAAGCACAAGATGTCTTAAATCTGTAACCCAAACCGTATCCCTTTTTTTTTTTAGCAAATAAAATTTTAGGTAAACCAATTAGAAAGCATCACTAAAGGTCAAGTCGTCATTCCACTTTGCTATAGGAATGATATTCTTCACGTACCTGGTGAAGAGTCAACTGTTTTGGACCATTGGAAATATCCACTGGCTGAAACATGGTCTGAGTATTTAATAAAAATGAAAAATAAATAAAAAAAATGGTATTTCATTGCTACTTTTTTTGTATGGGGTCGTTCTGCTCGTAGTACAGTGTGTTGTGTTAAGTGTGGACCGTGGCAGAAAATCTTTACAAACTAAAACCGAGGAGGACATCATGGAGTTGCTTCATTCTGCAAACATACAGTCCAAGAGAAGGAACTAGCAGCCAAAGTGGTCAGGGGTCTTTGGCGCCAAATTGTAAGAGGTAGCATGGTGGCTCAGTGGTTAGCACTGGTGCCTTGTAGTGCTGGGGTCTAAGGTTTGAATCCGACCAAGGACAACATCTGCATGGAGTTTGTATGTTCTCCTTGTGTTTGTGTGGGTTTCCTCCCACACTCTAAAGACATACTGATAGGGAACTCAGATTGTGAGCCCTATTGCGGACAGAGGTTAAAGTAGAGGTTATCCAATTATTATCTTCTAACTGAAGATCTCACTGATGGTCGTGAGCTAGAACCCTACCAATGGGTGGCCACCGCTCTCCCATACAGGCCACAACGACTTTGCTGTAATGATCAAAGTTCATGGAAACATGTCCGAAGATGAACCTTCACTTGAAGCTTTCTTCTCTAGTTGGCCCCGATATGTTCACAGTCCATGATTCGTAACGTAAATTTTGTTGAATCTGGAAGCGTCTTCGTAACTAGGTTCTTCAAGTTCCATCAGGGTCCATTTAGTTTTATGGCTTGACACATAACCTGCATGTAGAGCAGCACAAGCACAGATAGAATGGAGCTATATAAGTCTGGAGCTAAGGTAGCATCATCAGGTTTGGAAAAAAAAATATCTGAACCGCACGGACTGCTTACATGGAAAGTCACACTGAAGTGAATCACACCATTAAGTTCATCAGTCATTGCCTACTACGTCAGAGTCACAGTGCTACATCAAAGGACAGTTACGAGTGTGGGGAGGCATATAACCAGTGTTAAGCCTCAGTACCACAAGTAAACAGATACATGAGAACATTTCTGTTTCTGGGATTATTCACGTCCGTCGTGGAAAACTAACTCACGGTGAACTGAGAGGCGCTAGAACATGGCATTTTCCATTGAATTAAAGGGGGTTGTCCACTTTCTGGCTACTGTTGACCAATGTGTTTGTGAGCTGATTATATGGCATTTACTAATATAGTCTTTGTTGAAATTCTGCACCATTTTCTATATTTTATAAGGTATGCTCCCTTGTTTACAAAGCCTTTTGTGCTGTACCCACAGAGGTCCTGTCCATAAGATGGCCGCAGACGAAGGGTCATGTGACCAGGCAAATCAGCTTCATGTGACATCTCTTCCATTCAAACACACTGTTTCTGCACGAAACTCCCAACAGAACAAGTACAGATGGCAGGTTCAGTGTATTTGAATGGAGGAGGCATCACATGGAGGTGATTTGTCTGGTCACGTGACCCTCCATCAGCAGCCATTTTATGGACAGGACCTCTGTGTGGACAGCAGAGAGTATACCTGATAAAATCTAGAAAATGGCGCAGAATTTCAACTAAGACTATATTAGACCTCATGCACACAACCGTATGTATTTTGAGTTCCGCAAAATACGGATACTGTCCGTGTTGCATCAGCATCTTGCGGCCAAGTTTTGGACATGTTCTATTTTTTTTTTTGCGGAACAGACGTAGGGTAGCGGAAAGCACGCGGATCATCCGTGCACTTTCTGCATCCATACTGTATGTCCATTCTGCAAAAAGACTATGTCTGAAAAATGCGGACCATGGTCCCATCAAAGTCAATGGACCCACATCTGTATTTTTTTGATCCGCAATTTGAGGACCGCAAAACTGATGTGGTCTCTTGCATGAGGCCTATGAGGTAAGTGGTCAACGTGACTAGAAGTTTGCAACTGCTGCCTAACACTGGGAGTCACATTAAAGTCGTTACAGAGATGAAACTTCAATGTTTCCTATTGGAAGAAAAAGGTTTCATGGGGTCGTGCAACTTTCCCAACTTTCCCACAAACAACGCCACCTTCTGACTCTTGCCTTTGTACAGTTCCACAAAGCTCAGTTAGGGACGTTGTTCCAAATAATGTATAAATTACAGCATTTACAGAATTCACGTTGAGAAGCGTGGCTGCTTTTCTCACCCTAGTGGTGGAATCAGCTTGTCTATCTGCTTCTAACCCTAGAGAAGCCTGTGTAGAACGTAATGTGAACAGGAACACGATTTCTCCGAAGACAACCACCATGTTCTACTAAACATTTACTAAGCTGAAATATGCTTTGCCCCGCTCACACCAGGTCTAAAATTGTGGGATGAGCGGGGAAGGGGACAGGCCGACAGGCCCGGCTCATTTACCATTTTCTATCCCTGTTTCAGGCAGTAGAAAAAGGTCTAAATGTAAGACAGCAAGGAAGATGACTTACATTTAGAACTTGCGCTGGATGTGCCAAAGTTATGGAGAGGTCGGCGACTCTTCATAACTGCGGTGGCTCCTCTGCCAGTTTTAATAAATGTGCCCCTAAATAAATATATGAACAAAAGATATATGGGGTCATTTATCAAACTGGTGTAAAGTAGAACTGGCTTAGTTGCCCATAGCAACCAATCAAATTCCACCTTTCATTTTTGACAGCTCCTTTGGAAGGAAGATTTAGGCCACACAGTCAGATCTGATTTTGCTTTAAGTGGATGGGGTTTTCCATACGGAGATCCATATAGGTCCATATTTTGCAGATGAAAATCAGAATGGCCATCTGAATCAGGACTAATGAGTAAATGAAGCACTTCTAGGGGGGCTGCAGGATATAGAACATGTAGGGCCTGTAACGACACTTCACTTCTAGACCAAATTATGATTGGAAATGTAACATGAGAGACAAGGAAGCAGGGAAAAGTCATTTGGTGAGGGGTCATTTAGTGGTATACCAAAAGAAGGACTATGGGCAGGATCTCTATAAGCCAGGGATGGCCAACCTGAGGCTCTCCAGCTGTTGCAAAACTACAACTCCCAGCATGCCCAGACTGCCTACAGCTATTAGCCTACAGCCGGGCATGGTGGGAGTTGTAGTTTTACAACAGCTGGAGAGCCACAGGTTGACCATGCCTGCTACAGGCCATCAATTACTGGAATAGTCCTCCAATGAAGAACAAAAATAGGTGCATATTACAAAAGTAAAGCGAGGAGATTCGGTAGGCACTATTGAAATGAGTCTTTTTTTCTTGGTGTTGCCTGGACCATGCGTTTTAAGATGCACCTACCTTTTCACTTCATGGTCATAACTTTCTATGCCATTTTTATTACACAGGTTGGCTTAGTATAACCTTTATACTGGTTCACAGAATTCAGGAGCCACCTCCTGAGGAGCAGCTCATGTTGGCTGCAGCAGCTGGTGTCAGAGTGACCTGAACCACCAGGGGTTTGTTTGCGGATACATTTTGACCCAATGGTTTAAAACTTTTCCTTATTCAGTTTTGCTCATTTCTTTGGCTACAGTCTCCTATCTACCCTATCGGGGAACATAGCAGCGTCTGTGAGCATGATTCCAAAGCTACCACTTGAACTAGGGTTTTCCTTAAGGATTCTCCAGGAATAGAGAAATAAGGGTAAAACAAAAGACGGGTGCAGCTGCTCGTACTCCATAATATAAAATTCTGTTTCTGAGCGCTCATCTGGCAAGGCGGCTGGGGAATATCGTTTACATGCACTGCTATTTTGGATGTAGGACTTATCTACAGGAGGCAACTTACATATGTTATCTGTGTAACTTCTCCAAATGTAGCATGGTTCTGGCTATGCCACATACCTCCCATCTCTATGCCGTGTGACCTCACTTGCCATGTCGTGGACATACATTGGTAGTATGCCACTTATTTATGAAATCAAGGTCTCATCCATGGTGGTATGACCGCTGGGACTCTCACTGGTGAGATCTTAATAGTACATCCTAATGCAAATGCAAAACTTTGATGCCACCTTTTCTTCATTAGGAACAGGTGGCATCTTCAGTTTCTAGTTCCCCTATCTGTGCTTGCAAGTTCTCTGTTAATAATGCGAAACCTCAACAGTTCCCCAAAACAGTCTCTCTGCAGTAATACGGTAAAGAGGAGAGGAGAGGAGGGGGATGCTGCTGCAGATCTTGATATCCTAAAGCAGATACAAAACTTTGATGCCACCTTTTCTTCATTAGGAACAGGTGGCATCTTCAGCAGCTTCTAGTTCCCCTGTCTCTGCTTGCAAGTTCTCTGTAAATAATCAGAAACCTCAACAGTTCCCCATAACAGTCTCTCTGCAGTAAACTGGTACATAGGAGAGGAGGGGGATGCAGCTGCACATTCTACCTCTCTCTGTGTTTCTTTGAAATTGCATGCTATGGACTGGATCAGCATGCTAAGCAAAGCACTACAGTAGGTGTGGACCTCCAGGAAACATGGCAAATGGATGACCCGAAATCCAAAGGCTAAACACAACGTTTCTGGCTGCACTACATCTAGTAGACATCTACAGCTGCATAAGGACTGATATTTTAAGGGGTTAGAGTGAAAACTCTCATGGAATAGACAGAACTTTCCAGCGGTGGCCCTTTCGGTTGGAGGGCAAAGGCCCAACACCGTCCTAGGTGGCAGCACAATTGTCAAGTTGTCCTGATATATTAAATTGTATGTGGTCGGCTTTAGACCATCAAAAAGAAACAAGAACTTGCAGTGCTTTCAACGGTTGGTGCAGGAGGCATCTACAGTAGATGTGAACCTGGCCTCATGGTTTGCAAGTAGTTGTCAACCTATAACTCCCAGCATCTCCATATCGTCTGTGGGGTGTACGCCACAGGTGGACAACTTCAGAAAACCGTCTTCTTCAGAAACACTCATTTTATTTTTTTAAAGAGGAACTGTGCCTTTAAGCGCCCAGCTACTATGTCCCCCTTAGTGTACCCCACGCGTTATGTCACGGCAAACAGTACATTCCCAACTCCTTCTGCCAAGTGAAAATGAGAACGCTTTTAGTCTACAAATGATTGAGGTGGTTTTCACTAATCAAATTAAACCAGCCAAATGTTCTTTTCAAAGGTAACTGTCTTCTCGGCAGCTGTATGCAAACGACCACATCAAAAAAAATATCTAACGATAGACTGCTGTCCCCTTCGACCGCTTTACTCGCTCTACGGAGACAAAAGACGCTTTACAGCTAATAATTACATTCTGGGGAAAACCGAGCAGGAGCGCTTAACTCTTCACGTGCCGGATCGTCCTGCAAAGTTCAGATTAATGGAAACGGAGCAACGTTTTCATCTGAAGCTGTTCCTAGAGCTACTTGGTGACTTTAAATTATAGCAAAATCGCAGACAGGCTTCAAAAAATTTGCAATCACAAATTTCTACTGCAGTTTAACCCCTTACTACTGTACGTCAAACAATTATGCAGTAGGTGGGAAGTATGGTCTTTGCTCCATCATAAAGCTGACACCTAGGTGCAACAATAGGGGTCGGCAATAATTCCGTTCGCAGCTATTTAAAGAGGGTCGTCTGGTGGGATATATTCTTTTTTTAGATAAGGGGCAGAATGGTATACAAAAATTAAAGAAGCATTACTCACCTCACCGATCCTCCTTTCCTACACTTAATGCATCTACAATTCCTGGTCTGGGTTCAACACATAGGCAAGGGCAGGAGATGCCTGATTAGCCAACCATCGGTCGCAGCATTGACCCTCTGAGCGGGCGTCTGCACCAATTTCCTGGGTATCCAGTTGGGAACAGGAAGCGTAAATGTCAGAATGGCAATGGCGAAGGAATCAGTAAGGTGAGTAATGCTTCTTTTTTTTTTTTTCTTTTTTTTAACACTGTTCTGTCCCCACTCTGAAAAAAAAAATCCCACCAGCAACCCCTTTAACCCTTCTGAAACCCCATTGGCATCCTTGCAACACTGACTGGTATTACGCATTGTATTACGTACAGTAAATACTGCACTGTATTAGAAATCTGAAAATGTGAAGTCCCAACGACTTGAAAAAAAAATTTTTTATTCAAACTGTCGAAATCAAACAAAGAAAGACACAGTTTTCCATAAAACTTGAATATATTCTATAAAAAGAAAAAAAATATGCTGCAATCATAATGATCTGTAGAAAAAAAAGTAACATATCACACAGTGAATGGAATAAAAAAGACTTAAAAAATTGCAAAAATATATTTTTTTCCACCGTCCCAAAAATAATAAAAGTTGTCCAATCACTTGTATATAACCCAAATGGTGCCGCCATCATACTAAAAACAAGCCCTCATACGGTTATATACCGGTATATAGTTATACAGTCCCTGACAAAAGTCTTGTCGCTTGTGTACAAATTGACCTGAAGTGCCGCTAAAATATATTTCTAATCAAGATTTTGTTACAAGAAATGGGTCATTTTAATCCGTAATAATGTTTCAGTGCAAAACGAAACTGACAAAAAGTATTTTAATATTCACAGCTTGGTAAAGCCCATTGAGTCCATTTTTGCCAAGACATAAGTGTTGTCGCCTTGTCATATGAGCTTCACCTGTGACTAATAATGGATCAATTAGGTCTCAGGTCTGTATAAAAAGAACCCAGTACACTAGACTAGACCTTCACATCAACTGCAACTAGACCTCTGCAAACATGCCTAAGATTCACCCGGAGACTTAGGCTACTTTCACACTAGCGTTCGGGTGTCCGCTTGTGAGCTCCGTTTGAAGGGGCTCACAAGCGGTCCCGAACGCATCCGACCAGCACTAATGCATTCTGAGTGGACGCAGATCCGCTCAGAATGCATTAGTCTGGCAGCGTTCAGCCTCCGCTCCGCTCAGCAGGCGGACACCTGAACGCTGCTTGCAATCTTCAAACGGATCCGTCCCCCATTGACTTTACATTGAAAGTCTGGACGGATCTGTCTGAGGTTACTTTCACACTTAGAAATTTTTTAACATTATAATGCAGATGGATCCGTACTGAAAGGAGCCACCGTCTGCATTATATGAGCGGATCCGTCTCAGACGGATCCGCTCTGAACGCAAGTGTGAAAGTAGCCTAAAGTGTTGATTATCAAGAGGCTGAAGACCAGATCCACTGCTGATGTGGCAGACACCTTCAATGTGTCTCAGCGTCAAGTTCAGAGGATTAAAAAAAAATTTGAAGAGACTGGAGACGTTTTGGACAAGGCCAGGTCAGGCCGACCCCGCAAGACAACTGCTCGAGAGGACCGTTTGTTGGCTCGAAAATCCAAAGCCAGCCCATTTTCCACTGTAGCAGAGCTCCACGAGACCTGGTCACCTGAAGTCCCTGTGTCAACCAGAACAGTTTTTCGGATTCTGTCTCGAAAATGGCCTCCATGGTCGAATCAGTGCCTATAAGCCAGCACTAAACAAAAGACAATTGAAAAACCGTGTGGCATTTGCCAAGGGCCAGAGCCTGCTAAAAGGATGGACGCTGGAAAAGTGGCAGAAGGTGGATTTTTCAGATGAATCTTCTGTTGAATTACACCACAGTCGCCGCAAATATTGCAGGAGACCTACTGGAACAGAGCCGAGATTTACCCAAAAAACAGTGAAGTTTGGTGGAGGCAAAATCATGGTCTGGGGCTACATCCAGTATGGGGGTGTGCGAGGGATCTGCAGGGTGGAAGGCAACATCAATAGTCTAAAATACCAAGAAATCTTAGCTACCTCTTATATTCCCAACCATAAAAAAAGCCAAATTCTGCAGCAGGATGGTGCTCCATCGCATACTTCCATCTCCACATCAAAGTTCCTTAAGGCAAAGAAGATCAAGATGCTCCAGGATTGGCCAGCCCAGTCACCAGACATGAACATCATTGAGCATATGTGGTGATGGAAGACGAAACCAAAAAATATTGATAAACTCTGGGAGGCATGCAAGACTGTTTTCTTTGCTATTCCTGATGACTGTATGAATCCTTGCCAAACCGCATGGATGCCTGTCCTTCAAGCTCATGGAAGTCATACAAGATATTACATTTGGATCTCACAGCACCACTACTTAATTTGCTGACATATTTTTGGATTTGCAGTAAAGTTGCTTCAATTTCTGTATAGGCGACAAAACTTTTGTCTTGCCAAAATTTGACCTTTCTGTCTTGTCTAAATGATAAATCTTTTTTCAGTGAAACTCATTTATTTCAGTGCATTAAACATCATTTGGGAGGGCTTTAGCTTTTCATATGAGCTATTTCTAACACCAATTGATTAATTAAAAGTCAGGTTATTAGCAGGAGTTTATACAAAATAGAGAAGCGACAAGACTTTTGTCAGGGACTGTATAAACACAAGTTGCATAAGATATAAAGTAATAAACTTCACTTAGAGGGGTTTTTCAGGTACCTAGACAACGATGGCCTATCCTTAGGATAGGTCATCAATATCAGATCGGTGGGGGCCAACACTCCGCACCCCCACCAATCAGCTGTTTTGGGCTGCCGCTGATACATTTAGCAAAGTCTCCATCTACTTCTGAGTTTCCAGTGCCAGCAAGCTCAGCCCCCATTTCACTGGCCACTGCACAGTGGACAGAACCTTGTGCTTCCGGCTGAAAAAGCCAATTGCATTTTACTAATTTTGGGCAATAAATTATTTTTTCAATTGGTCTTTATGAACAATGTTCAGTCGTTTGTGAGTTACAAGTTAAGAATCAGTCTGTTTGCAAGCTGTCACTTTGTGTTTTTTTTAATCCCATCATCTGACAGCTCATGTGAAGTTCTTATCTATGACCTCATTATATAGTACCTCAATTCTTATCAAACTGATAAGAATATGGATGCAATAAGTGTTTATGAGGTCAGGAGATCAGAGCTACAAGCTACACATGGGATTCAAAGAAAACAGAAAATGACAGCTTGCAAACAGACTGATATTTAACCCTTATATTTCAGAAACGGTTAAATATTTTTAATAAAGACCAATCGAAAAAAAATATTTGTAGCCCAAAATGAATAAAATGCAATCATAAAAAATTCCTCAGAAGGTGTCCATAGAATTGTTTGTATTTTAACATCTTGGACAAGAATTTTTGTATTCTTATATTTTTTTAAAATCTCCAGAAAATCCCTGCAACATTTTTCTTAGTTGTTCTTGAAGAAACAATACAATATGTTTTAGGGGGTTATAAGGGGTGAGACAAAATATGGCAGCTTTCATCCCTAGACAGGGTGATAATAGGCTGCTGGGGCCGCCACCGATCAGCTGTAATGTGTGGAAAGTGTTCAATTCCTCTACAGCGCCCCTAAAGGGAAAATAAATCATTACACAATCCTTATTACAACCAACGGGTTGTTTTCGTAATGCATGGATGTGCCGAGTCCACCAGAGAATGGGAGATGCTGTTTGAATCCAATTTCAGCACCAGTTCAATGATGGAACTGGACTTTTCTTTTAACCCCAAATTCCTTCAAAACCAAGCAAGCCTTTAAAAGTGAGTTTTGCTAAATATTACCAAAGCCCAAATTTTGGGAAACATTTTTTTGCTGCCAATCGGGGTAACTGGAAAATGGACAGGAAGGAGCAAGAAGTTGAACAGTGAGCTGAGGACCCTTCATTTTAGCCACAGCGGGGCTTAGAATGGGCAGACCCCCATCAATGTGACATTTATGGGCAAAAAATGTTTAGTACGTTAATCATTTCTTGTGTGCAGTGTAGTAGCCCTAGAATAAAAACCCCCGGATGCAACCATCGCAGAGGAGAAGACCCTGTCAAATAACACCCCTATCTCCGCTCCCTGAGCCTCTGCATGTATGACAGTGGGAAACTGGGGGCAGATTTTTTTAAGATGAGGCAGAATGGGTTAAAGACGAGGAGGTGCAGAACAATGGGAACCGGAGGAGCGGTATAACCGATTATATACAGTATAAACAGATACAAATGTTACCAAGGCAGAATACAGACTAAGGCTACCTTCACACCCACGTTTTGTGCGTCATGGACGGATCCGTTCAGATAATACAATCCGTCTGCATCCGTTCAGAACGGATTCCTTTTGTATTATCTTTAACATAGCCAAGACAGATCCGTCTTGAACACCACTGAAAGTCAATGGAGGACGGATCCGTTTTCTATTGTGTCAGTGAAAACGGATCCGTCCCCATTAACTTACATTGTGTACCAGGACTGATCCGTTTGGCTCAGTTTCGTCAGACGGACAACAAAACGCTGCAAAACGCCAAAGCGTAATGGAGACTGAACTGATGCGTTCTGAGCGGATCCTTTTCCATTCAAATTGCATTAGGGCAAAACTGATCCGTTTTGGACCGCTTGTGAGAGCCCTGAGCAGGATCTCGCATACGGAAAGCCAAAACGCGAGTGTGAAAGTAGACTTAGGGGGCATTCACACAACCGTATGTTTGGTGCGGATCGGATGCAGACCCATTTCAATGGGGCCACAAAATATGCAGACAGGACACTGCATGCTGTCCCCATCCGTATCTCCGTTCTGCGGGCCTGCAAAAAAATTAGGACATGTCCTATTCTTGTCCATTTTGTGGAATGTGCTGATGTGCATATACGCAAAATGTGAAATGCACGTCGCAGGTATCCGTGTTTTGCAGACCACAAAACGGATACGGTCATGTGACTGGCCCCTTAGCAAAAACTCTGCTGACTAACGCACAATCGGTATCTCTGTGACGCCTCATACTCTCATGACACCCGGGTTTGCTGGACAATTCATTAATCGGGTCTTGAATTAACGTCATCCTAATAAAAACGCCAGGAATCGGAAGCCAGATATTATTTTTACATATGTGGCGGTAATAGAGTCAGCAGATAACTGTGCAACATTGAGATCCCAGATAATTAAACACAGGAACAGAAAGTGAGTTTTTTGGTTCACAAAAGGAAAATAAATTGATGAGGGAATGTGGAATCCGTTTTTGTCTGGGCAAGAAAAGAAACAAATAACTATAAAATTCTCATCGAAAACTTTCCAAAACGGAAATAGTCAATTTACAGGGACTTGCAGCCCCAGTGTACCATCAGAGGGGACAATTACCGCTTAAAGCTTTAGACGCAAATGCCTATGAATAGATCACTGCAATCGGTCACTTAAAAGGGGATGTCGGTGTGTAACGAAAGGGGTTGTCCAGTTTGAAAAACCTATTTCCATACACCCTGGTAGGGAAACCTGCGTTAAAGGGGTTGTACTCTACATTTCTTAAACTGACACCTGTTTAACGGACACTTGTTGTTTACTCACTTTGCCAACTAACCGATTTGATGTTGGGCACTATTCTGGCGGATCCCCTGGTATTAGACCTTTAACTCCTATATAGGAATGTTGACTTTGCTGCGGGGGAGCCACCAGGCTACTACCTCTCGGTGTAGTCCCGATGTAGTTGGCAACTGACACAACAGGTCAGAATCACCAGTGCAAGACAACGGAGGCACAAGCAATATCACAGACAGAACCAGACAAAGAACTGGCAGGACAGAAGTGACTCCGAGGCAAAACACAGACAGGATCAGACTGAGGACAAAGAGGCCGAGGACATGCAGAATTCACGGAACAAACTTCAAGACACAGTTCAGACAAAGCAGATACATGTGCAGATACAGATCAGTCAAAGAACTACAGTATAGGATACAGATCAGACAAGAACTATAACTTGGGAATTCATTGGCAAACAGAACTAGGATAGGATTCAGAACACGCACGGAACAGACTTAAGAGCAGGGCAAACCAGACAAGAACGTGCACAGATCCAACAGAATCAATGTTGCACAGCCAGGGACAGGACACAAAACTCAGGAAATCCCCAACGAGGTCACAACTCAGGAAATATAGATCAGACTTAACGCATTCATTAGTCAAACAGATGCAAGCAAAGGGAAAATTAACTCGCGCAATACTGAACTAAGGAGATACACAATGATTCACACTCACAAGTAGCTGAGGGCAGGACACACGGAACAATGGCACTAGTGAAATGCCATAGTAACAATCCGGACCTGACTACTTTTGTAATTGCATGTAATTCAAAATGTAGTATAGCCACGGAGTTATTTAATAAAATGTATCTGTATAGCTGAGCGCCACCTGCTGTTTGTTCTTTTCCTTATTTCTCTGTCCACCTCAGTAACATTGCTGAGGTGGTCGCAAATACACAGTACTATCCTTCAACTACCAATAGCCATAACTACTGTGTACAAGCTATGACAGGGAGAGAGCTGCAGCAGTAAGGAGATGCCCTATGAGCTAGGGCAGGGAGAAAGCTACAGCAAAAAAGGGCATGCCCCCTGAGCTGTGATAGGGAGAGAGCTGCAGCAGAAAGGACACACAGCCTGAGCTGTGATAGGGAGAGAGCTGCAGCAGAATGGACACCCCCCTGAGCTGTGATAGGGAGAGAGCTGCAGCGGAAAGGACACCCCCCCCCTGAGCTGTGATAGGGAGAGAGCTGCAGCAGAAAGGACACCCCCCCTGATAAAGGACACACCCCATGAGCTGGTAGCTTGTAATAAATAAAGCAGAGCAATTCAGGCACAGGGATAGTTCTAGCTTTGTTAGAAAGAGATTGTCATGTACTATATGATGTCTGATTTTCATGTTTTACATCAATCATGGGATAACCCCTTTAATAGAGAGAACTGTGTTTAAGATCGTCAATTCTTGGCCAGAGTGGAGAGAGGCTACATAGAGCGTCTCTCACTCTGGAGGACCTATCCTGTCCTGTATTACAAACAACTCCATTGATTTGAATGGAGATGGTGCAATGCTTGATTCTCCCTGTGGTGGCGCTGGAGGGAAATTGAACACTTACTGCCAGATTACAGCTGATCGCTGAGGAGCCCAGCAGTGGGACAGCCTGTGATCATCTGTTGACCTTTCTAACAAAAAGGTATTGTTCAAAGTGAAGAACCCCTTTAATTTTTAGATAAGGGTACTTTTACACTTGCTTTGTTGGATTCTGGCAGGCAGTTCCGTCGCCGGGAATCCGTATGCAAACGGATGGCATTTGTAGACGGATACAGAAGCGGATCTGTCTCACAAATGCATTGCAATACCGGATCCGTCTCTCTGGTGTCATCCGGAAAAACGGATCCGGTATTTATTTATTTTCTTCACATTTTTAAAGGTCTGCGCATGCAGAGACCAGAAAACCGGATCCGTTTTTCGGGAACACTTGGTGCCGGATCCGGCATTAATGCATTTCAATGGAAAATAATGCCGGATCAGGCATTTCGGCAAGTGTTCTGGAATTTTGGACGGAGAAAATATCGCAGCATACCGGCCAACTACTGTAAGAGTGACTGAACTGAAGACATCCTGATGCATACTGCCCGGATTGCTCTCCATTCAGAATGCATTAGGATAAAACAGGATCATTTTTTTTCCGGTATTGAGCCCCTAGGACGGAACTCAATACCTGGAAAACTTTAATGGTAGGTGTGAAAGTACCCTAACTGTGATTTATTGCAGACATAGCAAAAAAGCAAAACAAAAAAATCCCAAAACCCTATTATTGTGAGTATTTTTGGAGGAAGGTCTTTTTTTCATTCATCCTGTACCCTGCAAAAAACTGTTTAGTCTAATTTTTGCCATCTATAGGTTTGCATAGTTTTTCACCAAAATTGCGGCAGAATCTTGGCACACAGAGGCGCCAAGGCCCTTGGAAGCCACACCCCTTCCACACAAAGCCCCGCCCCCTTGTTGGATGAGGCATAAAATGCTTAGAAAAGCGCGGAAGTATCCACAGTATAGGGGATAAGTGTCTGATCGGCAGGGGACTGAACACTTGGGCCCTCGACAGTCACTAGAATGGGGGCCCACACGTTTAAATGGAGAGGCAGACACGCGGGCATGTCCGCTGCTCCATTCCACTCTATGGCACCGCCAGAGATAGCTGAGCGCTTTTACCCGAGTTGAATGGAGTGATGGACGTGCACGCGTGCCTGCTGTTCCATTCAAATAGGGAACACGGACCCACATTCTCAAGATTGGTCAGACCCCCACTGTGCAGACACCTATCCCAGATCCTGCGAAGGCAATACGTTGGTGTAATAGGACAACCCCTTTAAAGAGGTTACGCCACGATTAATGTAAAAAATGAAAATCAGACATCATATAGTACAAGACAATCTCTTTCTAACAAAGCTAGAACCAGCCCTGTGCCTCACATGGGTCCACATATCTCCCCATTCATTGCTCCAATAGCTATGCTAGATTAATTTCAAGTGGGCAGCGCCAAGGCCGTGTCCTTTCTGCTGCTGCTCTCTCCCTGTAACTACCATAGCTTCTAACAAAACATATGGCTGGTGAAAATTTAAACTGAGCATGTGCAACCAGCTCAGTCAGCAGGACAGAGAGATTAGAAAAAGAGCAAACAGCAGGTGGCGCTGTACAGATAGATTTTATTGGATAACTCACTGGCTATACTATATTTTTTTTTTACATGCAATTACAAAAATATTCAGATCCAGGTGATGATGTGAAAAATGTCCTCTTTAATGGAGAGAGCTGTGAGTGCGTGCAGCCTGGAGGTGGTGGAAGACTTACCTCCATTGGTAGAAACCAAAAAACAAAAAAATATAGTGGCAATTCTGGAGGAGCTGCCAAACCCCTGACACTGTGGCGTGTCTTCTATTGGGGGAGCAGCCCGACCGCATGTGGGTGGACCGCAGTAATCGACTAACCCCAGCAAAATGTGCGTGCAGCCTGGAGGTGGTGGCAGACTTACCTCCATGGAGGTGTTACAGTAACTTCTAGTGATTTCTGCAGACCATGTACAAAAAAGGAAAACCCAACCCTACGGCATGGGACAAGTGCGACCTACGCTAGATGCTTAACATGTACGTCATCGGTCTTTAAAACATGGCACCCGCTTGCGCAGCGGGCGCCATAACCACCGGGTTTCTGCTATTTTAAATAGCAGAGACCCGCGGCACATGGTCTTCAGATGCCATGGTCAAATGTGACCACTGCATTTTCGCAGTCCGGAAGCGGAAGTTGCGCACTTCCGCTCCAGTAACAGCGTTCCCTGACTGAGATCGAGGAACCTGTTATATCTATGAAATAGCCCGAAGCCTCAAGCAGGCTTGGGAGCTTATTTCAGGACTATACCAATACAGGACACTAGGTGGCAGCATTGTATTGGTATAATGCAAATGAAGTGTTCAATGATGTCTATATAGACATCAATGAACACAATGGGCAATCTAATGATTGCAAGTTATTGTCACCCAAAAAGTAAAAAAATAAGTTTTTACAAATATAAAAAAAAATACCTAAAAGTTCAACTCACCCCCCTTTCCTTAAAATAAAAATACTTAACCAATAAAAAAAAAAAAACATCATAGGCATCGCAGCATGCACAAATGCCCATACTATTAAAATACAACAGTATTAAGGGCTTACGGCAAATGGCGTAATGGGAAAAAAAAATTAAAACAGCCAATTTGCCATTTTTTGTCACTTCAACTACCCAATAATTTTTTTTTATAAAAAGTGAGCAAAAAGTCGCACACACTTCAAATTGGTAGCACTGAAAAGAACAAAAAATGAGCCCTGAAAGGGTTAAAGCCACCAGAAAGTCACATGCTTTTCATATGGCTTCCTGCTTCCATCATAGCAAACCTCGCACTCCTCCAGATCTGTGTGTCACTGCCGACAATAACACAGAGACACAGAGTCCCCCCTTAAAATTCTGAGTCACCCCGATAAAGGGAAAATACGACCGAAAGCCCCTCGATGACTGACAGTAATTTCCCATGTGTGACACTGAATAGAAGAATAGAAACCAAGGGGAATGATGTGAAGGAATAGCTAAGTTTCCCTATAGAAGAAACCGTCTAAAAGAAAAAAGTCTCTTGCTCTCTACATTTAAAGGGGCATTCCTACCTGGGACATTGATGACATACCGCTAGGCTATGCCATTAATGTCAGATGGATACAAGTCCCCCTATCTGGAGAAAAGGGGTCCCAAAGTGAAAGAGAGCACACAGCGCATGCGCAGCATTCTCACCATTCACCGCTACTGCCGTAAATAGCCAAGCCAGCGCTAGGACCCGCTGCTATCTCCAGAACAGAGAGCTGCAACGAATGTGCGGCCACCCACTGTTCTCAGCTATGGGGGTTACGAAAGTTGCTGAGCGCTGGCTTGGCTGTTTCTGGCAGTCCAGTAGCGATGGATGGAGAGCATGCCGCGTAGGCGCCATGTGCGCTCTTGCACCTCGAGTCCCCTTTCTGTAAATAGGAGAAGGTCCGAGAGGCGGAACTCATACCTATCTGGCTAGTAAATAGCACCATATTTAGGAGGGCATGCTCTCATTAGGTCGGCCATACCACCAAACCTCTGACTCTGCCTTTTTAGGGCTCATCAGCAACGTATAGGCAATAGTGTAGCAATAAGCATATACTACCCGCTCCAGAGTCTGAGATCTACAGAATTGCCCTGATAGACACTGGACATAATCTGGAGATGCAATTTATGCTAAGCTAATTATGCGCGCTAAATGGCGCCTGCTTTGTTTTATAATTTAGGGGGTAAAAATAATGCTTTAGATTCTAGGAGCTATTTAGACCACCTATGGCCATCCAGCAACAGGAACAACTGTAGACAATACCCAAAAAAGCTTTGAGCCAGTTGCAATATTTTTAGCGCCTGGCCTACCTGGCTCCTGAAATGAATAGATTTTGCACCAGGATCACGAATCTTCCAGATACGCTGATTACAGCGCATCACTTCATCAAAACAGGAACCTGTCAGCTTTAAACAGTTCCCACAGTGCAGGCGGTTAAATGTGTTCCATCTACGAGACGTTAGGCAACTACACCTATCCCCACCAGACATCGCAAATAAAAACACATCTGTTTCTGAATTAAAACACGTGCGCGCCTTGCAAATCTCCTCTGATCTACATAGGATTAAAAAACGTAATAAACGCAAGTTGTCATTTACATGTTGATCGTGTGTGTAGAAATATAAACTTGTCTCTTCATGTCAAAAGCAAAGATTTTCATAATTCTCTTCGAGGGATGAACCCCAACGTCTTTGCTTCAGTTTTCCTTCTAGGGATTTCTACATTAGTATCTCACGTCACTGACAGCTCTCCTGTGTGGCGTAGTATAGAGGATCTGTCAGCTCTGCCTGTGTGGTGTAGTATAGAGGATCTGTCAGCTCTCCTGTGTGGTGTAGTATAGAGGATCTGTCAGCTCTCCTGTGTGGTGTAGTATAGAGGATCTGTCAGGCTCTCCTGTGTGGTGTAGTATAGAGGATCTGTCAGCTCTCCTGTGTGGTGTAGTATAGAGGATCTGTCAGCTCTCCTGTGTGGTGTAGTATAGAGGATCTGTCAGCTCTCCTGTGTGGTGTAGTATAGAGGATCTGTCAGCTCTCCTGTGTGGTGTAGTATAGAGGATCTGTCAGCTCTGCTGTGTGGTGTAGTATAGAGGATCTGTCAGCTCTCCTGTGTGGTGTAGTATAGAGGATCTGTCAGCTCTCCTGTGTGGTGTAGTATAGAGGATCTGTCAGCTCTCCTGTGTGGTGTAGTATAGAGGATCTGTCAGCTCTCCTGTGTGGTGTAGTATAGAGGATCTGTCAGCTCTCCTGTGTGGTGTAGTATAGAGGATCTGTCAGCTCTCCTGTGTGGTGTAGTATAGAGGATCTGTCAGCTCTCCTGTGTGGTGTAGTATAGAGGATCTGTCAGCTCTCCTGTGTGGTGTAGTATAGAGGATCTGTCAGCTCTCCTGTGTGGTGTAGTATAGAGGATCTGTCAGCTCTCCTGTGTGGTGTAGTATAGAGGATCTGTCAGCTCTCCTGTGTGGTGTAGTATAGAGGATCTGTCGGCTCTCCTGTGTGGTGTAGTATAGAGGATCTGTCAGCTCTCCTGTGTGGTGTAGTATAGAGGATCTGTCAGCTCTCCTGTGTGGTGTAGTATAGAGGATCTGTCAGGCTCTCCTGTGTGGTGTAGTATAGAGGATCTGTCAGCTCTCCTGTGTGGTGTAGTATAGAGGATCTGTCAGCTCTCCTGTGTGGTGTAGTATAGAGGATCTGTCAGCTCTCCTGTGTGGTGTAGTATAGAGGATCTGTCAGCTCTCCTGTGTGGTGTAGTATAGAGGATCTGTCGGCTCTCCTGTGTCGGTGTATATAGAGGATCTGTCAGCTCTCCTGTGTGGTGTAGTATAGAGGATCTGTCAGCTCTCCTGTGTGGTGTAGTATAGAGGATCTGTCAGCTCTCCTGTGTGGTGTAGTATAGAGGATCTGTCAGCTCTCCTGTGTGGTGTAGTATAGAGGATCTGTCAGCTCTCCTGTGTGGTGTAGTATAGAGGATCTGTCAGCTCTCCTGTGTGGTGTAGTATAGAGGATCTGTCAGCTCTCCTGTGTGGTGTAGTATAGAGGATCTGTCAGCTCTCCTGTGTGGTGTAGTATAGAGGATCTGTCAGCTCTCCTGTGTGGTGTAGTATAGAGGATCTGTCAGCTCTCCTGTGTGGTGTAGTATAGAGGATCTGTCAGCTCTCCTGTGTGGTTGTAGTATAGAGGATCTGTCAGCTCTCCTGTGTGGTGTAGTATAGAGGATCTGTCAGCTCTCCTGTGTGGTGTAGTATAGAGGATCTGTCAGCTCTCCTGTGTGGTGTAGTATAGAGGATCTGTCAGCTCTCCTGTGTGGTGTAGTATAGAGGATCTGTCAGCTCTCCTGTGTGGTGTAGTATAGAGGATCTGTCAGCTCTCCTGTGTGGTGTAGTATAGAGGATCTGTCAGCTCTCCTGTGTGGTGTAGTATAGAGGATCTGTCAGCTCTCCTGTGTGGTGTAGTATAGAGGATCTGTCAGCTCTCCTGTGTGGTGTAGTATAGAGGATCTGTCAGCTCTCCTGTGTGGTGTAGTATAGAGGATCTGTCAGCTCTCCTGTGTGGTGTAGTATAGAGGATCTGTCAGCTCTCCTGTGTGGTGTAGTATAGAGGATCTGTCAGCTCTCCTGTGTGGTGTAGTATAGAGGATCTGTCAGCTCTCCTGTGTGGTGTAGTATAGAGGATCTGTCAGCTCTCCTGTGTGGTGTAGTATAGAGGATCTGTCAGCTCTCCTGTGTGGTGTAGTATAGAGGATCTGTCAGCTCTCCTGTGTGGTGTAGTATAGAGGATCTGTCAGCTCTCCTGTGTGGTGTAGTATAGAGGATCTGTCAGCTCTCCTGTGTGGTGTAGTATAGAGGATCTGTCAGCTCTCCTGTGTGGTGTAGTATAGAGGATCTGTCAGCTCTCCTGTGTGGTGTAGTATAGAGGATCTGTCAGCTCTCCTGTGTGGTGTAGTATAGAGGATCTGTCAGCTCTCCTGTGTGGTGTAGTATAGAGGATCTGTCAGCTCTCCTGTGTGGTGTAGTATAGAGGATCTGTCAGCTCTCCTGTGTGGTGTAGTATAGAGGATCTGTCAGCTCTCCTGTGTGGTGTAGTATAGAGGATCTGTCAGCTCTCCTGTGTGGTGTAGTATAGAGGATCTGTCAGCTCTGCTGTGTGGTGTAGTATAGAGGATCTGTCAGCTCTGCTGTGTGGTGTAGTATAGAGGATCTGTCAGCTCTGCTGTGTGGTGTAGTATAGATGATCTGTCGGCTCTCCTGTGCGGTGTAGTATAGAGGATCTGTCAGCTCTGCTGTGTGGTGTAGTATAGAGGATCTGTCGGCTCTCCTGTGTGGTGTAGTATAGAGGATCTGTCAGCTCTCCTGTGTGGTGTAGTATAGAGGATCTGTCAGCTCTCCTGTGTGGTGTAGTATAGAGGATCTGTCAGCTCTCTGTGTGGTGTAGTATAGAGGATCTGTCAGCTCTACTGTGTGGTGTAGTATAGAGGATCTGTCAGCTCTCCTGTGTGGTGTAGTATAGAGGATCTGTCAGCTCTCCTGTGCGGTGTAGTATAGAGGATCTGTCAGCTCTCCTGTGCGGTGTAGTATAGAGGATCTGTCAATTCTGAATTTCGCTTTAGACATAAATGGAGAAGAAAAGCAGTACAAGTAAGACAACTCTCACATGGCTGGACCGCCGTCTCTTCAACAGTCCCTTTGACACTGAACAGAGTGGCAGAGCGCATATTCGAACACCGCTCCATTCAAATGGGGGGACAGCGGTCCAGTGATCCACTATTCGGTGGATAGGGAATGACTTGTTTTTGAAAAACTCCTTTAATAATTATCTGACATCAGCTGAACTTACGCCAAGTGCAGGTACAGAATGTCTGGACTGAAGTTGCAAAAATCATTAAAGGGGTTCTCTGAGACCAGGAACCCCTTCCAGGTGGGGTGCAGAGGTTTAAAAAAATACCCTCCGCTGACATGTGCAGGCATGGCATGTGGCCACTGCCATCGCTGAGGCCATTGACTGGCCAGCATCGATGACGTGCGAAGACGGGACACCACACTTCCAGTCCAACGGGGACTGGACGCAAAGGAGAAAGGAACTGGGTGCTGGGACCGAAGCACCAGTTAGAGGAGAGTCTTTTTTTTTTTAAACCCCTGCCTGCCCATATGAAAACAGGTTCCCAGTCTTGGAGAGGTATCAACAGTTTTGACCAGTGGGGGTCCGAGTGCCGAGACTAGGGCTGCAGTAAACGAATATTTTTGTAATCGAGTATTCTATCGATTATATTTCTCGATTCATCGAGTAATCTAATAAGAAAAAGCTACTTAACCACCTCCGGACCGCCTAACGCACATGTGCGTTCCGGAGGTGGCAGCCCTGCGCTCAACGACGCATATACGCGTCATCTCGCGAGGGCCGGGATTTCCTGTGAACGCGCGCACACAGGAGCGCGCGCTCACAGGAACGGAAGGTAAGCGAGTGGATCTCCAGCCTGCCAGCGGCGATCGCTCGCTGGCAGGCTGGAGATCCGAATTTTTTAACCCCTAACAGGTATATTAGACGCTGTTTTCATAACAGCGTCTAATATACCTCCTACCTGGTCCTCTGGTGGTCCCTTTTGTTAGGATCGACCACCAGAGGACTCAGGTAGGTCAGTACAGTCCCACCAAACACCACACTACACTACCCTACACCCCCCCCCCCCCCCCGGTCACTTATTAACCCCTTATAAACCCCTGATCACCCCATATAAACTCCCTGATCACCGCCCTGTCATTGATCACCGCCCTGTCATTGATCACCGCCCTGTCAGGCTCCGTTCAGACGTCCGTATGATTTTTACGGATCCACGGATACATGGATCGGATCCGCAAAAAGCATACGGACGTCTGAATGGAGCCTTACAGGGGGGTGATCAATGACAGGCGGGTGATCACCCATATACACTCCCTGATCACCCCCTGTCATTGATCACCCCCGTCATTGATCACCACCCTGTAAGGCACCATTCAGATGTCCGCATGATTTTTACGGATCCATGGATACATGGATCGGATCCGCAAAACGCATACGGACGTCTGAATGGAGCCTTACAGGGGGTGATCAATGACAGGCGGGTGATCACCCATATACACTCCCTGATCACCCCCCTGTCATTGATAACCCCCCTGTAAGGCTCCATTCAGACGTCCGCATGCGTTTTATGGATCCGTAAAAAAATCATGCGGATGTCTGAATGGAGCCTTACAGGGGGGGTGATCAGTGACAGGGGGGTGATCACCCTGATTACCCTGATCACCCCCTGTCATTGATAACCCCCCTGTAAGGCTCCATTCAGACGTCCGCATGCGTTTTGTGGATCCGATCCATGTATCCATGGATCCGTAAAAAATCATGCGGATGTCTGAATGGAGCCTTACAGGGGGGGGGATCAGTGACAGGGGGGTGATCACCCTGATTACCCTGATCACCCCCTGTCATTGATAACCCCCCTGTAAGGCTCCATTCAGACGTCCGCATGCATTTTGTGGATCCGATCCATGTATCCATGGATCCGTAAAAAATCATGCGGATGTCTGAATGGAGCCTTACAGGGGGGGTGATCAGTGACAGGGGGGTGATCACCCTGATTACCCTGATCACCCCCTGTCATTGATAACCCCCCTGTAAGGCTCCATTCAGACGCCCGCATGCATTTTGTGGATCCGATCCATGTATCCATGGATCCGTAAAAAATCATGCGGATGTCTGAATGGAGCCTTACAGGGGGGGTGGTCAGTGACAGGGGGGTGATCACCCTGATCACCCCCTGTCATTGATAACCCCCCTGTAAGGCTCCATTCAGACGTCCGCATGCGTTTTGTGGATCCGATCCATGTATCCATGGATCCGTAAAAAATCATGCGGATGTCTGAATGGAGCCTTACAGGGGGGGTGATCAGTGACAGGGGGGTGATCACCCTGATTACCCTGATCACCCCCTGTCATTGATAACCCCCCTGTAAGGCTCCATTCAGACGTCCGCATGCATTTTGTGGATCCGATCCATGTATCCATGGATCCGTAAAAAATCATGCGGATGTCTGAATGGAGCCTTACAGGGGGGGTGATCAGTGACAGGGGGGTGATCACCCTGATTACCCTGATCACCCCCTGTCATTGATAACCCCCCTGTAAGGCTCCATTCAGACGTCCGCATGCATTTTGTGGATCCGATCCATGTATCCATGGATCCGTAAAAAATCATGCGGATGTCTGAATGGAGCCTTACAGGGGGGGTGGTCAGTGACAGGGGGGTGATCACCCTGATTACCCTGATCACCCCCTGTCATTGATAACCCCCCTGTAAGGCTCCATTCAGACGTCCGCATGCGTTTTGTGGATCCGATCCATGTATCCATGGATCCGTAAAAAATCATGCGGATGTCTGAATGGAGCCTTACAGGGGGGGTGATCAGTGACAGGGGGGTGATCACCCTGATTACCCTGATCACCCCCTGTCATTGATAACCCCCCTGTAAGGCTCCATTCAGACGTCCGCATGCATTTTGTGGATCCGATCCATGTATCCATGGATCCGTAAAAAATCATGCGGATGTCTGAATGGAGCCTTACAGGGGGGGTGATCAATGACAGGGGGGTGATCAGGGAGTCTATATGGGTGATCACCCCCCTGTCATTGATCACCCCCCTGTCATTGATCACTCCCCCCCTGGTAAGGCTCCATTCAGCCATTTTTTTGGGCACAAGTTAGCGGAAATTTTTTGTTTGTTTTTGTTTTTGTTTTTTCTTACAAAGTCTCATATTCCACTAACTTGTGTCAAAAAATAAAATCTCACATGGACGCACCATACCCCTCACGGAATCCAAATGCGTAAACATTTTTAGACATTTATATTCCAGACTTCTTCTCACGCTTTAGGGCCCCTAAAAAGCCAGGGCAGTATAAATACCCCACATGTGACCCCATTTCGGAAAGAAGACACCCCAAGGTATTCCGTGAGGGGCATATTGAGTCCATGAAAGATTGAAATTTTTGTGCCTAAGTTAGCGGAAAGTGAGACTTTGTGAGAAAAAAAACAAAAAAAAATCAATATCCGCTAACTTATGCAAAAAAAAAAAAATTCTAGGAACTTGCCAGGCCCCTCATTGAATACCTTGGGGTGTCTTCTTTCCAAAGTGGGGTCACATGTGGGGTATTTATACTGCCCTGGATTTTTAGGGGCCCGAAAGTGTGAGAAGAAGTCTGGGATCCAAATGTCTAAAAATGCCCTCCTAAAAGGAATTTGGGCCCCTTTGCGCATCTAGGCTGCAAAAAAGTGTCACACATGTGGTATCGCCGTACTCAGGAGAAGTTGGGGCAATGTGTTTTGGGGTGTCATTTTACATATACCCATGCTGGGTGAGAAAAATATCTTGGTCAAATGCCAACTTTGTATAAAAAAATGGGAAAAGTTGTCTTTTGCCAAGATATTTCTCTCACCCAGCATGGGTATATGTAAAATGACACCCCAAAACACATTCCCCAACTTCTCCTGAGTACGGCGATACCACATGTGTGACACTTTTTTGCAGCCAAGGTGGGCAAAGGGGCACCTTTCGGATTTCGTAGGCCATTTTTTACACATTTTGATTGCAAGGTACTTCTTACACATTTGGGCCCCTAAATTGCCAGGGCAGTATAACTACGCCACAAGTGACCCCATTTTGGAAAGAAGACACCCCAAGGTATTCCGTGGGGGGCACGGCGAGTTCCTAGAATTTTTTATTTTTTGTCACAATTTAGCGGAAAATGATGATTTTTCTTTTTTTTTCTTTTTTCCTTACAAAGTCTCATATTCCACTAACTTGCGACAAAAAATAAAAATTCTAGGAACTCGCCATGCCCCTCACGGAATACCTTGGGGTGTCTTCTTTCCAAAATGGGGTCACTTGTGGCGTAGTTATACTGCCCTGGCAATTTAGGGGCCCAAATGTGTGAGAAGAACTTTGCAATCAAAATGTGTAAAAAATGCCCTGCAAAATCCGAAAGGTGCACTTTGGAATATGTGCCCCTTTGCCCACCTTGGCAGCAAAAAAGTGTGACACATCTGGTATCGCCGTACTCAGGAGAAGTTGGGCAATGTGTTTTGGGGTGTCATTTTACATATACCCATGCTGGGTGAGAAAAATATCTTGGTCAAATGCCAACTTTGTATAAAAAAATGGGAAAAGTTGTCTTTTGCCAAGATATTTCTCTCACCCAGCATGGGTATATGTAAAATGACAGCCCAAAACACATTCCCCAACTTCTCCTGAGTACGGCGATACCAGATGTGTGACACTTTTTTGATGCCAAGGTGGGCAAAGGGGCACATATTCCAAAGTGCACCTTTCGGATTTCACCGGTCATTTTTACACATTTTGATTGCAAGGTACTTCTCACACATTTGGGCCCCTAAATTGCCAGGGCAGTATAACTACGCCACAAGTGACCCCATTTTGGAAAGAAGACACCCCAAGGTATTCCGTGAGGGGCATGGCGAGTTCCTAGAATTTTTTATTTTTTGTCGCAAGTTAGTGGAATATGAGACTTTGTAAGGAAAAAAGAGAAAAAAAAAAATCATCATTTTCCGCTAACTTGTGACAAAAAATAAAAAATTCTAGGAACTCGCCATGCCCCTCACGGAATACCTTGGGGTGTCTTCTTTCCAAAATGGGGTCACTTGTGGCGTAGTTATACTGCCCTGGCAATTTAGGGGCCCAAATGTGTAAGAAGTACCTTGCAATCAAAATGTGTAAAAAATGGCCTGCAAAATCTGAAAGGTGCACTTTGGAATGTGTCCCCCTTTGCCCACCTTGGCAGCAAAAAAGTGTGCACACATCTGGTATCGCCGTACTCAGGAGAAGTTGGGGAATGTGTTTTGGGGTGTCATTTTACATATACCCATGCTGGGTGAGAGAAATATCTTGGCAAAAGACAACTTTTCCCATTTTTTTATACAAAGTTGGCATTTGACCAAGATATTTTTCTCACCCAGCATGGGTATATGTAAAATGACACCCCAAAACACATTCCCCAACTTCTCCTGAGTACGGCGATACCAGATGTGTCACACTTTTTTGCTGCCAAGGTGGGCAAAGGGGCGCATATTCCAAAGTGCACCTTTTGGATTTCACCGGTCATTTTTTACACATTTTGATTGCAAGGTACTTCTCACACATTTGGGCCCCTAAATTGCCAGGGCAGTATAACTACCCCACAAGTGACCCCATTTTGGAAAGAAGACACCCCAAGGTATTCTGTGAGGGGCATGGTGAGTTCCTAGAATTTTTTATTTTTTGTCGCAAGTTAGTGGAATATGAGACTTTGTAAGAAAAAAATAAAATAAAAATAATCATCATTTTCCGCTAACTTGTGACAAAAAATAAAAAGTTCTATGAACTCACTATGCCCATCAGCGAATACCTTAGGGTGTCTACTTTCCGAAATGGGGTCATTTGTGGGGTAGTTATACTGTTTGGGCATTGTAGAACCTCAGGAAACATGGCAGGTGCTCAGAAAGTCAGAGCTGTTTCAAAAAGCGGAAATTCACATTTTTGTACCATAGTTTGTAAATGCTATAACTTTTACCCAAACCATTTTTTTTTTGCCCAAACATTTTTTTTTTATCAAAGACATGTAGAACAATAAATTTGGTGAAAAATTTATATATGGATGTCGTTTTTTTTGCAAAATTTTACAGCTGAAAGTGAAAAATGTCATTTTTTTGCAAAAAAATCGTTACATTTTGATTAATAACAAAAAAAGTAAAAATGCCAGCAGCAATGAAATACCACCAAATGAAAGCTCCATTAGTGAGAAGAAAAGGAGGTAAAATTCATTTGGGTGGTAAGTTGCATGACCGAGCGATAAACGGTGAAAGTAGTGTAGTGCCGAAGTGTAAAAAGTGCTCTGGTCATGAAGGGGGTTTCACCTAGCGGGGCTGAAGTGGTTAAAATAACGTACGTAATTAGGTATGTATAAAGTTATTGGTTTGAAGGGGTTAATAACTTTATACATGCCCATTGGGTTTGGAGGGGTTAATGGAAGCACCTTGGCATTAGGCATGTATAAAGTTATTGGTTTGAAGAGGTTAATGAAAGCACCTTGGAGGTGCCTTCATTAACCCCTCTCTAAACCAATAACTTTATACATGCCAAGGTGGTGCTTGCAGCCTCCATTAACCACTCTCTCTCCATCTGCCTCCCCCCCCAGCCTCTGATCTGCTTGCCCCCAGCCTCTGATCTGCCTCCCCCCCAGCCTCTGATCTGCCTCCCCCCCAGCCTCTGATCTGCCTCCCCCCCCCAGCCTCTGATCTGCCTCCCCCCAGCCTCTGATCTGCCTCCCCCCCTCCCCCCAGCCTCTGATCTGCCTCCCCTCCCCCCAGCCTCTGATCTGCCTCCCCCCAGCCTCTGATCTGCCTCCCCCCCAGCCTCTGATCTGCCTCCCCCCCTCCCCCCAGCCTCTGATCTGCCTCCCCCCTCCCCCCAGCCTCTGATCTGCCTCCCCCCAGCCTCTGATCTGCCTCCCCCCAGCCTCTGATCTGCCTCCCCCCCTCCCCCCAGCCTCTGATCTGCCTGCCCCCTCTGGTAACGCAACCCCCCCCCCCTCCCCCCAGTATTAATCATTGGTGGCAGTGGCCACAGGGTCCCCCTCCTCCCCCCCATCATTGGTGGCAGTGTCAGTTCCAATCGGAGCCCCAGCAGTGTAATGCTGGGGCTCCGATCGGTTACCATGGCAGCCAGGAGTCACGCTACTGAAGTCCTGGCTGTCATGGTATGTTAGTGAGCAGAGAGCAGCGCATTATACTCACGTGCGCTGTGGCCGCCGGTCGCTCCTTCTTCTGTCTGTGCGGCGGATTGCTAATGCTTACAGCATTAGCAATGCGCCGCACAGACCTATGAGAAGGAGCGACCGCCGGCCACAGCGCACGTGAGTATAATGCGCTGCTCTCTGCTCACTAACATACCATGGCAGCCAGGACTTCAGTAGCGTGACTCCTGGCTGCCATGGTAACCGATCGGAGCCCCAGCATTACACTGCTGGGGCTCCGATCGGAACTGACACTGCCACCAATGATGGGGGGGAGGAGGGGGACCCTGTGGGATATGGCCGGCACATTCATTGGTGGCGCAGTGGCCACAGTCCCTCCCCTCCCCTCCTCCTCAGTCCCTCCCCTCCTCCTCCTCCTCAGTCCCTCCCCTCCTCCTCCTACTTGGTCTTCAGCGGCAGCCGCGCACAGTGGGGAGGGAGAGACTCCCTCCTCCTCCTCCTCAGCTGTGCCGGCCGGCTCAGTCCTGCCTCTCTGGCCTCCGGAGGACACGGAAGCGGTGAGTGAGACGCTTAATTTCACTCCCGCTCCGTGATCACGTGATCTAAACGATTCCTCGATGCAGGGAAACTGCATCGATTAATTTTTTGACTCGATTTAATCGAGTTATTCGAATAATCGTTTCAGCCCTAGCCGAGACCTTCTCCGATCATTAAATCGAGAAGCTCTCAGCTTAGCATTGTATCTCCTTGAGGCCATCTTCTTTTCAGTCTTCAGGAGTGAGGAGAGACAATGCTCAGTCTTCTTACCCGTTCTTTAAGTGATCGGCCCGGGTCTCAACCCTCAAATCCCTATTAGATCAAAACTTTTATTTGTTGGTATGATATGGAAAGTTTTGCCGATGTGTAGTTACTCTATAATGATGGAATACTATGGAGAGACATGGGGCACTACCAGGATCCTACAGCCCAGAAACCATCCTCCCTACCTTCTGCACTCAGCTAGGACAGCCTGTCCATGCATGTCAGGGGACTGACAATCTGCGGGCTGTGCATGGCAACGGACTGACGCCGTGCAAAACAAATGACATATTTTTATAGAGAGATTTTTACTCTGATAGCTACTTAACAACCAAACAACAAGCAGACGGGGATGACATACAGGCGACTGTCTAACAGAGCGGCAGATGACTCAACGCACAAGATTGTAACTGATCAAATAATTAAAACGAGCCTGTCGGCACTAAATTTACTTTTATCCAGTGCACAATACCTGCTGGGTCGGCCACCCCATATTATAGCCATACCCTTAGCTGCCAGAAACAATCCTATCATCTGAAAAAGGCACACAGTGCACCGAGGGCTGGCCCAAGGCACACAGTGCACCGAGGGCTGGCCCAAGGCACACAGTGCACCGAGGGCTGGCCCAAGGCACACAGTGCACCGAGGGCTGGCCCAAGGCACACAGTGCACCGAGGGCTGGCCCAAGGCACACAGTGCACCGAGGGCTGGCCCAAGGCACACAGTGCACCGAGGGCTGGCCCAAGGCACACAGTGCACCGAGGGCTGGCCCAAGGCACACAGTGCACCGAGGGCTGGCCCAAGGCACACAGTGCACCGAGGGCTGGCCCAAGGCACACAGTGCACCGAGGGCTGGCCCAAGGCACACAGTGCACCATAGCTCTGGCCTTTTCAGCTCCCAGCATCTTGCACTCTTTTTCAACAGGGCCAGGCTTTCCTAGCATCATCGTACCAAGCCCGGAAACACTTAGGCCTCATACACAGGACCTTATGTATTTTGCGGTCCTCAAAAAATACGGATGACGTCCATGTGCATTCTGTATTTTGCGGAACGGAACAGCTGGCCCCTAATAGAACAGTCCTATCCTTGTCTGTAATGCGGACAATAATAGGACATGTTCTATTTTTTTGAGGAACAGAAATATGGACATGCGGAAATGGATTGCACACGGAGTACCTTCCGTTTTTTTTTTTTGCAGACCGATTGAAATGAATGGTTCCGTATACGGTTCCGTATGCAAAAAAAAAAAAAAGGAACGGTCACGGAATGAAAATACGTTTGTGTGCATCAGGCCTTAGGCACGTGAACACTGCAGCAGTACTAACCAATGAGGGCTGTACTGAGCATTTGCGCTGAAGTTCGACGCAACGTCGCAGGTCCAGGACTGTGTTATAACGCTGGCGATCGCTTTAAATGAAATTATAAGGTAGCCTTGCCTTCTAATTCCCAGGCATGGGCAGAGCAGCAACGTGTACTCCCCAAGCATAGCACAGAGGTGACACCGGCGGAGAATATCTTGCCGTACTGCGCATGCACAGGAAGTACAAGGAAGTCAACAGCAAATCTGTGAGGCTTGGAAGGGGTGGGGGATGTCCATCAAACCTGGATGGAAGACCAGACAATATATACCAGGGCATTTTTATAAAGTTGTTCCACAGCAGTATAACACAATGCTGATGCTTTAGGGTCCTCAAATTAAGAGACAGGTGTACGTTACATACCAGTTACAATGCTGTTCTAACACCTCTTTCGAGGCATTTTAATTACACCTAAAATCCTGTGTTATTGCAAACTGCAATCAACATTCGTACCTCCATGAGGCCCTCGACCTTGTGTTGAGTACGATAAACATTTTATGCTGACTAAAGAAGGAGTCACTAGTATTTACTGCTGGAGATTTCTTGTACAAGTCATTCTAATGAGAAAGCCAGTCAGATGAGTAGCGAAACGTCTTCAAGAGAAAATACAGTGAGTCCAGATGCTCTGACTTATTACTACTATAGCTGTATAAATTATTTGGTGCCGTGTAACTGCTATGTAATATAACGTATTAAATGAAAAATATTGTTTGTGGGAGTTTTTTTATTATTCAATTATTATTTTTAACGATTTTTTTTTTTAGAATTTTCTATTGCTTTTTTTAATCCCATAATTGGATTTTTATATAAATAGGTATCGTCTGACATTTTTTTCGGTAAATTCTCAGGGAAACAGACAGGGTTATAGAACAAAGAAAAAAAGCTCAACCTCTTCTACCCCGGGCCAGTTTTCGTTCTTCTGCCCAGGCCATTTTTTGCAAATCTGAGATGTGTCCCTTTATGTGGTAATAGCTTTGGAACACTTTTACTTATCTAAGCAATTCTGAGACTGTTTTCTCGTGACACATTGTACTTCATGATAGTCATAAATTTGAGTCAATATATTTCACCTTTATTTGTGAAAAAATCTCAAATTTACCAAGAATTTAGAAAAATTCAAAAAATTTCTCATTTCCATTTCTCTACTTTTATAATAGATAGTGATACCTCATATAATAGTTATTACTTTACATTTCAAATATGTCTACTTCATGTTTGGATCGTTTTGAAAATGACACTTAATTTTTGGGGGACGTGAGAAGGCTTCGAAATTTAGAAGCAAATCTTCCAAAACCCCACTTTTAAGGACCAGTTCAGGTGTGAAGTCACTTTGTGGGGCTTACATAATAGAAACCACTCAAAAATGACAACATTTTAGAAACTACACCCCTCAAGGTATTCAAAACTGATTTTACAAACTTTGTTAACCCTTTAGGTGTTCCACAAGAATTAATAGAAAATAGAGATGACATTTCAGAATTTCACTTTTTTGGCAGATTTTGCATTTTAATCAATTTTTTCCAGTAGCAAAGCAAGGGTTAACAGCCAAACAAAACTCAATATTTATTACCCCGATTCTGCGGTTTACAGAAACACCCCACATGTGGTCGTAAACTGTTGTATGGCCACATGGCAGGGCGCAGAAGGAAAGGAATGCCATATGGTTTTTGGAAGGCAGATTTTGCTGGACTGGTTTTTAGATGCAATGTCCCATTTGAAGCCCCCCTGATGCACCCCTACAGTAGAAACTCAAAAAAGTGACCACATTTTGGAAACTACGGGATAAGGTGCCAGTTTTCTTGGTACTATTTTGGGGTACATATGATTTTTAATTGCTCTATATTAAGTTTTTGTGAGGCACGGTAACCAAAAAATTGATGTTTTGGCACAGTTTTTATTTTTAACAACATTCATCTAACAGGTTAGATCATGCGCTATTTTTATAGAGCAGGTTGTTATTGACGCAATGATATCAAATATGTCTACTTTCTATGTTTGCTTGTTTCAGTTTTACATAATAAAGCATTTTTTAAAACAAAAATTATGTTTTTGTATCTCCATTTTCTGAACGCCCGATTTTTTTTAATTTTCTGCTAATCATCTTGTGCAGGGGCTCGTTTTTTGCAGGAAGAGTTGACATTTTTACTGGTACCATTTTTGGGTACATATTTTTTGATCATTCATTATTACACTTTATGGGGCAAGGTGACCAAAAAATTGGTTGTTTTGGCGCAGTTTTTATTTATTTTTACATCGTTAACCTGAGGGATTAGGTCATGTGACTTTTTTATAGAGCAGATCGTTGCAGACGTGACAATACCTAATATGTCTACTTTTTCTTATTTAAGTTTTACACAATAATAGAATTTATGAAACCGAAATAATGATGTTTTAGTGTATCTAAAGTCTGAGTGCCATAGCTTTTTTATTTTTTGACAAATTGTCTTAGGTAAGGTCTCATTTTTTGCAGGATGAGGTGACTGTTTGATTGGTACTATTTTGGGGGGTATATGCATTTTTGATCGCTGGTGTTGCAATTTTTGTTATGTAAAGTGACAAAAATTCCTTTTTTTTAGAGTTTTATTTTATTTTTATGGTGTTCACCTGAGGGGTTAGGTAATGTGATATTTTATAGAGCTGGTTGTTACGGATGTGGCGATACCTAATATGTATATTTTTTTTATGCATTTCACTTTTGCACAATAATAGCAGTTTTGAAACAAAAAAATGATGTTTTAGTGTCTCCATGTTCTGAGAGCTATAGTTTTATTTTTTTTTTGGGAGATTGTCTTAGGTAGGGCTCATTTTTTTCAGGAGGAGGTGACGTTTTTTTTTATACCATTTTGTGGGACATACGCCTTTTTGATCACTTGGTGTTGCAATTATTATTTATTTTTATGGTGTTTATCGGACAGGGTGGATCATGTGATATATTTATAGAGCCAGTCATTACGGACGCGGCGATACCTAATATGTGTAGGTTTATTTTCTTTCAGTTTTTTATTATAAAATAAGGTGAAAGGGGCGTTTTTTTCTCTTTTTTACTTAAAAACTTTATTGATTTTAATAAAAACACTTTTTTTAACTTTATTTCTGATGTTCACTTTTGGGGGTCTGATCCCCTCTGCAATGCATTACAATACATTTGTATTGTAATGCATTGCCTGTTCGTGTACTACAGTCAGTAGTACACTAACAGGATGCCTAGGAGACCCAGCCTGAGGCTGGAACTCCTGAGCACCCGTAGAAGGCAGGTCCCGATGCCATGCAAGGTATTGGGCATCCTCTGCACGGCATTGGGCTGCCTTCTGACACAGAGTCCCCGCCACAGCAGCACGGGGACTCGATGCGCTCCCTCACCTGAGACAAATCCCTTCTATGTCACGATCAGCATGGACCGCGGCATAGAGGGGGTTAATCCGCCGGCATCGGCTCTTACAGCGATGCCGGCGTATACAGCAGGGGCCCGGCTACCAGGGACTACCGGGCCCCTGCAGTGATCAGGCGCCCCATATTCATGACGTACTGTTACGTCATATTGCGGGAACGCAGTGGCTTCCATGACATAGTAGTACATCATGTGTCGGGAAGGGGTAAAAGGGGTTGTTCCATGAAAAATATTCTACAGTTATCAAACCAGCACCTGGATCTGACTAATTAAAAAATTGGCATAGCCAATGTTATTCAATAAAATGTATCTGTATAGCGCCACCTGCTGTTAGTTTTTTTCTTATTTCTTTGACCTGCTCACTGAGAAGGCCGCACATGCTCAGTTTCCTCCTTCAACTGCCTCCTGAGCTGTGATAGGTAGAGCATGGACACGCCCCCCCCCTTAGATACAACAGAAAAGACACTCCGCTTCAGCTGTCAGATTGATATACGGTAAATCTAGCAGAGCAATGAATGGGGAGATCTCTGGATCCATGTGAGGTGCAGGGCTGGTTCTAGCCTTGTTAGAAAGAGATTGTTATGTACTCTTAATTTTTTACATTAGTCATGGGATAACCCTTTTAATTTACTTTATAAAAGGTCCATTGGGCAGGAAGTGATGACATCAGGTCCATCATTCATGTGAAGGCTGCATGAAGGGCACATGACTGCTGAGGTCAGTGACTGGCTAAGCAGTCACGTGAACGACGGACCTGATGTCATCACTTCCGGTCTGATGGGAACATAAGCCTCAGGGGACCAGAACAGCGGCGCTGGATCGGAGGGACCTTTAGAAGGTGAGTTAAGCATTTTTTTTGTGTTTTATAATCCTATCTGCTACCGTAAGAATTCAAAAAAATGTCAGCCAACCCCTTTAAGGACTCTTCCCACAAATTACATTTATCACCTATGATAATAGTCTGATTGCTAGCAAACCTACCGATCACTAGGAAGAGGGTCCCAAGCCAAATTCTGCACCACCCCCTATTACCCGATTTTTGAATGGAGTGGAGGTCAGGCATGCGTTTTGCTGTTCTATTCAAAGTCTATGGGACTGATGACAGCTGAGTAATGAATCAGGCATCTGTGTGATCATCACATGGACTACATAGAACTCTATATCCTGGAAGCAGGGGTGGACTGGCCATAGACCTTACTGGGAAGTTTGCCGCGCAGGCCAATGCCCAGGGGACCTCTTGAGTCCTGCTCACAGTCACTGACCGCAGATGCCCTCCTGAATTTAACTATATCACCATCCTCAGGACCGCGAGACACTTATATACTGCAGAGGGGCACAGGAGCTGACGCTACATCATTCACATCCATAGGCCCGAGGCTACCACACAGAACGTCATCTCCTGGAACTTAAAGGGAACCTGTCACCAGTTTTATGGTGTCCTAACTAAGGGCAACATAAATAAGTGACTGATCCTCTTAGCAAAATGCTGGGTCACTTTCTTTAATTGACCCAGTAAATCTGCCAACATCTTGTATTGAAAAGCTCCAGCTGATAATGATGAGTCATGAATATTTATGAGCTCCTGACTCTCCCCGCCCACCTTCTGCTGAATGACAGTTTTTTCCATATGAATCAGCAGCAGGTGGGCAGGGGAGTGGCTATAGCTCTGAATTATATATACGCTGGACTCAATGACATCACGCTGGACTCAAATCAGCTCATTAGCATGCAGCATATTTGTGTGTATATCATGAGGTAACCATCTGTCACACCAGTAAGTGAATACATCTAAAGTACTTTTTAGTAGTTAATGATTGTATATAATTAGTTAGATTATAATCAAATATCCACATGACAGGTTCCCTTTAAGTAAACAAATGAAAGTTCCATTTGAATGGTGGCAAGCAGAGATCTTGAAAATCATGAGAAATTGATACAGAAAGTATATAAACATAAACCTATATTAGCTGATGCCAGAATACCCCTGAAACCTTGTGAATGTCCAAGTAAAAGGGGTTCTCTGGGAATTATTTAAAATGTCTGCCGGCAACCTGTTCTAGATATGAGCAAGACTGGTTGCTTCCACTTGAAGAGCTGCCTACTCAGTGCACTGCTCTACAATAGATGGTAATAATGTGATCCTGCCTACGATATGCCGTCATGGCTGAGCAACCTGACAGGAACGCTTAGCAATGTGTAATATATGCTACTACCAGAGCGTAATGTGTATAGTGAGGCCCCGTCCCCTCATCCGCCTATGACAGGTTGCTGCTGGCCATTTTAAATCATTCCCAGAGAAATCTATGGACATAAAGACTTTATATAGCAAAAACATATTTGCAGGCATTAAATCTGCTCGGAAAATTGCTTCCTAATTCTAAGCCGCGGCTTCCTACTGTGGGCATCGATAAGGAGGAACTTAGACTATTATACATAATAAAGAAGACGGCAAGTTCAAAGAAGAGGATTTCAGAAAGCAACAAAGTGAAAGAAATTACCCAATTTTCTTTATTTTTCTAAAAACGGAACCAGTGAAATTACGCACAATATAGGAGACAGGGAAATCAGGTAAGAGTAAAAATGCCTTTAATCCGGCACCCAATAATTTATAAAACTCTGGGCTCTTTGCCCTCATAGGTGATAATGACACAGAGGCAGCTCAATAAATTAGAATAACATTGAATAGTTAATTTATTTCAGTAATTTAATTCAAAAAGTGAACCTCATCTATTCTATGGATTCATTCCACACAGAGCGATCTATTTCCAACGTTTATTTCTTTTAAAGTTGATAATTTTGGCTTACAGCTAATGAAAACCCAAAACCCAGGATCTCAAAAAATTTGAATATTGTATAAGACCATTTAAAAATGTATTTTTAATACAGAAATGTTGGCTTCCTGAAAAGGAATGTCCAGTACAGGCACTCAATACTTGGCTGGGGCTCTTTTTGCACGAGGCGTCTTTTTTTCAAGGCATATTGTACTTTATGCTACTGATACATTTATTTTGGTCAATATATTTTGTTGATTTAAAAAATAAATAAAAAATTGTACAAAATTTGAAATTTTCTGAATTTGCATTTCTGTGCTCGCAAAATAGTAAACAATTAACATTCACCATATGTCTTACTTTAGAAACCTCCACAAATCACCCCATTTTAAAAATGTACCCTCAAAATATTCACAATGGCATTTAGGAAGTTTGTTAACCCCTTATGTGTTTCACAGGAACAGATGCAAAATGGAGGTGAAATTAAAAAATGTAGGTCATTTATTAAACAGAAATACGCCTATCTCCGACTTTTCCCCGCTCACGCCAGGTCTAAAAAAGCGGGCATTGCGGGAGCAGGGAAGGGGGCAGGCCCATCTCATTTACCATTTTCTACGCCTGTTTTAGGTGTAGATAATGGTCTAAATGTAAGATGGCAAAGATGTTGGCTTACATTTAGCAGCGGTGGATCCGCCAAAGTTATGTAGAGACTGGCACCTCTTCATAACTCCACCGCTAGCGCAGGGCCTTATTAAGACCGGCGTCTAAAACACTGGTCTTAATAATTGTGCCCTGTAATTTTTTGCAGATTTTCACTATAATCCATTTTTTGTATATAGCAACTTATAAAACTCCATATTAACTACCCTAATTCCTCCGTTTTTAGAAATACCCTATGTGGTTTTAGTGTGCTATATATCTCAAATACCAGCCTCAGAAACCAAGGTGCATCTTGTGGATTTTGGTGCCTCTATATTTTGGGGTGTTTTTCAGGTATAATTTCAGGTTTGCAAAGGCTGAGGTGCCAAACCATAAGAAACACACAAAAAAAAAAACATTTAGAAAACTACACCTTTCAAGGAATTCATCAAGTGGTATAGCGAGCTCACAGGTGTTTCACAGAATTTATTAGAATTGGGCTTTGAAAATAAAAAATTACATTTACCCGTCAAATTTCTCACAAGCGCGGCAATACCCCATATGTGATAGTAAACTGCCTTTTGGGCTCAGAAGGAAAGGAGCACCATTTGGCTTTTGAAGTGCAAAATTTGCTGGAACGGGTGCTAGGGGTGCAGTGATGGTTGACCACTTTAGTCAATTTACTAGGGCTAGGAGGATTATCAGCAATGATAGTGAACTGGATAGAGCATTAAATACCATGGTACATTCATTTAAAGAGAGGGGTTAACCTCAGAGAGTATTACGTGAGCAACGTAAACGTCTCCAATTGAAAGACAGATCTGTAAACTTTACAAAAAACTACTAGGGATCACAGTAGACAGCGTATACCTTTTGTATCGACCTATAGTGGTATCGGTACACTATTTTAGCCAGTGGTCGTGCTATTACAGAATTTAAATCTAAACCTTTAATGTCCTATAGAAGGTCCCGCAACAGGTTAGTGAAAAATGACATAGGATCCAGTAAGACCTCGCAACAAACATTTTTGACTTAAAAAATACTAGGGTGTTATCCACGCCTACACTCTGTGAACTGCAAATACATGATCAAGGGTATACAGTTCACACATCCGATTACGCAAATAGCATATGCTATTAGACATTATTTGTATTATGTCATTTATGTTGTCTGGTGCCCGTGCAGTTTGCTATATGTACGGGAGACTACCTGTGATTTCAAAACACGATTTAACCAGGAACGCAAAGACTTACCGGTGCCTAAACAGCAAAGACTTACCGGTGGTGCCTAAACAGCAAAGACTTACCGCTGCCTAAACAGCAAAGACTTACCGCTGCCTAAACAGCAAAGACTTACCGGTGCCTAAACAGCAAAAACTTGCCGGTGCCTAAACAGCAAAGACTTGCCGGTGCCTAAACAGCAAAGACTTGCCGGTGCCTAAACAGCAAAGACTTGCCGGTGCCTAAACAGCAAAGACTTACCGCTGCCTAAACAGCAAAGACTAACCGCTGCCTAAACAGCAAAGACTTACCGCTGCCTAAACAGCAAAGACTTACCGCTGCCTAAACAGCAAAGACTTACCGCTGCCTAAACAGCAAAGACTTACCGCTGCCTAAACAGCAAAGACTTACCGCTGCCTAAACAGCAAAGACTTACCGCTGCCTAAACACTTTGTTGATAAAAAACCTACTGAAAGTGATCTCAAATTCATAATTATTGATCGGGTCCCCCCTCCAAGAACGGGGGGTTAATCGCGTCAAATTATTAAAAAAACAGGAAGCAGAGTGAATATTTAAACTTACTACGCTAGGACCAAATGGTCTCAATGTTGATTTCAGACCTTGGTTATTTGTCTGATTAGTCCATTCTAAACCTTCTGTCTCTTTTCTGCCTCTCACAGCGTCTGTATATAGTTGTTTTTAGGTTTATAACACTATATCTTTTATTATTTCAGGGTTGTTCCGGATGGTGAACGTATGACCGTCTCGCTAAATAGAAAGAAACACAGTCGGCTGGATTGATTTTTATATATATTTTTCTTTTCTTGATTGATTATGGTTTTTCTAGATTATTAGGCATGACATGTATAATGGATCCCGATAACCTTTAAGATTTCGCTGGGAGACGCAGGGGACGCCGCCTTGTGGTACTTCACTTTGCGGCGCCCGCTGTACCTTAGTGTATATACACAAGGTGTCTGTGCTGAGGTCATCATACTTTGCAATAAGTCATTCTATGTGGGAAGCAGGTAGGATCGATTGGTCTGTATGTGTTGGGTAATGGCCGGTTATCCGACACATGTGCCTCTCGACACGGGATCGGGTTAGGTGCACTTTATCGCAGCACTTCCCACTCCCTCTGCATTTTTCCTACGGTGACATTTCACTGCTTGATTTACTATATTACTACCAGGTTACTAGGATACGCTGCTATGCTTTCACCGATCACGTGACAGTGATGCGTCGACTTGATGCGCATAGGAACCTCATACAAGTCATGCAATGTTTTGTCCGATCATGTGATGCATCATGTGATTATGACGCGCGGACATGCGCATTGGAATATCCTGTACACTATGCAATTATGCCGGCTGATTGTGTTCTTCAGGTGAGCGGTCTGTGTTCCCCATAGGTTACCACCCCTTACACCTAATGATCATGTACACTAATTATTAATCATGGATAATGCTGGGTTTTACATATAAATTAAAAAAAATATATATATATATATATATATATATATATTAACACGAGAGCACAGAGCACTTTATTATGTATACAATGAATTATCACATTTATTGTTGGTCTTTTTAATATACAGTACAGACCAAAAGTTTGGACACACCTTCTCATTCAAAGAGTTTTCTTTATTTTCATGACTATGAAAATTGTAGATTCGCACTGAAGGCATCAAAACTATGAATTAACACATGTGGAATTATATACATAACAAAAAAGTGTGAAACAACTGAAAATGTCATATTCTAGGTTCTTCAAAGTAGCCACCTTTTGCTTTGATTTCTGCTTTGCACACTCTTGGCATTCTCTTGATGAGCTTCAAGAGGTAGTCACCTTAAATGGTCTTCCAACAGTCTTGAAGGAGTTCCCAGAGATGCTTAGCACTTGTTGGCCCTTTTGGCTTCACTCTGCGGTCCAGCTCACCCCAAACCACCTCGATTGGGTTCAGGTCCGGTGACTGTGGAGGTCAGGTCATCTGGCGCAGCACCCCATCACTCTCCTTCATGGTCAAATAGCCCTTACACAGCCTGGAGGTGTGTTTGGGGTCATTGTCCTGTTGAAAAATAAATGATGGTCCAACTAAACGCAAACCGGATGGAATAGCATGCCGCTGCAAGATGCTGTGGTAGCCATGCTGGTTCAGTATGCCTTCAATTTTGAATAAATCCCCAACAGTGTCACCAGCAAAGCACCCCCACACCATAACACCTCCTCCTCCATGCTTCACGGTGGGAACCAGGCATGTAGAGTCCATCCGTTCACCTTTTCTGCGTCGCACAAAGACACGGTGGTTGGAACCAAAGATCTCAAATTTGGACTCATCAGACCAAAGCACAGATTTCCACTGGTCTAATGTCCATTCCTTGTGTTCTTTAGCCCAAACAAGTCTCTTCTGCTTGTTGTCTGTCCTTAGCAGTGGTTTCCTAGCAGATATTCTACCATGAAGGCCTGATTCACACAGTCTCCTCTTAACAGTTGTTCTAGAGATGTGTCTGCTGCTAGAACTCTGTGTGGCATTGACCTGGTCTCTAATCTGAGCTGCTGTTAACCTGCGATTTCTGAGGCTGGTGACTCAGATGAACTTATCCTCCACAGCAGAGGTGACTCTTGGTCTTCCTTTCCTGGGGCGGTCCGCATGTGAGCCAGTTTCTTTGTAGCGCTTGATGGTTTTTGTGACTGCACTTGGGGACACTTTCAAAGTTTTCCCAATTTTTCGGACTGACTGACCTTCATTTCTTAAAGTAATGATGGCCACTCGTTTTTCTTTACTTAGCTGCTTTTTTCTTGCCATAATACAAATTCTAACAGTCTATTCAGTAGGACTATCAGCTGTGTATCCACCTGACTTCTCCACAACGCAACTGATGGTCCCAACCCCATTTATAAGGCAAGAAATCCCACTTATTAAACCTGACAGGGCACACCTGTGAAGTGAAAACCATTTCAGGTGACTACTTCTTGAAGCTCATCAAAAGAATGCCAAGAGTGTGCAAAGCAGTAATCAAAGCAAAAGGTGGCTACTTTGAAGAACCTAGAAAATTACATATTTTCAGTTGTTTCACACTTTTTTGTTATGTATATAATTCCACATGTGTTAATTCATAGTTTTGATGCCTTCAGTGTGAATCTACAATTTTCATAGTCATGAAAATAAAGAAAACTCTTTGAATGAGAAGGTGTGTCCAAACTTTTGGTCTGTACTGTATATATATATATATATATATATATATATATATATATATATATATATACACACCGTATTTTTCACTTTATAAGACGCACAGGAAAATGGCCGTGCGTCTTATAAAGCGAATACTAGTGAGCGCTTCCATTATGGAAGCGCTCACTAGTATGCATTAGGTGCCGGGAGCGGGGTACAAGCGCTGCAAGCGCTTCCGATACTCACCCTCCCTAGTCTTCTTGCTAGGGACCGTACTCCACTGTCCTGACCCCCTACAGTGTCAGGAAGTAGTGCACACACTATGACCTGATGCTGCACACAGTCAGGTGACAGTGCAGCACGGGCCGGAGAAGACAAAGCGCCTCGCCGGACCCATAATGGGGCCGCGGCGCAGGAGAGGTTAGGACGTTTTTTTATTTTAGTCTGATAGGGGTCTGAAAGAAAAAGGGCTGATCTGAGGTCTGATGGGGGTCTAATAGAAAAGGGCTGATCTGAGGGGGGTCTAATAGAAAAGGGCTGATCTGAGGGGGGTCTAACATGGAGGGCTGATGGGGTTCTGACATGTAGGACTGATATGAGGGTCTGATGTGATTTCCTGATATTTATGGGGGTCTGATCTGAGGATCTGATATGAGGTCTGATGAGAAATATTTTTTCATTTCCCTCCTCTAAAATCTGGGGTGCGTCTTATCATCGGGTGCATCTTATAAAGCTAAAAATACTGTATATTTTTTCCAATAGCTCATTGCATGAGCCCCAAATTTATCCTGTTAATTGACAGGGCCAGCGAGCGATCTCGTCCTCTGGCTAGCCCTATCTGCGTTCTAAATCTCGCGCCTGGTCTTTAGTCGGCGCAGGCGCACTGAGAGGTGGACGCTCGCTCGCTCGCCCGCTCCTTCCTCAATGCGCCTGCGCCGATGACGTCACATCTACACCCGGCGCAGGCGCACTGAGGAAGGAGCGGCCGAGCGAGCGTCCTCCTCTCAGTGCGCCTGCGCCAACTGAAGACCTATGCGGCGCAGGCGCGAGGGTCCCTGCAGGAGGACACTTTGTGGTTAGCCTATTCTCAGACTCAGGGGACTTTTGCAACAAGTGGAAATTTTCCAAAAAGAAGATTCAGGATAGTCATGACCTATGACCATATTCACCAAAGGTGCGATATGGCCTCTATTGTGTAGACAGCCGATCCCATGTAGTTACAAGCGCACTAACCATGCGGTCACTTCAAACAGCTGATCCACGGGGGGGGGGGGAGCGTAATTCAGCTCCCTCCGATCTATTGTATATCAAACTCACGCATCTATTCACAGGAGCAGCTATAGGGGGCGCAGTGGAAGCAGTTAAACATTACATGGAAAGATGGGGGTCCTACCACTGATTTTGCAGGAGCCCAGGAGCCTCAAGAGGACACAGTGCCTCCATAGCAGTAATTCACCCCCTGCCTCCCCCTTGAATATATGGATAAAGTTTTCCATTGTAAAAGCCAGTTACATGACATGGTCACGATACCAAAATTTTTATTCGATTTTGATACCATAAAAAAGTATTGCAATACTCTCGATACCACGCGAAAAAAAAAAAAAAACACAAAAAAAAGCCTTGTGCATGACGCATTTTATGGAACGTCCGGCCCATAATAGAACATTCCTACCGTATTTTTTTGTGGGGGAACAAGGTGACCAAAAAATGGTAAACTGCTTTTTTTTTTTTTTTTTTCTGTGTTACGGCGTTCAGCGCATAGAAGATATTTTTTTATATTTTAATTAGGCTACATGCACACGACAGTTGTTTTTCTCTGCGTCCGTTCCGTTTTTTTCCGCTGATCGGATGGTTACCCATGCATTTCTATGGAGCCGTTAAAATTGCGGTGTAGTCAACCATTTCTTTTCCGCGTCCGCTGTCTGTGTTTTCCGTCCGCAAAAAAAGTATTGCATGTCCTATTCTTGTTCGCAATAAATGTTTTGCAGACCCACTGAAGTCAATAGGGTCCGCAAAAAAATGCAGATAACCAACGGAAGCCATCTGTATGTCATCCGCATCCGTTTTTTTTTAGCGGATGGTTGCTGGGAAACCTGTATATATTACAATTTCAAGAATTACAGCCTTCAGGGTTTTTTTGCGGACCGCAAAAAAACAAAAAAAAAAACTGAAGGCACAAACACAACCTACAAAATTTGCGGACAAACGTAACGGATGTGGATGTAAAAAAGAAACGGGAACACGGATCCGCTATTCGAGGACCACAAAAAACAACTGTCGTGTGCATGAGGCCTAATTCGGACGTTGCGATATGTAATATATTAATTTTTTTATTGTGTTTATATTTTTATATGTAAAATTAGGAAAGGGGCGATTTAAAATTGTAATATTTGGGAGGGGTTAAACTTTTTTTTTTTACTTTTTATTTACTAACTATTAGCCCCCTTAGGGACTAGAACCCTTGTCCTATTCACCCTAATAGAGCCACTGCCACCAATGACTATAATACTGGGGGAGGGGCGCACTACGCCACCAATGACTATAATACTGTGGATTATAGTCACCAATGAATATAATTTATGCCTAAATAGAAACGTAGGCTGCGGGTGCTGGCCATATCACATGCCCGGCCTCTATGACTCCTGAGGGGTTAATTACCGCGGTTCGGCGGATTGCAGCGCGCAGTCATAGAGGCCGGGTGCCGGGTATGTGAGCGATATGGCCGGCAACCGCAGCCTACATTTGTATTCAGGCATAAATGATATTCATTGGTGGCGCAGTGGCATCCGCACACAGTGGGGAGCGACTCCCTCCTTCTCCACTGTGCCGACTCAGGAAAACATGGTGCGCGCCGAGTGCTATGTTATCTTAGTTATACTAGGCTGCGCTGCTGCAATAGGATCGCTAAGTAGCAAATCCCAGTATCGAATCGATCTGGGTACAAAAGTATTGATTGGGTATCGATTATTCGATACCCGATGCAACCCTACTACTTTGGCTCTTAAAGGGGTTGTCCACATTTGGCTCCTTTGATCCTCTGCTACCACATGACCTGCTCTGGTCCTGTTTGTGAATATCCAGTTTGACAGGGGTCACGCTCGCCGCTGCAGCCAGTTTCCCCCATGCGTTACGTGACCCACTGACATGACACAAGAGGGGTACGTCACCTCTGAGGCCAGTCAATGGCTGCCGTGACACGAATGACCAGTAAAACTGGATGATGACACCTGGGACCAGAGCGTGTCAGTGGCAGCGTGGGACTGAAGGAGCAGAAAAGCATGCTTGTCTCTACAGGTCCAGCGACATGGGGGGGCCTCCAAACACGGACAAGCCATTTAAACGCTATCCTTGGGCTATAGATGGTATAGCGCCCATTCTCAGATCTCCAAGAAACACCAAAAGGAGCAAAGGTGGCCCAGCATTCACAGCCTTTTCATTCTAGAAGTCGGTAATTTGTACCCTGAAAAAATGTCATTTGTGGTGACATCTCTGGACCATCAGATGGCGGTTTCCTCACGTTTTGCTGTGCATCCACTCGGTATAATCTGCAGAGTCAGCAGAGAGCGCTTAGCATCTACACATTGAATTACAGAGCAGGAATCCGCCGCCCAAGGGATGTTCTCCGTGAGGTTTTTATCCGTCCTGTAATATTCTCCTGCTCATCACTGGTGGTCAGCACTGTGGGTCCCGGGCACAGAACTTCTTGTGTTACTGGTTTTCGGGGCACACATGTTCCTGATATTACGGTTAGGAGACTTATTATTTTACACACGTTAACTATTTTCCAGACTTCCCCTGTGACTCGCAGAACATATAAAGAATGCTGTGTGGGTGATGGAACACATGACTTTAATAAATGGAGTGTAAATCTACGACATAAATGGGAATCCAGGATTATTATATTCCGATTTCTTTACCAAACACTTCATTGTACAAACAGGAGACACATACAAGATCCCGGCAAGAAAAAAGCTGACCTCAGCAGACAGCAGCTGTTTTAGGATATCCTGTAGTCAGTGCAGCAGACTAACACCTGGGGCCCTGTACTCCAAGGAGCACCCATCAGAGCGCTCTGTACCTAACCAGCCGACCCGTGGAGAGGGGGCGCTTTCTGCAGTACGTTCCTTTCCGTGGCTCCACCGATTCCGCAATCCTGGCTGTAGTCAGGTGGCCGGCTATGCTCCTCTTTCCTCCTGTTCAGCTGCATAAAGTAGATGTAGATGGACAAGAAGAAAGAGGAGCATAGGCGGTCGCAACGTCAGAAGAAGGGCCAGCAGCCAGTCAGGTGAATACGTGATTCCATTGCAGAATCTGAGCGATGGAGGGGTCAGTAATGCTCCAAGCGTCTTCTCTCCACAGCTAAAAGAGGCTTTTTAGGTAAAGGCCTGGAGAGCCCCTTTAATATTCAAATAGTGTATGATCGTAGACGTGGGGTTCACTGATCTAATTTATCTTAGTAGTGTGTGCACAGTCCGCAAGGCAGATCGATAGATAGTTATAAGGATAGATACGAGATAAATATTAGATAGATAGTTATAAGGATAGATACGAGATAAATATTAGATAGATAGAAACTAGATAAATATTAGATGGATAGATAAATAGGTTGTGGGTACAGGTTCCTCAGTAGAACTAATAAATATGGTTAAAAATATAGCCCAAAAAAGTCAAGAAAAAAGTAAAAGAAAAAGATTTTTTTTCTTTTTGATGGATAAAACACAACAAAAAAGCTATACAGAATTGGTATTGCTGCATCTATAATAAACAAAACTATAAAGTTATCACATCACTTAACCTGAACAATGAATGCTGAAAAAAACATAGAATAGAATAAAAACTATTCCAAAATTGAAGATTTTTGTTAATCCGATCTCCTAAAAAAAAATTTGAATAATAAGTGACCAAAAAGCAATATAGTATGTTCCCCAAAATGATAGCTATGAAAACTACAGGGTGGGCCATTTATATGGATACACCTTAATAAAATGGGAATGGTTGGTGATATTAACTTCCTGTTTGTGGCACATTAGTGAGGGGGGAAACTTTTCAAGATGGGTGGTGACCATGGCGGCCATTTTGAAGTTGGCAATTTTGAATCCAACTTTTGTTTTTTCAATAGGAAGAGGGTCATGTGACACATCAAACTTATTGTGAATTTCACAAGAAAAGCAATGGTGTGCTTGGTTTTAACGTAACTTTATTCTTTCATGAGTTATTTACAAGTTTCTGACCACTTATAAAATGTGTTCAATGTGCTGCCCATTGTGTCAGATTGTCAATGCAACCCTCTTCTCCCACTCTTCACACACTGATAGCAACACCGCAGGAGAAATGCTAGCACAGGCTTCCAGTATCCGTAGTTTATTAAGGTGTATCCATATAAGTGGCCCACACTGTACAACTACACATGACCATGTCTTTACGTGGACCCCAAGCAAACAAGCCGACAACTGGAATATAGCCAAACAAGAGTCAGGGCACCAGGACCAGAGCAGCGGGGGCAGGAGAGTAGAATCCTTTTATTAGGCCGCACACGCTACAGAAGAATTCCCTGAAACCCCTTTAAGACTACTTTAGAACTTTGCTTAAGGTAAGTTGCAAAGGTGGAGCTTCCTTTAAAAGGGGTATTCCAGGATCAATACCAGATCATCAGGGGTCCGCCATCTCGCACCCTCATTGATCAGCTACTTGACGAGACTGAGAGCAGCGCTGCAGTTAGAAGCTCCGTCCACTGCACACCAGAACTACTCTTCTGATCCATGGCGGTATGGGGTGCCGGACTCCTGACTAAACTGATATTAATGGCCTGTACTGACGATAGGCCATCAATATTAATGTTCCTGACAACTCCTTGAAGCCTCCCTGGAGAGAGCACTGCATTTGTTTTGATGCTCACAGACGTCACAGAGTTCACCGTTTCCCCCTAAGCAAACTTTTTGGCTTCTCCACAAGAAACGTCTCAGTGTTTGAAAAAGAAATCAAAAATTTCTGCATAGAAATAGCAAAAACCAAAACAATATACTGCTTAGTATGTGCTGCCAACAGGCTTATCTAATGGTGGAAATTCCCTTTAAGATGATTAATTTATCATGACCTCTAATGAGTGAAACAGATCTTTCATCTGAATTAATCATTCCCAGAAATATTTAATTTCTAATGAAATTATCTTGAAGACATGACATCGTCAGCATCATGGCTCCTTTCCTGACGCGTTTCCATAGCTCCACAGGAAGATTTTGATGCAGAAAAATTCAGCTAAATGTGAAAGCAGCCCTCAGGGACCCCAGGGGGGCCATACAGGAACTTTACTTCATTTTATCACCCTTTTAGCATATTCGGCCTCATTCACACGTCCGCGAGAGCTGTCCGCACCCGTTCCGCAATTATGTGGAATGGGTGCGGACCTATTCATTCTCTACAGGGAGTGAATGGATGCGGAGAGCACACTATGTGCATCTGCGCATCCGCATTTCTGAAGTGCATCCCCGGTCTTCCGGTCCGCAGCTACGGAAAAAAATAGAGCAGCGTCTATTCTTGTCTGCAATTGGGACAAGAATAGACATTTCTATGGGGTGCCGGCCGGGTGTATTGCCGATCCGCAATGCACTACGGACGTGTGAATGGACCTTACTGTTATCTCTTCCACTGTACAGCCTCCAGTGACCGGGGGATGGGGATACAGGCACTTTTCTTCATGTTATCACCCACTCTTACCAATCACAGCCTGTTATTGTAATTTCTCCCCCTTTATAGCTTCCAGTGACCCCCGGGGGGGGAACAATACAGGCACTTTTCTTCATGTTATCACCCCTCTTAGCATTCACTGAATATTACTGTTATCTCTTCCACTGTACAGCCTCCAATGACTGGGGGATGGGGATACAGGCAATTTTCTTACCAATCACAGTCTGTTATTGTCATCTCTCCCCCGTTATAGCTTCTCCCCCTTTATATACACATGTGTCGTTTGTTTGGTGATTCCATCTTTCATGAGGCACCAAAAATCTTCATTTGTGCTGCTAACAATATGCAAATGAGGGATGATTGATCGTAACAATGATCAATGAACCCCCTTTCACGTTGCATTAGGCCATGTCAGAGGCCCTTTAAATGAGCATTGATCAGCGGTCCGTATCGGTCCGGCATTGGCTTGTGCAAGAGGACTCATGCTTGTGTAAGTGGCCCCGCATATGTGTACGTAGGCATAAGTGTGTGAACTTAGCACATCAGCAGCTTTTATTTTTAGTAGATTTGGGGTTTCTCACACTCGTAAACGAGAATTTTTTTTTAAGGCAAAATTGCACAAAGACGCCCATGACTGTCAAGCGCTGGGTGGCATTTTCACAATGTGCTAAGTGTCTACTTTCAGGAAATATATGACTATGGTGGTATAAAATGTAATTTAAAAAATATATAATTTAGATTTTATTTGTGTTTGTGGAATTTGTCTTGGCAGTGAAGGTATAAATGGGATATCCAACTACGCTAATTTTAATTTTAATTTTTGCAGTACACCTGAAAATAAAAGATGGCTCAACGTTGCTTTAACTGTGTTTCTACAGCCTATATGCAGACCTATGCATCTCCATGGAAACAGACTACAAACAAACCCAATGTAGTCTGATCCTGTAGTTATCTTTAAAAAAAAAACGGCAGTCAGAAACGACCCCTTTGAATTGTATTGGGTCTGTCGGTCCATAAAAACAGAAAAAGCAGGACTTGCCCTATTTTTTAACGGTAGTTATTCAGTCGATGGTGTGAATAGAACCACTGATTGCAAAGGTTCTGAAAATAGCCATGTGTTGGCCATTAAAAAGAAACTGCTGTCACACGGCCGTTTTTCACTGTTGTGTGAACGTACCCTTGCCTTTTCCAACCTACTAAGGGTACGTAACTAAGCATATAGCTGGGGACAAATGGAAGGAAGTATGACCGTAGGGTCCGACTACACAGAGTTTGTTTTGCTGTCTGTTACCATGGAGACGTATAGGTCAGCTGTAGAATCGAATGGTAGGACATTTTTTAATTGTGAACCACTGCAAAGTTGCTTCATATTTCATTTAAGATGCATCGGGACAATAGCAAAAGTTAAGCGGACACAGCCTTTAAAATATTGGAGCACCCCTTTAAACAGCAACTCAAACAGGAAAACAATAATCAAAATAAAAAATATTATGCTTTTCTATATATGTACACCGGAAAGGGACAACTTTTCTACTCAAGGGTTAAATAAATAAAAAAGTTAGAATACAGTGTGGATTTTGTGGCTGGCGTGCTTAAAACTGCATTTGTAAAAAATATATTTAACCCATACTTTTCCTCTCGCTGATATATATTTTGACCTTGCAGCTCTTGAAAAATAATATAACTACGCAATCGAGTTTTACAGATAGTCATTTCAAGGGTAAGTATCCAGAGCATGGCTGCTGCAGCCGTGACTGCAGATCTGTTCATTGAAAACACCTGCACAAATAATACAAATAATACCGCCATAGAAGCTAATAAAGCTGGCTATCAAACTCCTTAAAGGGAATCTGTCACCTGCTTTTAGCATTTTAAGCTGGCACCATCGCTATGTTGACTAAAGTACCTTATTTCCAGCAGTCTTCTTTTTACTTATTTTCGTTTGGTAGTTTGATATAAAAGCGCTTTTTATGTTATGCTAATAAGGCTCCAAGGTGCCCAGAGGGGCGTTTTTTTCCTTCTCCGGTGCCCAGTGACGCCCCCCTGCAGTGCCCAAGAACGCCTCCTGATCCTCCAATAACCTCCCACAGTCCGGCAAACGGTTCCGCCCCCTCCCCACGTCATAATCTACCTTTAGATATGCCCCGTCCTTCTTCCTGTCTGCGGCCAGAAAACTCGCGCAGGCGCAGTACCGCCTGCGGCCTGCGCGATCATCAACCTCCTGAGGGCAACAGCCTCAAAAGTTTCACTGGGCATGCGCTGAGCCCAGTGATGTGACCTGAGCGCTGTTGCCCTCAGGAGGTTGATGATCGCGCAGGCGGTACTGCGCCTGCGCGAGTTTTCTGGCCGCAGACAGGAAGGAGGACATGCTAAAAGCAGGTGAAAGAATCCCTTTAAATGGCTTCTGTCACGCCCCATTGTGCAATTTTCATTAGCCGCCATTAGCTATTTGCTAATGTCAGCTGAGTACAGTCATACATGTCCTACCTTTGTCTGTGGCTTATTTCTTGTAAAAATCATACTTTTATCATCTGCAAATTTCTTCACTACCAGCAAGTTGGACGTGCACTTGCTGGTAGCCGCCGCATCTGCCGCTTCTAGACACGCCCCATCTCCTCTTGATAGACAGGGCCAGCGAGCGCTCTCCTCCTCCCGCTGGCCCCGTCTGCTGCTGAATTCCTGCGCCAGTAACGTTCCTCGATCGGCGCAGGCGTACTGAGTGAAGAACGCGCGCTTGCCAGCTCTTTCCTCAGTGCGCCTGCGCCGATTACGTCACACTACACCCGGAAGAGAAGACTGCCGGCATCAGCGATAATCGATTGAGGAACGTTACGGCGCAGGCGCGGGAATTCAGCAGCAGACGGGGCCAGCGGGAGGAGGAGAGCGCTCGCTGGACCTGTCAATCAAGAGGAGATGGGGCGTGTCTAGAAGCGGCAGATGCGGCGGCTACCAGCAAGTACACGCCCAACTTGAAGGTAGTGAAGAAATTTGCATATGATAAAAGTGTGATTTTTACAAGAAATAAGCCACAGACAAAGGTAGGACATGTCTGATTGCACTCAGCTGACATTAGCAAATAGCTAATGGCGGCTAATGAAAATTGCACAATGGGGGGGGGTGACAGAAGCCCTTTAAGGCCTCTTGCACACAAACGTTTTTTTGCTGCTTATCTCGTCCTTACGGAAGTAGTCTGTGACAGGTCACATTTATAGGGGGGGATCCTTCTACCATGTGCATCACTGATGTCCGACAAGAAGGGCTCCCTCTTTAGTTCTCATGCACATGACCAGGTCTGTTTTACGGTCCACCAACCATGGATCCGCAAACTATGGATAACGTCCAGTGTGCAATCCGCATCCCCCCCCAGTAGAAATGGCTGCTCTAGTCTGCGAAACGGACAAGAGTAGGACATGTTCTATAATTTGAGGAACGGTCACACGGATATGGACAGCACACGGATGACAACTACATGCTGACTGTTTTTTGAGGACCCATAGAAATTAACGGGTCCGTGTGTGATCAAACACTGGTGCAAAATACAGTCATGTGCATGAGAAGAGATTCTTCATCAGCTACAATGTGTGGATCCAAGATCCTGCAGAACCTCCTAATGCACACCTCAGCTGCTGCAGAACCTCCTAATACACACCTCAGCTGCTGCAGAACCTCCTAATACACACCTCAGCTGCTGCAGAACCTCCCAATACACACCTCAGCTGCTGCAGAACCTCCTAATACACACCTCAGCTGCTGCAGAACCTCCTAATACACACCTCGGCTACTGCAGAACATAATACATACCCAAGCTGCTGCAGAACCTCCTAATACACACGACAGCTGCTGCAGAACCTCATAATACACACCTCAGCTACTGCAGAACATTATAATACACACCTCAGCTTCTGCAGAACCTCATAATACACACCTCAGCTGCTGCAGAACCTCCTAATAAACACCTCAGCTGCTGCAGAACCTCATACACACCTCAGCTGCTGCAGAACCTCATACACACCTCAGCTGCTGCAGAACCTCATTATACACACATACATATATATTTCTTCTTAAAAGGTCAGTTTTTTTTGTTTTTTTTGCTACGAACAATATGAATCAGACCTATGGTTACAGCGAAGCAAAATCTCAACATAAGTAAGGGTCGTCATGTCACGTCAAATTGTAATTTATGAACATTTCCTTCAAAAAAGAAAAAAAAAAAAATGGTGTATATATATATATATATATATAATAAATTATGAATATATATATATATATATATATATATATAAATACATATACACACACACACACACACACACACAGCTTGTCCTGCTGCAGATTGCCAGAGAAGAAGATGATGTAACTGGGAAACACGGGTGACAACCCTTGTGATACGTGCAGTAGGGCCATCTTGGTTGTCACCCAACTTTCCCAGAGATGTGGATAAATAATCTACTGCAGATTTAAAAGTTTAATCACTTTCCAATGTCAGATCTGTCCCCCTAACCGCTAAAATGGTCACGTCCAACAGGTTCTGCAGCAGCTGAGATAAAACAATAACTGTCCGCGCCGCTCTTCAACTTTACGACCCAGGAGGCGCTACGCCATGAACTCTGACAGAAAAAAGTGACCTGTTCTCACCTGACCACGTTAGGATGCTCGAAGGTCTCCAGGTGCCGCAGAACCGCCACCTCCCGGATGGTGGACAGAGGCATCCCCTCTTCTCCGGTCTGCACTCGCACCCGCTTCAGGGCAACAAAACGCCCTCCATTCTTCAGGTCGCGAGCCTTGAACACCTTGCCGTACGCCCCCTCCCCGATCTCGGCTACACACTCGTACTGTTGATCTGCCAGGCCGTCCTTCTCCATCGTCATCATCGCCTTTGGATGTAGGGGAGAGGGGAGGGGAGGGGGGTCCAGGGACGAGATAGGAGCCCAAGATTCAATCTTCCTCCTCCTTTCTTGTAATCCAGATGTGGAGAGGGCTTCCTAGGACTGAGACGGTCTGGAGCTCCTTAAGACAGCTGCAGGCACAGCCGCGCACAGCTGGACGGAGAGATGCAGGAAGCAGCACATAGATAGCGCCAGCCCAAGGAGGTCACATTATCTGGGGGGGGGGGAGAGACACAGCGAAAACACGCGTGTGAAACACTGCCACCGACACCCACACAAATTTACGCCACTCAACCCGGGTACTACATTTCCGACCATCCTGACGGATGTAGCAGAGCTGATCATGATACCTGACTGTACGCAGGCGAAGCTGCTGAGAGCTGTCACAGTGAACTAACCTGCTCCGGGACAGCTTCAGCTCTGCTACATCTATGCCATGATTATATCATAAAGATGCTATAAATAATGACACAGACGCAGCATCTCTCTATTCCACGTATCGCGCACACCTGCGACATACGTGGAATATGCCGCTAAATATTGCGCTGAATGCATCAAATTATTTCCCCCCTTTAGGGAACATTTCAGAAAATTAACAAATTTAGGAAATTAAAAATAAGAGCAAAGTGGCGCAATGGTATGACATTAAAGGTACCCCTCCCCCGTAGTATAAATGACCGCTCGCCATAGTGCCGTCAATACATGTATATATATCTATGTCTGAGTCCGACCAGTCACGCCGCCCCCCCCCCCAACCGTATCGTGAGTCGTGTGTACAGAATACCAGAAACGTGCCGTCATTGTAGTTTGCGCAGCATTATAGATCGTACAGCGCCACGGATGACGATGGCGCCATATAGGAATACTAAGTCGTAGGATTCTCTCGCAATTGTGTTATTTTTGCAAAAAATGTGTATATATATATATTAAAATTGATATAACTTCTCGGAGCTAAATTGCAATGCCAATAACAGTTGAGGTGGGGGGGGGGGGTACATATGGGTGAGGGTGACATAACCCCCTCACCCTCCCCGAAAATTCTTCGCCTTAATGGAAATGAAATATTACCCAGTATGGCTGCTTTCTATGTAGATTACATTCCTCCCGTTTTCTGCAGATGTTACCACGCGCCTGGACCTTTAAATGAATACGGTACGATGTCCCGTTAACCCATTTACTACCCCACCGGTGCCCGACTGGCACCGATCTCGAATCTTATAACTGGATCCATGCAGAATCACTAAGGGTACGGATTCTTGTCGCGTAAAAAAAAAAAGTGGCATGCAGCGTCCGCACCTGATCCGATTAAAATGGGGAATTCACATAGAGCTTTTTTTTTTCAGCGCGGAAGAAAAAAAGTAACGTGCCCGTGCTCGATGCGGGGAATTCGCGTCCAGAGTTCCCACAGAGATGGACGGGACGAAAAACCACGTCAAAACCGTATCAAAAAGTGCAAATAAAACAAAAAAAGCATCCTAAAAACTGCACAGATTTTTCAGCAGTAAAAAAATCTGTAACGGAGCAATTTTTTCTACGTAAACGATAATCGATAGGCTCGAAACGCGCCTCGGCGCTCCGTCAGACTCCGCTGATCCGTCAGAAGGCTTCGTGAAAGGTCTGATCCGCGAGGGAGATTATCTGCGTTATTATCGGTGGCGGTGCGAATAATACGGCTGCGACGGATGGGAAAGCGCTGCGTCCAGTCGTCGCCTCGATGTTGTCGGACGCGGCGACTAAGCTTCGTCCGTCTTGTGTTTATGACCTGTCTGCAGAGCAATGCAGGATCCTAAAGGGTTACAGAGCACATGGCATCTGCACAATGCAGTGCTAGCAGGGCTGGGGTGGCATGGGTCTCCACATGCATTTACCTGCAGCTGGGCAGAGGCGACAGGGGCATCCAAGTGGGCACGGGGGGAGGGGGCAGAGGTCCTCACATGGTCCATGCGGCAGAGCCCCGGCCGGGCCACACAGGTAGCTCTGCTCGGCGCGGCTCAGCCATGCACAGTGGAGCACGAGGGGCAGGGTCACCAGAGGGGGATGCCGCGCACTCAGCCGCTCCGGGCACCAGTCAGCAGCTGGCCCATAGCAGGGGCCCAGGGAGCCGCCGCCGCCCCTTCTCCTCCGCCGCCGCCGCCGCTCGGCGCTTTCTTCCCTCAGTCTTTTTGTTGCTGCTTTTCCCACGCTGCTCAATGTGACTTGACCCCTCTTCAAAAGTTTGACACGGGGCTTGTACATTTCCGCATTCCTCCCCGACTACAAAGCGCCGCCGCCTCCTCGGCTCTGTGTCTGGGCTGCACTCACTGCAAATGCCGGAGCACAGCGCCGGGCATACTGGAGGTGTACTGCCATATACTGCCCCACTGAGTATACTGGAGGTGTTCTGCTATATACTGCCCCACTGAGCATACTGGAGGTGTACTGCCATATACTGCCCCACTGAGTATACTGGAGGTGTACTGCCATATACTGCCCCACTGAGTATACTGGAGGTGTACTGCTATATACTGCCCCACTGAGTATACTGGAGGTGTACTGCTATATACTGCCCCACTGAGTATACTGGAGGTGTACTGCTATATACTGCCCCACTGAGTATACTGGAGGTGTACTGCTATATACTGCCCCACTGAGCATACTGGAGGTGTACTGCCATATACTGCCCCACTGAGCATACTGGAGGTGTACTGCTATATACTGCCCCACTGAGCATACTGGAGGTGTACTGCCATATACTGCCCCACTGAGTATACTGGAGGTGTACTGCCATATACTGCCCCACTGAGTATACTGGAGGTGTACTGCCATATACTGCCCCACTGAGCATACTGGAGGTGTACTGCTATATACTGCCCCACTGAGCATACTGGAGGTGTACTGCTATATACTGCCCCACTGAGCATACTGGAGGTGTACTGCCATATACTGCCCCACTGAGTATACTGGAGGTGTACTGCCATATACTGCCCCACTGAGTATACTGGAGGTGTACTGCTATATACTGCCCCACTGAGTATACTGGAGGTGTTCTGCTATATACTGCCCCACTGAGCATACTGGAGGTGTACTGCTATATACTGCCCCACTGAGCATACTGGAGGTGTACTGCCATATACTGCCCCACTGAGCATACTGGAGGTGTACTGCTATATACTGCCCCACTGAGTATACTGGAGGTGTACTGCTATATAATGCCCCACTGAGTATACTGGAGGTGTACTGCTATATACTGCCCCACTGAGTATACTGGAGGTGTACTGCTATATACTGCCCCACTGAGCATACTGGAGGTGTACTGCTATATACTGCCCCACTGAGCATACTGGAGGTGTACTGCTATATACTGCCCCACTGAGCATACTGGAGGTGTACTGCTATATAATGCCCCACTGAGTATACTGGAGGTGTACTGCTATATAATGCCCCACTGAGTATACTGGAGGTGTACTGCTATATACTGCCCCACTGAGTATACTGGAGGTGTACTGCTATATACTGCCCCACTGAGCATACTGGAGGTGTACTGCTATATACTGCCCCACTGAGCATACTGGAGGTGTACTGCTATATACTGCCCCACTGAGCATACTGGAGGTGTACTGCTATATACTGCCCCACTGAGCATACTGGAGGTGTACTGCTATATACTGCCCCACTGAGTATACTGGAGGTGTACTGCTATATACTGCCCCACTGAGCATACTGGAGGTGTACTGCTATATACTGCCCCACTGAGTATACTGGAGGTGTACTGCTATATACTGCCCCACTGAGCATACTGGAGGTGTACTGCCATATACTGCCCCACTGAGCATACTGGAGGTGTACTGCTATATACTGCCCCACTGAGCATACTGGAGGTGTACTGCTATATACTGCCCCACTGAGCATACTGGAGGTGTATGTGTATATACTGCCCCACTGAGTATACTGGAGGTGTATGTGTATATACTGCCCCACTGAGCATACTGGAGGTGTACTGCCATATACTGCCCCACTGAGCATACTGGAGGTGTACTGCTATATACTGCCCCACTGAGCATACTGGAGGTGTACTGCTATATACTGCCCCACTGAGCATACTGGAAGTGTACTGCTATATACTGCCCCACTGAGCATACTGGAGGTGTACTGCTATATAATGCCCCACTGAGTATACTGGAGGTGTACTGCTATATAATGCCCCACTGAGTATACTGGAGGTGTACTGCTATATACTGCCCCACTGAGTATACTGGAGGTGTACTGCTATATACTGCCCCACTGAGCATACTGGAGGTGTACTGCTATATACTGCCCCACTGAGCATACTGGAGGTGTACTGCTATATACTGCCCCACTGAGCATACTGGAGGTGTACTGCTATATACTGCCCCACTGAGCATACTGGAGGTGTACTGCTATATACTGCCCCACTGAGTATACTGGAGGTGTACTGCTATATACTGCCCCACTGAGTATACTGGAGGTGTACTGCTATATACTGCCCCACTGAGCATACTGGAGGTGTACTGCCATATACTGCCCCACTGAGCATACTGGAGGTGTACTGCTATATACTGCCCCACTGAGCATACTGGAGGTGTACTGCTATATACTGCCCCACTGAGCATACTGGAGGTGTATGTGTATATACTGCCCCACTGAGTATACTGGAGGTGTATGTGTATATACTGCCCCACTGAGCATACTGGAGGTGTACTGCCATATACTGCCCCACTGAGCATACTGGAGGTGTACTGCTATATACTGCCCCACTGAGTATACTGGAGGTGTACTGCTATATACTGCCCCACTGAGCATACTGGAGGTGTACTGCTATATACTGCCCCACTGAGCATACTGGAGGTGTATGTGTATATACTGCCCCACTGAGTATACTGGAGGTGTATGTGTATATACTGCCCCACTGAGCATACTGGAGGTGTACTGCCATATACTGCCCCACTGAGCATACTGGAGGTGTACTGCTATATACTGCCCCACTGAGTATACCGGAGGTGTACTGCTATATACTGCCCCACTGAGCATACTGGAGGTGTACTGCTATATACTGCCCCACTGAGCATACTGGAGGTGTATGTGTATATACTGCCCCACTGAGTATACTGGAGGTGTACTGCTATATACTGCCCCACTGAGTATACTGGAGGTGTACTGCTATATACTGCCCCACTGAGCATACTGGAGGTGTATGTGTATATACTGCCCCACTGAGCATACTGGAGGTGTATGTGTATATACTGCCCCACTGAGCATACTAAAGGGGTACTGCTATATATATACTGCCCCACTGAGTATACTAAAGGTGTACTGCTACATACTGTCCCACTGAGCATACTAAAGGTGTACTGCTATATACTGCCCCACTGCGTATACTGGAGGTGTACTGCTATATACTGCCCCACTGAGCATACTGGAGGTGTACTGCTATATACTGCCCCACTGAGTATACTGGAAGTGTACTGCTATATACTGCCCCACTGAGTATACTGGAGGTGTACTGCTATATATATACTGCCCAACTGAGCATACTGGAGGTGTACTGCTATATACTGCCCCACTGAGCATACTAAAGGTGTACTGCTATATATATACTGCCCCACTGAGTATACTGGAGGTGTACTGCTATATACTGCCCCACTGAGTATTCTGGAGGTGTACTGCTATATACTGCCCCACTGAGTATTCTGGAGGTGTACTGCTATATACTGCCCCACTGAGCATACTGGAGGTGTACTGCTATATACTGATCTACTGAGCATACTAAAGGTGTACTGCTATATATACTGCCCCACTGAGCATACTGGAAGTGTACTGCTATATACTGCCCCACTGAGCATACTGGAGGTGTACTGCTATATACTGCCCCACTGAGTATACTGGAGGTGTATGTGTATATACTACCCCACTGAGCATACTGGAGGTGTACTGCTATATACTGCCCCACTGAGTATACTGGAGGTGTACTGCTATATACTGCCCCACTGAGTATACTGGAGGTATACTGCTATATATATACAGCCCTACCAGCACTGAGCATACTAGAGGTGTACTGCTATATACACTCACCTATAGAATTATTAGGACCACCATACTAATACGGTGTTGGACCCCCTTTTGCCTTAATTCTACGTGGCATTGATTCCACAAGGTGCTGATAGCATTCTTTAGAAATGTTGGCCCATATTGATAGGATAGCATCTTGCAGTTGATGGAGATTTGAGGGATGCACATCCAGGGCACGAAGCTCCTGTTCCACCACATCCCAAAGATGCTCTATTGGGTTGAGATCTGGTGACTGTGGGGGCCATTTTAGTCCAGTGAACTCATTGTCATGTTCAAGAAACCAATTTGAAATGATTCGAGCTTTGTGACATGGTGCATTATCCTGCTGGAAGTAGCCATCAGAGGATGGGTACATGGTGGTCATGAAGGGATGGACATGGTCAGAAACGTTGGCCGATTGGCAATAAGGGGCCTAAAGTGTGCCCAGAAAACATCCCCCACACCACAGTGGTAACAAGGCATGATGGATACATGTTCTCATTCTGTTTACGCCAAATTCAGACTCTACCATTTGAATGTCTCAACAGAAATCGAGACTCATCAGACCAGGCAACATTTTTCCAGTCTTCAACAGTCCAATTTTGTTGAGCTCGTGCAAATTGTAGCCTCTTTTTCCTATTTGTAGTGGAGATGAGTGGTACCCGGTGGGGTCTTCTGCTGTTGTAGCCCATTCGCCTCAAGGTTGTGCGTGTTGTGGCTTCACAAATGCTTTGCTGCAGACTCGGTTGTAACGAGTGGTTATTTCAGTCAACGTTGCTCTTCTATCAGCTTGAATCAGTCGGCCCATTCTCCTCTGACCTCTAGCATCAACAAGGCATTTTCGCCCACAGGACGGCCGCATACTGGATGTTTTTCCCTTTTCACACCATTCTTTGTAAACCCTGGAAATGGTTGTGCGTGAAAATCCCAGTAACTGAGCAGATTGTGAAATACTCAGACCGGCCGTCTGGCACAAACAACCATGCCACGCTCAAAATTGCTTAAATCACCTTTCTTTCCCATTCTGACATTCAGTTTGGAGTTCAGGAGATTGTCTTGACCAGGACCACAACCCTACATGCATTGAAGCAACTGCCATGTGATTGGTTGACTAGATAATCGCATTAATGAGAAATAGAACAGGTGTTCCTAATAATTCTTTAGGTGAGTGTATATACTGCCCAACTGAGCATACTGAAGGTGTATGTGTATATACTGCCCTACCAGCACTGAGAATACTGGAGGTGTATGTGTATATACTGCCCTACCAGCACTGAGAATACTGGAGGTGTATGTGTATATACTGCCCTACTAGCACTGAGCATACTGGAGGTATATGTGTATATACTGCTCTACCAGCACTAAGAATACTGAAGGTATATGTGTATATACTGCCCTACCAGCACTGAGCATACTGGAGGTGTATGTGTATATACTGCCCTACCAGCACTGAGCATACTGGAGGTATATGTGTATATACTGCCTTACCAGCACTGAGCATACTGGAGGTATATGTGTATATTTTGCCCTACCAGCACTGAGCATACTGGAGGTATATGTGTATATACTGCCTTACCAGCACTGAGCATACTAGAGGTATATGTGTATATACTGCCTTACCAGCACTGAGCATACTGGAGGTATATGTGTATATACTGCCCTACCAGCACTGAGCATACTCTGAGCATACACTGGAGGTGTATGTGTATATACTGCTCTACCAGCACTGAGTATACTGGAGGTATATGTGTATATACTGCCCTACCAGCACTGACCATACTGGAGGTGTATGTGTATATACTGCCTTACCAGCACTGAGCATACTGGAGGAAATATGTGTATATACTGCCCTACCAGCACTGAGCATACTGGGGGTGTATGTGTATATACTGCCCTACCAGCACTGAGCATACTTGAGGTGTATGTGTATATACTGCCTTACCAGCACTGAGCATACCGGAGGTACAGACGTGGACAAAATTGTTGGTACCCTTTGGTCAATGAAAGAAAAAGTCACAATGGTCACAGAAATAACTTTAATCTGACAAAAGTAATAATAAATTAAAATTCTATAAATGTTAACCAATGAAAGTCAGACATTGTTTTTCAACCATGCTTCAACAGAATTATGTAAAAAAATAAACTCATGAAACAGGCATGGACAAAAATGATGGTACCCCTAGAAAACACAGAACATAATGTGACCAAAGGGACATGTTAATTCAAGGTGTGTCCACTAATTAGCATCACAGGTGTCTACAACCTTGTAATCAGCCATTGGGCCTATATATATGGCTCCAGGTAATCACTGTGTTGTTTGGTGATATGGTGTGTACCACACTCGACATGGACCAGAGGAAGCAAAGGAAAGAGCTGTCTCAAGAGATCAGAAAGAAAATTATAGACAAGCATGTTAAAGGTAAAGGCTATAAGACCATCTCCAAGCAACTAGATGTTCCTGTGAGTACAGTTGCACATATTATTCATAAGTTTAAGATCCATGGGACTGTAGCCAACCTCCCTGGACGTGGCCGCAGGAGGAAAATTGATGACAAATCTAAGAGACGGATAATCCGAATGGTAACAAAAGAGCCTAGAAAGACTTCTAAAGAGATTCAAGGTGAACTTCATGCTCAAGGAACATCAGTGTCAGATCGCACCATCCGTCGTTGTTTGAGCCAAAGTGGACTACATGGGAGACGACCAAGGAGGACACCATTGTTGAAAACGAATCATAAAAAAGCAAGACTGGAATATGCCAAACTACATGTTGACAAGCCACAAAGCTTCTGGGAGAATGTCCTGTGGACAGATGAGACAAAAATCGAAGTTTTTGCCAAGGCACATCAGCTGTATGTTCACAGACGAAAAAATGAAGCATATCAAGAAAAGAACACTGTCCCTACTGTGAAACATGGAGGAGGCTCTGTTATGTTCTGGGGCTGCTTTGCTGCGTCTGGCACAGGGTGTCTTGAATCTGTGCAGGGTACAATGAAATCTCAAGACTATCAAGGAATTCTAGAGAGAAATGTACTAGCCAGTGTCAGAAAGCTTGGTCTCAGTCGCAGGTCATGGGTCTTGCAACAGGACAATGACCCAAAACACACCGCTAAAAACACCCAAGAATGGCTAAGAGGAAAAAATTGGACTATTCTAAAGTGGCCTTCTATGAGCCCTGACCTCAATCCTATTGAGCATCTTTGGAAGGAGCTGAAACATGCAGTCTGGAAAAGGCACCCTTCAAACCGGACACAACTGGAGCAGTTTGCTCATGAGGAGTGGGCCAAAATACCTGCTGAGAGGTGCAGATGTCTCATTGACAGTTACAGGAAGCGTTTGATTGCAGTGATTGCCTCAAAAGGTTGCGCAACAAAATATTAAGTTAGGGGTACCATCATTTTTGTCCATGCCTGTTTCATGAGTTTATTTTTTTACATAATTCTGTTGAAGCATGGTTGAAAAACAATGTCTGACTTTCATTGGTTAACATTTATAGAATTTTAATTTATTATTACTTTTGTCAGATTAAAGTTATTTCTGTGACCATTGTGACTTTTTCTTTCATTGACCAAAGGGTACCAACAATTTTGTCCACGTCTGTATATGTGTATATACTGCCCTACCAGCACTGAGCATACTGGAGGTATATGTGTATATACTGCCCTACCAGCACTGAATATACTGGAGGTGTATGTGTATATACTGCCCTACCAGCACTGAGTATACTGGAGGTATATGTGTATATACTGCCCTACCAGCACTGAATATACTAGAGGTGTATGTGTATATACTGCCTTACCAGCACTGAGTATACTGGAGGTATATGTGTGTATATACTGCCCTACCAGCACTGAGTATACTGGAGGTATATGTGTATATACTGCCCTTTCTACTGTAGAATTTGGCTTCTTAATGGCTGCCATAGAAAGGCATATTGCCGGTCGTTAAAGGGAACCTGTCACCGGTTTTTACCATAGGAATCATCGGCATCCTGAGACTGTCCCCCCACCCCCCCCCCCCAATCATCCTAGGGGTTTTTTAGTTTTTTTTACACCTCCATGTGCTTCTTTTACAGTCCACTTTCGCTTTTTTCAAGTAATATAAATGAAATGCTCACCTCATCACTTCCCATTCCTAACCCCACCTCCCGTTACATGAGTGACAGAATCTACCTACCCTCCTCCCGAACTCACGTCCCAAATCCTGCGCATGTGCAGAACCAGTCACCTCACTCACTGATGAAAAAAATGTATAATATTCGCAATTACAAAGATATAGCATTATATTCTAGATCTTCGCGAATTCTCAAAGTGACAATATTTGCGATAAAATTTGCGATTAAAATATTTGAGATCAGCACTACTACTAATCATATAATGTATACTGCTCAGCTGCGAGACATGGAAGAGAAGGGGTGGAGATTAGCAATCGTAGAGGGTGTGTCTTATCTGTTTGTGGGCGTGGCTGGACTCCTCTCAGGGTAATTTGCATATGTATCAAACCCCCCGTTCTCGTGATTGCTCCTAGTGGTCGGACCCCCAGTGATCACACATTTGACAGGTGATAAATGTTGTGTATGAGTATACCCCTTTAACCCATTAACTGCCTTTGGCCTCTTGCACACGGACGTGTGCTGGCCGTGCCCGCATAACGGTGGGCCAGCCGCATGCGGATCGCGACCCCATTCACTTGAACGGGGTCCGTGATTCACTTATTCCGTAAAAATATAGGACAAGTTCTATCTTTTTGCGGAACGGAACCCCACGAAAGCACTCCGTAGTGCTTCCGTGGGGGTTCCGATCCGCGCTTCCGCATCGCATTTCCGGATTGGCGGACAAGTGAATGTTTTGAAGCATTTTCTAGTATTTCTAGCATAAAACATGCATTTTCTATCATTTCCTGCTTCCATATGTTCAACCTGCTGCTAATTTGTGCTGCTGGGGTCCGCTTTGGACAGAATCAGACTCCTTCCCCCTCTTGCAGCAGACAGTATAGTCCCTTCTTACCCCTCCCTGCAGAAGTAGTCTGCTCAAGCTGAAATATGCCGCTATGATGCTTGCTCCTTTTCCTGACAAGCAGTGAACAGAGGACCCACCATCGTTATTGTATTTTTTAATAAAAGCAATTGTTACAGCGGCAGCTAATGTATTGTGATTGTCCATATTGCCTCCTTTGCTGGCTGGATCACATTATACACGGCTCATTTCTAAGGGTTACAGATTCACGTTGGCCAGGACTGGAGCTGCTGCGCATTCATGCCAGTGTGCACTCCCACTGTCCCAGCCACCAGGGACAGAGAGGCCAGCACCTTTTTTTTTTTTTTACAGTTTGCAGGGTGGCTGTAATCCAATGAGCCGTGTATAATGTGATGGAAAAATGAATCCAGCCAGCAAAGGAGGCAATATGGGCTATCACAATACATTTGTCACGGCTGAGGATGGGGAAAACCCTCAGCCGTGCGATGCCGGAAGATGGTCGCTGCTTGACCAGGACGACAGGATTAGGGAGCAGGTCACCTCCTATCGCGTCTCTAACCTGACCCTAACTCCTAGCTGCATCGGCCGACCTTTAAGGTAGGAGGACCCATGCTCAGGAACCTCGGATCCCTAACTCACCCTCCGACCGGTCCCTGGACTAGGAGTCAGGGTAAGACAACCTGTTCCTTCTGGATCCTTCTGGATAAAATTAGAGGGGCAAAGGTTTAAAAGTAATATAAGGAAGTATTACTTTACTGAGAGGGTAGTGGATGCATGGAATAGCCTTCCTGCAGAAGTGGTAGCTGCAAATACAGTGAAGGAGTTTAAGCATGCATGGGATAGGCATAAGGCCATCCTTCATATAAGATAGGGCCGGGGCTATTCATAGGATTCAGATATATTGGGCAGACTAGATGGGCCAAATGGTTCTTATCTGCCGACACATTCTATGTTTCTATGTTTCTATACGGAGGAACAGGAGTCTCACTGGCCAAGCTGCAAGGAAGGGAGAACAAGTACAACCTATGGCAATGGCAGGCGCTTGCCACAAACATAACACTCACCTGCCACAGACACAAAGGCTCCAACCCATGTGGAAGTACTGCTATCCACAAACTCAAGGACTCAGCACACAACACACATCACACGGGAACCCAGGACTATAGCTGCAATAAAGAAACATAAAACTAAACACATCTTCAAGACACCAAACGACATTATAATTTTGCTATGACCAGAAGGATGGCCCCCACTGGCAGTTGGTAAGTAACCAGGAGGATGTCTCCAGCAAGCATGGCTGAAGCACCCTCTCTGGCTACTGCCAACAACTGAGGCTTTATAGGGCCAAGAGGCCACACCCAACAGTCAGACACACCCCGTGACTCTCACACACACAGAAAGGGAGTTAACCCTTCCAAAACCACAGAAGGGAAAACACAACTTAAAGGGGAAGTGTCAAACTCAGGAACACACTGTGGCTGTTGCCGCAGGCAACGACATGGGTGGCAACCATGTCCCGGGAGTCAGCCCGAAGGCCGGGACACTGCCACCACATGTACACATCAACCAAACGTTGCCACGGGCAGCCACAGTGGAGGGAAGATGTCAGTGCGCACCAAACATAAAACAGAGTGCACACAGACATACAAAAGTGCATACATACACGCACACAACTCCAAGGGAACCGCACACATACCTGTTGTCCGCGGCAACCGCACCTGAGGCCAACAACATTATGCCTCCAGGTGCGGTTGACACTACAACCCAAACCGCGGGCAACTGTATGCGGCTCCCAAGGAGTCACGGCCATAAACATGGTCATGACAACATTAGTAAGCGCCTTGTATTAACTTTCTCTACATGATAAATACCATTTACTGAAGCCAGACAACACCTTTAGGCCTAGTTCACACGAACGTTTTTTTTGCGAGTGTACGGGCCGTTTTTTATTGTGTTCCGTATACAGTCCGTATACGGAACCATTCATTTCAATGGTTCCGCAAAAAAAAGGAATGTACTCCGTATGCATTCCGTTTCCGTATTTCCGTTTTTACGTTCCGTTGAAAAATAGAACATGTCATTTATTTGGCCGCAAATCACGTCTCGTGGCTCCATTCAAGTCAATAGGTCCGCAAAAAAAAACGGAACACATACGGAAATGCATCCGTATGTCTTCCGTATCCGTTCCGTTTTTTCTGAACCATCTATTGAAAATGTTATGCCCAGCCCCATTTTTTCTATGTAATTACTGTATACTGTACATGGCATACGGAAAAACGGAACGGGGAAACGGAAACACAACAGAACTCAAAAACGGAACAACGGATCCATAAAAAACTGACCGCAAAAACTATAAAAAGCAATACGTTTGTGTGAACTAGGCCTTAATCTCAACACTAAGAATGTAAAACTGTGTGATGCAAGCTCCCCCTACTGGTAGCTAAAGGCAGAAAGATTTTGCCATTCTACTTGGTAATGGAGAAAAAACCCTTTAGGGTACAGTCGCCTGTAACAGATTTTCTGCTGTGGATTTTGCTGCATTTCCATGGCAGAAATTCCACAGCAGATTTGCCACAGATTTCAACCCATGCATTGTAAATGGGGAAATCCATAGTGGATATCAGCAGTATAAATGTACATATTTGAAACACAAAACACAGCTTAATTTACGTTGCAGTTTTCTTCCCACGGTGTTTGCATGTGATTTCTTAACATCTCATTCACTTTGCTGGTACAGTACAATGCGGCAGATTTGCTGCACACAAATCAGTGGTGGCAAATGTGCAGTGTATTGGCAACACGCACATACCCTAAAGGTACAGTATGTTCCCACATGGCAAGTTTTCTGTGGATTTTCTGCAGCGGGAAATATGCAGCAGATCTACCAAAATCTGGATTTCACATTGCAAAGCGTGAACTCCATGCCAGTTATTATCCACACTACATTTCATGTTATGTGCAGATTCTGGTGTGGATGAGATTCTTTTTAAATTACCTGTTTCAGGCAGCCCCAGTGCTAGGAAACTATACAGGGAATATACTGCTCCTATGTACAATAAATGTAACTAATACTGTGAAATAAAATACAATGCAACAGCACTCTGGAAATCGAATAAAGTACAAAAATGTATTCTGATGCTGATGCTACGCATATTAAATTTGAGATTCTTAGCAAATACATTTTGTACAAAATTATTTGGGCCTGTCCGCCACACGTCAAGGTGATCTCATTGCATTCATTGGAGGCCATTTGGCACTAGGAGAGGTATGGAGTAGGCTCAGCATGCATGTTGGTACCTACATTACCTGAATTCAATGGAGGCCATTTTGGCACCAAAAATGACAAAAAACCGTGAAACCTGCCCTCCCTGAATTTTATGATAGCCGTCATGGCACATAGCAGGTAGAATTTAGTATTAGGTTCCCATCTTGCAGAGATCGCCTTGACGTGTGGAAGACGGGCCCAAATAATTTTGTACAAAATGTATTTACTAAGAATATAAATTTTCTTAATAAGCATAGCATTAGCTTTACAATACTTTTTTGTACTTTATTTGCTTTGTAAAGTGCTGTCTCATTGTATTTTTTTTTCTTTGTGTTTCTAGCCATGGCAACGCACACCTGCTCATTGGGATGTGCTGACTGACCCCTTTTTTTCTGTACTATAATACTGCTCCTATGTACAAGAATTTAACTAGTATAATACTACCTCCTATGTGCAAGAATATAACCACTATAATGCTGTCCCCTATGTACAAGAATATAACTACTGTAAGAAGGTACAAGGAATCATCGTGGATGATAGGTACGTGTCACCGAGGTTCCTAGCCTCGGTGGAGTAAGAGCCAGTTTTTATGTGTCAGCAGCAATGGCTGTTTGACACCTTGATACTTAGTATAGCTGTAATTGCTGAGATGGGATGGCTCTTACTGGGAGTAGTCAAAGTGCTGGGTGGGTGACTACTCCCCATGTTCCAGGCCGGGTTTTGCCAGGCATAAAAAATAGCCAGCACTGCCAGGTGAGGAGGATTATCTTCGTCTGACAGTGGAGCTCAGGAGATCTGTGTGCTGTGATCTGAGGGCTGTGTTGGTATCCGTGGCTTGAGCCGGGCTGGAAGGCTCAGACCCCTGTGAGTGCGAACAGGCCTCCTAACGCCTGCCTGTGGACTTGACAAAGCAGAACTTCCAACAGGGTGTGAAGTAACACCCAGGAGAAAAGGGGACTGTTTTGTATATGAAATATTCATGTGTGTGAACGATCACCAAGCAACTTGCATTTTGTTTTGCTTTCACATGTGAATAAACACTGATGTTTTGAACCAAAAATTTGTACTTTGCCTCTGTGCTGCACCCGCTAATCCTAACTACCAGAGCAAATCCCCACACTACTATAATACTGCCTCCTATGTGCAAGAATATAACTGCTATAATACTGATCCTATGTACAAGAATATAAGTACTATAATACCGCTCCTATGTACAAGAATATAACTACTATAATACTGTTCCTATGTGCAAGAATATAACTACTATAATACTGATCCTATGTACAAGAATATAAGTACTATAATACCGCTCCTATGTACAAGAATATAACTACTATAATACTGTTCCTATGTGCAAGAATATAACTACTATAATACTTTCCTATGTGCAAGAATATAACTGCTATAATACTGATCCTATTTACAAGAATATAACTACTATAATACTGCTCCTATGTACAAGAATATAACTACTATAATACTGCTCCTATATACAAGAATATAACTACTATAATACTGCTCCTATGTACAAGAATATAACTACTATAATACTGCTCCTATATACAAGAATATAACTACTATAATACTGCTCCTATATACAAGAATATAACTACTATAATACTGCTCCTATATACAAGAATATAACTACTATAATACTGCTCCTATGTACAAGAATATAACTACTATAATACTGCTCCTATGTACAAGAATATAACTAATATAATACTGCTCCTATGTACAAGAATATAACTGCTATAATACTGCTTCCTATGTACAAAAATATAACTGCTATAATACTGCTCCTATGTACAAGAATATAACTACTATAATACTGCTCCTATGTACAAGAACATAACTATTATAATACTGCTTCTATGTACAAGAATATAACTGCTATAATACTGCTCCTATGTACAAGAACATAACTATTATAATACCGCTCCTATGTACAAGAATACACTTTACACTAAGTAAAGTTAATGACATTGCAATTATTGTTGATAGTCATAATTGCAGGTATATGAGAGGTTATATAAAAGAAAAGAGAGTTTATAAAGGTTTATAGATGAGGTCCAAACAGCTCATCTCGTATGATAGGCTTTAGAATATACCAAGGCTGAGGCGGACATCCTCTCATACCAACATAACTCGTTAATAGACTGTAAGATATTGGGAAGTGATAACGGAGTAGATGTCTTCCAGTTCATTGCTATCTTTTTCCCGACAGCTATACAAGTATGAGATATGATAGTAATATGTCATGTTGAGTAATCTTGGACCTGGTCTCGGTCTTTACATGCCAAAAATGGCTTGGACTATCTTCTTGGCTAATCACTGCGTGGGGCAGGTCACCACAGTTGGCCAGTGATTGGCTGAGCGAGCAGTCCAAGCCATTTCCAACGTGTGGAACCTGAGACTAAGCAGTGGGGAACTGGTGAGGTGAACAATGATGGTTTGTTCTTTTAGCACAATCAGACTCCGTTCTTAATTAAGTTGATTCCCCCTGAATACCCCTTTACTACATTCTTCAACATTGAAATTACAAGCAAGAAGGAAAAGTCGTGGAATGATGGAAATCACAGGATTGATAGACATGTTAATGATACGCAAATAATAAAAAATGGAAACAAAATAGTCAAAACATCTCGGTGTATTTAGTATTGAGTATGAGCGCCACGCACAGAAATACCCGTACTTACATACCTTGGCGTGCTATCATTGAGGTTATTAATGGTGGTCTGAGGAGTGTTCTGCAATGCTGAATGCAGTTGGGCACGCAAATCATCAAGATCCGAGGCTTGAAGCTCTCTTTCCAATTGCCAACCAATGACTCTCCAGATGTGCTTTATGGGAGGCAAGTCCAGAAATGCTGCAGGCCATAGTAGCAAGTTTAGGCCTCACAGGCTGCTCACAGTAGCACGAGCTACATACGTCCTGGCATTGTCCTGTTATAAAATGACTCCTGGGACACTTAGAAATGGTCGTACCACTGATTTGATGACTAAACCAATGTCACACCGAGCTGCTAGTGTAGCTGAAATGAAGACTATAGGCGTCTAGCTACCGTACATTATGCCACCCCACACCATAAGACCGGTATGAGATTCTCTTGTGAAAGTCTCCAATGGTCTCCAATCTCCAGCTATCATTGCGTCCAAGACAAAAGCAGGACTCAAAACTGAGGAGGATAGACTTCCATTCCAGCCCCCGTTGCCAGTCCTGCTGTGCACCATGATAGCCTTCAAGAGCTGGGGTGTGAGGTCAATGGACAACCTGTAGCTGGACATCTGGCTTATAGCCCAATGTTTGCGGACACCTGCTGACGGTTTGTATAGACAATGTTTGCCGCCCTAGGCTTGGGATGTAACATCCAATTTTACTCCACGCCATTCTTCTAATCAGACGATCCGCCCGTGCAGAGATTCACCTCTATGCACCTCTTATTGTCCTTCCAGTTCGTTGTTATTATCCCAAGCATTGGGAAACTCTACATTACATTGCTGACTTCTCAGGCTAGGAGCGTAGTGACCTGCTGGAGTGATAAGCCAAGGTCTTACAGTTACAACGCCTTGAATATCAGATCTGCCACAGTGATCTTCCATAGTATGGCTCTGCAGATCCCCAGATACCAGCCAATTTTACTAGGGAAAGATGTCGCCAGCTGCTTGCTTTCCCTGCAGCAGCCACTACAGAGGAAATATAGTGGCTCTGGCTGCAAAAATTATTAATGGTGGCAATCCTCACACCAACTCTCACTAGGGCCAAGGTAGTGATAGGAGGGTGCCCAGTTTCTTCCCTTGGGGCACACCCTGATGTTGGAGCTCCTGCCTGATAGTAGTTGGGGTGCCCTTGGTTTTGTGGTTTTGATGCAGATGCAAGGCAGGAGATGTAGGTGCAGTGGCCAGCGAATGGTGTTGGAGTCAGTAACCAGGCCATTTGTAGAAAATAGACAAGTTTCTCTTTACTAAAGTGCAGAACGGTATCAATACATAGTTCCAAATAATTCATAGTGAGAATCTTCCCAGATACCAATGTATGGCTATAGGCCAGAATGGGGAATGTAGTAGTCCATCCCTCTAACTCTCTATGTCTCTTTCTGCAGAATCCAAGGCTGGCAATAACATTCTTGCAAGCCTGACTGTAATTCCCAGCTGAGGGGAACAGGATTAGGATACAGTGGGCCATACTTTGTCCAAGTGTGAATGGTGTCTTAGCATTGGCCCTCTCTCTGCAGTAAAGTCTCTATCAGCCTTAAACAGTGAATACCTTACTGACTGACTCCAGTGCTCGGCAGTGCAGATTCTGGATTCATTAGAGTCCATGGTAAAAGCAAACCAGGCACAATTTCTCTTAGATGGTCTGAGTCCTTGACAATGGGTTCTCTACTTAAACATTGCAATAAATCTCAAGAGTTCAGGTAACGTTTGTGTCTTTTCTCTGAGTGCCTCATTTGAACTTTGCAAAACTAGAAGCGCAAATAGCTTTAGTCCATCAGTGTTTTTCTTTGGGTACATAGATTAAAATGTTGCAAAACACCTCAAGCGTTAGAGTTTAAGCTGAGACGGGAACTGGAATTTTTAAAGATGGAGTCCCTTAAGGTTGGAGAGGTGCTAGGGTATCCTTGATAGGGCCAACAGCACACACACAACAGGGCCAGTTTCAGGATCCTGCTCATTCAGGATTCAAGCATGGTCAGAAATCAGGGCCGATGAGGATCCTGCTCTGGATCAACTTTGACTGCTGCTGTAGTTCTGCTGACTGCAATGGCTGTAGCTCCTGCAGATGAATATTGGCTGGAGCTTTGGCTCCCTCTTGTAGTGGAACTGTGAGGACTGTAGCTTCTGCAGATGGATCTTGGCTAGGACTTGGTATAGCTATAGGGATAACTTTTGGAGGCTGCTTCTCAGAGGACCTTTGTAGTAGTTCTAATAGTTAAAGTGGTCAATGTCAGGTTCTTCGGACAGCAATGCAGTGTAGCTCCTTGGTCTTTAATGGTGCGGAGGATGGGAGTGGTAGTGGCTCTGGCTGCAATAATTTTTCACTGCGGCAAACCTCATACCAATGCTCCAGTGACAGGAGGATGGACACTTTCTTCCTCTGGGGCACATCCCGATGGTGCAGCTCCTGTCTGATGGTTGTGGGTTTAAGGTGCAAGGCAGGAGATGTAAGCGCAGTGTCCGGGGAATGGTGCTGGAGTCAGTAACCTGGCCAATTGTAGACAATAAATGTCTCTCTTTGCTAAAGTGCAGAATGGAAGTTGTAGTACATCCAACAGTATCCAAACACTATTCCAAACAATTCACTGTGAAAATGTTCCCAGATAGGAATAAATGGATATAGGCCAGGATGGGGATTGTAGTACTCCTTCCCTCTATCTCACCAAAGTCCAAGTGTGAAGGGTGTGTTAGTAGGGTCCCACTCGCTGCAGTAAAGTCTCTATAGGCCTTAAACAGTGAATACCTTACTGACTGGCTCCAATGCTGGGCTATGCAGATTCTGGACCTTCTAGTTTTTTTCTCTTCTCTCTCTTTCTGGAGTACAGTGAAATAGAGATGGTTTTCTCTCTGTAATTTTCTCAGACATAGTGATTCTCTGAGGAGTGAGCACATGTAGCTTCCTTTTACTTCCTCCACTAGTGCATGCAACGAGCCCCTGAGCAGCTGGTGCAGAGGATGGGAGTGGTAGTGGCCCTGAGGAGTTCTTGTGTCACAAATCACAGTGTAATCCAGCAAAAGTATAACAGTCTCTCATTACTTAGTACAAAATAGAACTTGTGGCACATCCAGTAGATACAAAGTGCAGTTTCGGTCACCATATGCGGCAGTATGGTGACCGGTTAGGTGGAAATTAAATTGCACTTGCAGGCACTTGTGGATATAGGTGTCCACTGTGTGATTCCGGCCTGGAGCTAGACTGGCCTGGATGTTAGCTAGGTGATGAGTGTCTGAGCCTTAGACCTTCATCTGCAGCAGGGTTTGTAAATCTATGGGGAGTTTTAAAGCAGTGTTTTTCCTGGAGTAAGGGTCTCACAGGACCCTTGGAGTACAAACTCCAGCACAAGCTTCCTATCTCCTCCACTATCTCTCAGGAACTCCCCCTCCTGGCAGGAAGCGGAATTAGCCCACTCCTACCAAGAGGGGAGGAACAGAGTGGTTAACCCTGTTTCTGCCAACCATATCACATATGCTGGAGTACACGTCAGAAATATGAAACAATGCAATACATAAGGAAATTGCAGATACCACCAGGTCTGGGGTACTTCACACACTATTTACACACACTAGCGTGGTCCTAGCTTTATCTCCTAGCTTCCTACAGGGGCAGATCCAGGATCGTTAACCCATACTAATCCATACAAAACTATTCTGGTACATTACACTTACTAACTTGGCTACAGGGTGGACCTAGGTCCATCTCCTAGCTTCCTACAGGGCCAGAGTCAGTATCGTTAACCCATACTAATCCATACAAAACTATTCTGGTACATTACATGGCATTAACATATTACAAGAACAGTTTGAAATTACCCTATGTGCCAACTGAAATGAATGGGCATATAATACATGGACCTGGGTGGGGTAGTTCCTCCCTATGATGTCCACATGCCTATTGAGACCTAGTCTTTGTTGGGGTGAGACAACCCCTTTAAGTCTAAATTTTTTATATTATCTAATTAACCACAGGGATGTGTTCTGCATGTGCCAGCAAAAGTCAGAATATGAAAATTATAAGCACAGGGTACATGGCATTGATCTCTGAGGACCATGCAGGGCAATCAGGTAGCACGTGACAGTCTTTGAGACTGCTTTAAAAAGTGATGTCCTTGTATCTAGTTAGACCACAGACAGTTGAGAAAAACTGTGTAGGTGTGTGTCAATATAACCAAATACGATGTGGACTTGGCTGGGCACACCCCATGACAGTTGGCAACTGTAGGCATCTCTCCAAACCCAAACATGGATTCATATCACTCATCCCAGACAGTAAATGTAAAGGTTCAGTTGAGAAGATAGACAAATTGCGCTGCCTCCTGCATGTCTGGAAAATGTAGAAAAACTGCAGATTATGTAAAAAAAATAAAAAATGTCTCGCCACTGCTAATGTGATTGGGTTTTAAAGAGTTTACCCAACTTCAGAGTGGCTCGACATGCAGTGATGATTATACTTACCTGCTCCCGGCTTCATCCTCCACCCCCGGCTCTGCAGCTCCCATCTATCTCAGCATCAACGATGACCGCTGCAGCCAATCACAGTGCCCCCTGTCAACCGGATGCTGATGCTGAGAGAGATGGAGCTGCAGAGCAGGCGGCGGAGCAATGCAACCGGAACCCAGCAGCAGGGACCAGATAAGTATGATCACCACAGCGGGCCCTGCCACTCTGTGAGGTCCGAAAAAAGTTGGATAACCTCTTTAAGTAGAAGTTGGAGATCTGAGGCAAGGACAAATATGGTGTCTTCCTATACTAGATATGCTCCCACCACTGGCCTGGTCCTCCCAGCTGTGTCTGCGTACCCTTTAAAAAGATCAAGGAAGGACAATATCGTTATCAATTTTTTTGGACATTTAGGCCCTTTCAAACGAGTAAGTTCCACACATTGGACTCGCAGCTTGTGTCAGCGAGAGCACCCGTCCTGACCTCCCAGCACTGACGGGGTCCCATAGCATTATATTGATTGATGATGCTGAGTAGCCCTTACCGTTCGGGAATGTATTGGATAACACTGACGGCATTATGTCAGTGTTATACAATACAAGACGGAACTGCCTGCCCGAATCCTCTAACGCAAGAGTGAAAGTACCCTTACTCACGCCCAGTTCTGTTTGTGCCCCCGCAAGAGTATACCTCCTTTGTGCCTCCATGCTGTATTTATACCTCCTTAGTGCCCCCACAAAGTAATTTATGCCCCCTGATGAAAATCAGACATCATTTAGTACATGACAGTCTCTTTCTAACAAACCTAGAACCAGCCCTGTACCTCACATAGATTCAGAGATCTCCCCATTCATTGCTCTGCTAGATTTATTCCAAAATGGAAGGAGGAGTGTCCTTTCTGCTGTAGCTCTCTCCCTATCGCAGCTAAGAGGGGTCCTTCTCAGAGGGTGTGTCCTTTGTGCTGCAGCTCTCTCTCTATCACAGCTAAGGGGGGTCCTTCTCAGAGGGTGTGTCCTTTCTGCTGCCGCTCTCTCTCTATCGCCGGTAAGGGGGGGGTCCTTCTCAGAGGGTGTGTCCTTTTTGCTGCAGCTCTCTCTCTATCACAGCTAAGGGGGGGTCCTTCTCAGAGGATGTGTCCTTTCTGCTGCAGCTCTCTCTCTATCACAGCTAAGGGGGGTCCTTCTCAGAGGGTGTGTCCTTTCTGCTGCAGCTCTCTCTCTATCGCCGGTAAAGGGGGGGGGGGGGTGTCCTTCTAAGAGAGTGTGTCCTTTCTGCTGCAGCTCTCTCTCTATCATAGCTATGGGGGTGTCCTTCTCAGAGGGTGTGTCCTTTGTGCTGCAGCTCACTCCCTATCACAGTTAAGGGGGGTCCTTCTCAGAGGGCGTGTCCTTTGTGCTGCATCCCTCTCTTTCTTTTTTTGTAACTGTCACAGCTTCTAGCAGTTGATACAGGTAGTGGCAGTTGAAGATTTCAACTGAGCATGTGCGTGAGGTGGACAGAGAAATAAGGAAAAGAGAAAACAGCAGGTGGCGCTATACATGCAGATTTCAATGAACAGCTCAGTTGATATACAAATTTTTTAATGACATGCAATTACAAAAGTATTCCGATCCAGCTGCTGGTTTGCAAAATGTAGAATATTTTTCGTGGGACAACCCCTTTGACAATATTTATCAGCTATCCACAGGATATCTATGATTATGTATGATTGCTGGGTGGGAACCCCACCATTGACGAGAATGGAAGTCCCAAAGTCCCCTGTGCATGGAGTGGATTGTGCATGCACGACCACCGCTCCTCCGTTCACATCCTAGGGTCTCAGTACTGTACTTGGTATCTCTCATCTCGCCATATGGATGAGCATGCATGTGCTCCACTGCTCTAAGGCGGCTTGTGAGACCCCCAGCAGTGATACATTTATTCCCTGTAATATGCCCATGTTCATGATGTTTCCTTTCCAGAACAGTTCATTATCGAACAGCTCCTTGAAGAAAACACCTGCAGAACAAGACATTGTAAAGATGATAACCCTCAACATAGTTTAACTGCGATCGCACATGAACCATTGATCTTCTCCGCAGAAGATCTATATCCTTATATCAAAGACGCCGACGTCAGGGACTGAACACAGAGGTCATTGTGTTCCTTCACTAAAACAATAAACTACTTATCTTGTGTAGCTGTTATATAGCAGGTAGCACAAGTGTAAGGTCGGGTGCTGCACCATGTCGGCTATGGCGTTACTGTGCAAAATGTAAATTATCCCCTTAGATGGCGCTATACAGATACAACGCGACCAGAATCGGCTAATGCAATTCAATAAAAGTGACCCTGTTACATTTACTTATTATTAAAGGGGTATTCCGGTCTTATCCACAGGATAAGGTCAGGTCTCACCTCTGTGGGTTTGTGGACCATTAAAATCAGTGGAGAGGTGTCTCCTTCTAAGTCAGGGTGAGTTATGTAAAAAGTCAAGCGCCTCTTGCTTTGCTTGTTTTTTAGCTCTCCTAGACTTCAAAGCGCAGCCACCTCTCCATTGAGTTCAATGGTAGAAATGGCTGCTGGCGGCTGATTCCCATTGGGGCGCAGGCATTTTCTCTGCACAGAGGACAGCGTTTCGATGGCAATGATGTTGTGTGGAGAGACGTTCAGAAGGGCCTGCCCCTCACCTGTGTCATCTTCTGACATGTCGCATTCATATGCCAGGGGACTGGCCTATGCATTTGGATTGCCATTGTTCAAAAATGCTGGGGGCGTTGTTAGGGGCGGGGCTGGAGGTGCGGCAGAGGAAGGAGAAGTGCATCATGGGTTTGGTTGGATACGGCAACAGGAAGTGCTACCTACAGGATGGAAAATGAGTCAGGAAGAGTCCAACATAAAGAAAAGAAGCATGTGGACGACGTATGAGGTAGGCAACTACATGAGCATCTGTAAAACACCATAGTAATCCAGGTATTCCATAGATTAGACTAGGACTGGGTACAACGTTCCTCCAGCTTCTCCCCATCTTGACGACTGTTTGGGTGGAGTTTCCCTTTAAAAGATCTGATCAGTTTGGAGATGTTTCGAGTGAACACAGCGAATGGTTGAGGGATGACACACATCATCTTTCTCCGCGAAAGGCTAAACAAAGTTAGCTATTCCCAAAACTGTTTTGATTAAGTGAAGTTCGTCAGACCCCTCGAATACATTCCAGACCACCGGCTGCCAGATCCATCTCCGTAAACTGGCCACAATCAAATTAGGCCTGTGAATACATGACATGCTCCCTTCCTTCCTTTCATTGCAATGAGTTTGAAGGCGGTTTCTACCAAAAGACCAAACATCTCAAATAGCAAAGAGAACCTTCTCTTCTTCAGTATGTTGTCCAAGCGCCCGCGCAGCTCGTTTTTTTGGTTGCTGAATTCCTTGTATATTCCACAATGTTGCCAACAGTCCTCAATTTTCAACTTGTCCTGGACTGAAAATGGGCAGGGCTTATAAAAACCCCTGACTGTTATTGGGCAAGGTTTTAGCATTCTTGGGGCGGGACTTAAAGGGCATCTGTCAGCAGTTTTGTACCCATGACACTGCCTGATCTGTTACATGTGCGCTTGGCAGCTGAAGACATCTGTGTTGGCCCCATGTTCCTATGTATTGCTGAGAAAAAGGATGGTTCAATATATGCAAATGAGCCTCTAGGAGCAACAGGGGCGTTACCATTACACCTAGAGGCTCCTCTCTCTCTGCAACTGCCGCACCCTCTGCACTTTGACAGGACCAGGCAGTGTAAACGTCATCACACCTTGTCCTGTCGGTCAAAGTGCAAAGGTCGGGGCAGTTGCAGAGAGAGAGAGCAGAGCCTCTAGGAGTAATGGCAACGCCCCCATTGCTCCTAGAGGATTAATTTGCATATATTAAAACATAATTTTTCTCAGCAAAGATGAGACCAACACAGTACAAATCTGCTGACAGATGCCCTTTAAAGGGGTTGTCTTGCGTCAGGCAATGGGGGCATATTGCTATGATATGACCCCAATTGTCTGATAGTTGCAGGTCCCACCACTGGGACCCGCACCTATTTCCTAAACAGAGCCCCTAAAGTGGTGGAGGGCGTACTGCGCATGCACAGCCATCCTCCATTCATTTCTATAGGGCCGCCAAAAATAGCCGAGCGCTGGTTCGGCTATTTCCGTCGGACCCATAGAAGTGAATGGGAGCAGTGGCCGGCATGCACGATGCGCTCCCGTTAACGTCTATGGGGAGAGCGCTTGATGGTGGCCGGACAGGAGTCCTCCAGCCACCACTTCTCGATATAGGTGCGGATCCCAGTGGTTTCAGATTAGAATACCCCTTTAAATTCCCTGAATTTAGTATGCTGGTGCCGGGGCAGGCATGCCAAATGTGCACCTTTTTCACTTGCCCACTTGGTAAAGGGATCCACCACCACCTCTGGCAGATTGGTAGGGGGACAGGTAAGACAGGTGCTCTATGATGGGGTTTTCAATAGCAAGTGGCCCATAAACTGTTCTTGCCCAGAGGTCCTCTGTTCTCTGTGTCCGCCACTGCTATGTCGTAGGATTTATATCTCCCTTCAATAGAATTAGAAACTCTAAACCGAACTGAGACATCTGACATTTATAGCATATTCACCAGTCCAGGCTGTGAGACGTGGCCTGGTTTACAGAAACCACATGCATCCACAGCCAAAATTCAGCTGCCATTGGGACAAGTTAAGGCGGGACAGAGGACCCTGTCCTGGGTCAGAGAGGTGGGACCTGCATCTATCAGACGTTTATGGCAGATAGAATTTCCGGTACTCATTTCTATCCATGGAGCTTTATGTACATTACTGATGTTTACCAAGATTTAAAGGGGTCTTCCAGGATTGTAACATCAATAGTGTATCTTCAGGAGTGAATGGGTTAAGCTGCAGTTCCAGGAAGAGCCATCCATAAGTATTTGCTACTGGAGGGGCCAAGGTTCTCTCAGGAGGGCTGCGGCCCAGTGGTGCACCTTCTATGGAGGCAGACCATGCAACTCCTATGGGGTCCCAGCGCTGAAGTCATTCTTTTCCTGACAAGAAATCACAGTATTTTCATGCGGCCGTCACTAGGAAGAGCTTAGTGCAAACAGATTAATTTATCTGTGATTACATTCAGCTGGAACTGTATAAATTCCTATGCACTGAGCTCCCCCTAGTGGTGGTTGCAGGCAGCCAGCTTTTTAATAGAAGGGAAGCAGATTTATTAGTGTATTTATGCCGTTAGTCTGGTGTACAGTACATACATTTAAAAATCTGGTTTCAGAATGAGCGCCGTATTTATGAAGCACCTATTCCACTCCTCCCAACATTGACATGTTAAACTTAAAATAGACTTGTTTTCTACAAATTTTAACCCCTTAACGCAAAATCACGTAGGCAACGAGCTTACACACATACCTCAGAGATGACGCCGATCCCAGGCATTTAACCCCTCAGATGCCGCTGTCAATAGTGACAGCGGCATCTGTGAGCTTAGACAGTTGGAGCCTCAGTGGTGAAATCGCATTGCCCTGATCAGTTGCCATGGCAGCCTGGGGCCTTGTAAAAGTTCCCAGGCCTGTCCATAGAATTCTATTTCAGTCTATGGGACAAGTAATCAGAAGATTGTATGTTAAAGGGCTTCTGTCACCCCACTAAACCTTTTTTTTTTTTTTTTGCTTACTTATAATCCCTACACTGCGATTTATGGCTACATGATCTAATTAATCATTTTGGTCCTGTAGATTTTGTTAAAAACATGCTTTTAAAATATGCAAATTACCTTGCTACCAGCAAGTAGGGCGGCTACTTGCTGGTAGCAGCCGCATCCTCCGATCATAAAGACGCCCCCTCCGCATTGTGATTGACAGGGCCAGGGAACGGAATCGTTCTCTGCTGGCCCTGCCTGTTTGCATTTAAAATCTGGCGCCTGCGCCGCGGCCGTACCTGTCTTCAATCGGAGCAGGCACACTGAGAGGCGGCCGCTCGCTCGGCCGCTCCATCCTCAATGCGCCTGCGCCGGGTGTAGATGTGACGTCATCGGCGCAGGCGCATTGAGGATGGAGCGGCCGAGCGAGCGGCCGCCTATCAGTGCGCCTGCGCCAATTGAAGACAGGTACGGCCGCGGTGCAGGCGCAAGATTTTGAATGCAGACAGGCAGGGCCAGCAGAAACGATCCCGTTCCCTGGCCCTGTCAATCACAATGCGGAGGGGGCGTCTTTAGGATCGGAGGATGCGGCTGCTACCAGCAAGTAGCCGCCCTACTTGCTGGTAGACAGGTAATTTGCATATTTTAAAAGCATGTTTTTAACAAAATCTACAGGACCAAAATTATTATTTAGATCATGTAGCCATAAATCGCAGTGTAGGGATTATAAGTAAGCAAAAAAAAGTTTTAGTTGGGTGACAGAAGCCCTTTAAAGTCCTCGAAGGGGATTAAAAATGACAATAAAAATATTTAATTTTTTTTTTAAAAAGCCCACAAAAATATTAAAAATTAAATCACTTCGCTTTTCCAATTTTGCACATAAAAATAAACAATAAAAATAACATCACAAGTATCACCAAAAATATCAGAACTATTAAAATATAAAATAAATTTTCCTGCATGGGAAAAAAAAAAAACACAAATTCAGAATTCACCCAAAAAAATTTAAGAAAAATTGATCAAAATGTCATACATACCCCAAAGTGGCAACAATAAAAACTACTGGAAAACTGATGGAAAAAACAAGCCCCCATACAGCTTTATAGATGGAAATATAAAAAAAATACTGTCTTATTCTGTGGGTCAGTACAATCATGGCGATACAAAATTTGTATAGTTTTTATTATGTTTTACTTTACTGAAAAATCACCGACCATACTGGCTATCGGTGATTTTTCAGTAAAGTAAAACATAATAAAAACTATACAAATTTGGTATCGCCATGATTGTACTGTCCCACAGAATAAGACTGTCATGTAATTTTTAGCGCACAGTGAACATTGTATTATAAGCCCCCCCCCCCCCCAAAAAAAAAAAAAAACTTTGTGGAATTTTTTATTTTTTTTTATTCCCTGCCATTTTTCAGGACAAGCTATGGTAAATTAGCCTCATGGCTATGTGAATAAAAATGTAAGAAGTTATGGCTATTGGAAGTTATGATATTGGAACACCAGGTTGGAAAACCCCTTTAACCCTTTTTAAAGGGGTTTTCCAACCTGGTGTTCCAATATCAAATCGATTAGGGGCAGCACCTGGTACCTCCACTGATCACAGTGGACAGAGCTGGAAGCAGGAGGCACTGTCTACTGTGTAGCGGCTGCACCGGCATATGGCAGCTCAGCTCCCGTTCACTTGAACCCACCTATAGGTGCCATAGCTACCCTATAAGTCAATGTATGACCCATTAAAGAGCCTCGAAGCATGACTAGGAAGATTTCAACCAAATCGCAAACTCTCGTTTTTAGACCACTGTTTCAAGGTTCTTGCCCATCATCCGTACAGAGCAGGGTTGACTGGGTAAGGACCTGTTCTCTGAAGATTGCGGAGAGGTGGTTAAGAGCCATGTCGCTTCTTGGTGGGGAGCAGCTTTAACCCGGCGCTCCGCAATCTTCAGAGCGGGGAGGCAGAAACCATACTGCCGCCAGCGAAATTTCATAACGGGCGTTTGGTCCAAAATTCTGCCAGCAAAAAAAACTGTGTCAATGGGTCCTAAGATGTATTTTTGAGGGAGCTCTGGGTGGGAGGAGGAGGAGGTTTTTGGATGTCAATTTGATGTGGAAAGTTTACCAAAAAATATACCCCCTAGTAAAAAATTTATGCAAAAAGGCTATCCTCCAGAAGGAAGAAATCTGTCTCTCTAGTGCCACCTATGTAAGTCAATATGAGGAAATCTCTTCACTATGAATCCGTTGTGGCCACTCTATCAGGCTCGGCAGTGCAGAGGGTTTATGCACTTGCACTGTTACTATTATTATAACGTTTCCATATTTATATCACTTTTAGCTTTAGGCCTGAGTCACCTTCTTGGCGTGCGGTATTCCTTGCCCGTTTCTGTTTTCCTTTTCTTTCTTAGCAGCGTCCCTATAGACTGGCTGTGCACATACCGTCTGTTTAATAGAAAAAAAGACAACTTGGCTGCAATTCCACTCTGACTCATCGCCTGAAAACAGAAGTGAAAATGGCTGTGATTTTATTATGAATTATTGGCTTCTATGGCCAGTAGTGAACTGAGATATCCGGATTTATGTAGGGCTCAAGCACATAGCCATTTTATTGCTCCATACATGACTCAGCTGAATGTCATTTACTGTTACTTAGTGATCCTTTGCTTTATTCTGGAGAAAAAGTACCTTTAATCCATGTGCAAATGAAAAGTTAAGTGTGCAGTGACCCAGTGGTTCATGTTCAGGGTTTAATGTTATAATGTACTGTTGTTCAGTACTAAAAGGTTAATGCAATACAGTAACGTGGTTCACTGCTAAGAGGGTTAATGCACACAAGGCTAAAAAAAGGCTAAAAAAAAAAAGGCTGTATATGGGTAGAAATTAGTTAAATGGGAGTCCTTAGTAATATTTACTGGGTGGAGGGCTGGTCCTGCCCACCGGTTAGTGATTTCCTGGCAAGTAAGCCGAGAGAGAGGTTGTGTGTGATAGCTGCAGGTGTGTAAGCCAGAAAAGCTGTAGCTGAAGCTGTCCAGGAAGACACCATCCCTGTGAGTATAAAGCTGCCAGAAGAGCAATTGTGCTAAGAACCAGCCTCTGAGTGAGAGAAGAACAGACTTTTTACAGAAGGTTTAGGACCATTAAAAAGGGACAGCGCCAAATTCCTTTGACGAGATCCTTAGTTTCTCCCCCAAACAGCTTCTCTCTCTAGGTTGTATAGGGCTTTTTCAGGCAATTTCACGAAAGCCAAAGTGTCCACACTCTTTAGGAAGTGGGAGCATATCACCTTGGATGATGAGATTGGGGTGAAGATCCTGGAAGGTTGGAGTAAGGTACGCCAGTGCGTGATAGGTGAGACTTGTCCGTGAAACGTTTTTTAAAATGATGCATCGGGCAATCTATGGTTTTAACTTTCCAGTCTCGCCTCAGTTTCCGGACCGTATCACACATTGTCCAAATTGCAAATTGGCAGCTACGGATTTCTGGCATGGCATATGGACCTGTCCTGAGGTAGTAAAATTTTGGGCCGCTGTGATTGAGTATATCAAGACTACCTGGTTGGTGGAATTACCTGCGGAATCCCAGACCCTGATTTTCCATTAAATACGTCCGGAAAACCCGACTCAGATACCGATCATATTACACTTTATTGGTAGCCAAAAGAGTCTTGCTCCAAAGATGGCTCACAGATGCCATGCCAGACATTCCAGCGGTGATTTCTGAATTGAAAGTTCTATTGGGATTCGAGAGGATTGAAGCGTCTAGGCACAAAGAAGGTTCAGCTTCCAAATTCTTCAATAAATGGCACACTTTTATTGCGGCGCACCTTAGCCCGACAGAGATAGGGGAATTGGTCAAACCCTTTCAGTACACCTCGTGGTATCTTAAAGCATCTTTAGGTAATACCTTGGGACCCCTGGCAGTATAGTTCTGCCCTCCCCTCCCCCCCCCCCCCATGTCTCTCTCCCTCCCATTTCTTCCCTTTTTCTTCTTTTCTTTTCTACTTTTGTTTTCATTTACTTTCAGTTAAAATAAAAAATGCAGTCAGATTTGTATGTACTGTACTCCCTGTGATGCTGTATTTGACTCCCTGGCTTTCTTTGGAGGTCACGTGGGGAAAAGTATGTAAAATGTATGATGTCTGGGTACATGACCTTTGTTTTGTTTTCTGTGAATCTGCTTCAAATAAACAGAATAAAAAAAATTAAAAAAAAGGGACAGCGCTTGGAAAAGAAAGTCAGTTTAGGGCTATAGACTTCACTGCACGTGGTTTAGGTTATATTGCTTCTGGCGCAACACTACTGAGGTAGAACGGTTATCCATTGTACCACTGCACCTCGCAGATGGGAATTGCAGAGAAATGTTAAGGCTAGTTTCACAATAGCGCTTAGTATCCGGCAAGCTGTTCCAGCAGGGGACAGCCTGCCAGAGCTTTCTGAAGGTTTTCATGCAGCCGATTCTCTGCATATTTGCTGGGTTGTGGCCGGATCTCTGCCGGTCCCTATTACAGTTGATGGGGCTGGACGGCAACGTTTAAGCTTCCGGTGATGCTGGAATGCAGAAAGATCCAACTGGCTGTTCCTAATACTAAGCGCTAGTGTTAAACTAGCCTAAGAGAAATTGCATGCCTTTGGTCAATAGGGAAGATTGCTTGGGGAGAACCATCATAGTAGCCACCCCTATACGCAGCCTATGGGAAAAGCCTACCTTGTGATATATCTGAGGACTGCACCCATTACTTGTTTCTGTACTGTGCCACCCCTCCTGCCTTGCACACTGCTGCTTATCCAACACCAGGGGCGTAACTACCATAGCGGCAGACCATGCGACTGCTAAGGGGCCCAGGGCAAGAAGGGGCCCAGTTGGGATCATCCCCTCTTCTACTGGGGGTGAGAACTTGGTCAGGACTCTACCCTCTGAAGGAACAATTTTTAGCAAATGAAGCAGTGGATAAAATGGTCACTGAAGGGGGTTTAGGTGGAAACCAGTGGCGTACCGTCAATATAGGCAGACCACGCACTGGCTATGGGGCCCGCGAGATTAGGGGGCCCGGCCAGGCTGCATGGCTCCGCCCCCTTTCCGACCTGAATACACGCTGCATAACAGTAAGTAGAGAAATAAATATCGGCCCCAGTCCTGTGTTTCCCTCCTGATTCCTCCCCCTCCTCCTTGCCTCTGCTGATGAATGGAATTGGCCCCTGTCGGTCAGAACAAGTCAAGTACAGCTGGCCAATAATCAGGGAGATGCTGTGCTGCCCGCGCCGCTTATTGGCCAGCTGACACCTGACCTCTGCTCTGTGCTCTGCCGGCGTGAGCTGTTACAGTCCAGTGCCTTTGGAATGAGGGCAATGTGAGAGCCCCTCAGCTCATCCTTCTTCCGTGCAGCCCTTGGCCGAGGTCCTAAATCCTAGTGACCTGCAGGAGAGACGGGAGAGTATGGACGGATTTAAACAGCAGACGAAAGTGCAGCAGTCGGCATCTGTGTGAGTGACTGCGCTGCAATGTGGAGGGAGGAATATGGGGAGGTCTGTGTAGCTTGCACTATTAGTAATAGCTTACTATAAGTGCAAGACACACAGCATCTCTGGCATAGACATACAACCCTTCCCTCATAGACCCAGCACCCCCATAGATATACAACCCACCATCCTGGTATGCTTAAAGTTCTGAGGGACGATCCATTCCCTGCCCTATTAGAAATATCCTATTTTAAAAATGGGCTGGATCCCCCCAGAGAACTTGAAGCATACATATCTCTATGTATGTATATATTTTTATTTTTTCCCCTCCCTGCTCTGCTATGTACATAAACAGCATTGTGATGGCGAAGACTCAAAAATTGAGCCTGCGCCATCAGATGCTGGTATAACACACTGCTTTAACTGTCAGGACTGGAGCTAGTTCCAATTACACCATTTTAACACTTACGATGCTCTGTTTGAAAATTGCAAACATAATATATAATACACATAAAAATGTTAAAAATTTTAAAAAAGCAAAAATAACCACAAAATAAATTTTTATCAATTAGGGCTCATGCACATGAATGTATTTTGTTTCCGTGTCCATTCCTTTTTTTTACGGATAGAATGCTGACCCATTCATTTCAATGGGTCTGCAAAAAATGCGGACTGCACACAGTGTGCTCTCTGCATCCGTATGTCTAATAGTACCGCACTGTTTTGTGAACAAGAATAGGCATTGTTACAATGGTTCCCCCCCAAAAAAGACAAATGTTACACGGACATCATCCGTATTTTTTGCGGATTCGCATTTAGCAGACCGCAAAATACAAACGGTCGTGTGCATAAGCATTTATTCCATTTTTTTTCCATCAATATCACTGCAACACCCAGCAACAACTATCAGCTTTAATAATTGTACTTTTTATTGGGGGGGGCCCAATGCTGAGTTTTGCTATGGGGCCCCATGATTTCTATGTACGCCCCTGGTGGAAACCCTTCTGTCCTGTGTGGGGGGCCTGGTTTGATTCTTGCTATGGGGCCCTTACTTCTCTATGTATGCCACTGTCCAACACCAAGCGCACCCCAGCTACTACCAGGCAGGAAGCTCCCAGAATTCAGAGTGTGCCCCGAGGGGAAGAAGGGTTGCATCCCTCTTATCACTACACGTTCAGCTTGGGGGAGCGCTGGAGCAGGGAATGGCCTCTGCGAGGACTACGACCACCTTCATTGCCACTGCCACCACTCTGTTCCTCTCCATCTCATGCCCTCCCCTACGGGCCAGTGCACCACAATTGCACTGAGGACGGGTCTAAGCCACTCTGTACACCCTTGCTCCTCTGCTTCTTGATTAACAGGGCCAGTTGACATGACTGTGCAGGAACCTGTCCCTGTCAATCAAGAAGGAGAGGGAGGGACTAGCAGAGGCAGCAAGAGGAGCAGGAGTGCACACAGTGGCTTAGACCCGCCCTTGGTGCACTTAACTGCTCATTTGCATATGGATTCAAAGTAAAGCATGATATCGCTAAATGAGAGTTATTACATTTAGCTGAGCTAGTCCTACTAGGCATTGTGCCTGGTGAATAGCCTTGTGACTGCCTTTACGTCACCTCATGGCAGGCTTATATTTATAACCTACGGCACTCTAGCTGTTGTGAAACGACAACTTCCAGCATGCACGCTTTCTTGGCTGAATTCAGATAGAAGTGAATGGAGCATGTGAATGGAGCATGCTGGGATTTGTAGTTTCACAGCAGCTGGAGCTTGCTGACCCCTGATTTACACCAATGATATCCTGGGCATATTATATGACTCCTTTTTCTTGGAACACGTTCTAGAAACTTTTCTTCTAGTAACAGCACCACACCTGTCCACAAGGTTGTGTCTGGTATTGCAACTCAACTCCCCTGAAGTAAATTAAGAGGACACGCAATACCAGATACAACCTTGTGGCCAGGTGTGGTGCTGTCACTAGAAGAAACGTTTCTAGAACATATTCCAAGAAAGAGGAGTCATACAACATGCCCAAGACATCACTTGTGTAAATCAGGGGTCAGCAAGCCCCAGCTGTTGTGAAACTACAAATGGAGAAAATAGTCACGTTTTCCCTTACTTATACAAAAGTTTTGTGGAAGGTGTGAAGAGCAGGTGATCAGTTTGGTGCACACTACCTACTTTTTATAATTCTGACACATTTTGCCATAATTTCAGTATTTCTTCAATTTAACAGTTGAATCCTGATCTACCAAATGCTATGCTTTGTGCAACGTAGTATACTGTATGTCAATTTCGCAAAATGGTGTTCTAAATGGTGGAAATGGCAAAACTCTGATGCCCCTTTGAATGAAGAATATCATTAGGGGAGATTTATTATGACTGTTAAAATGTATTTTTTTAAAAAGCATAAAACTAGAACAGATAAAAACTGACAAATGTATCCCAGTGTGTAGTAGTGCCCTGGACTTTGGACATTTGTGGATGTTTGCCCTTATTGCTAGGATGCAAAGTATCTCCCTACTTTATTACACTTTGAAGGTTAACTTGCCCTGTGATTTATGCTGTTGTGTGCTCATTTACTATCCCATATTGTTTAATTGCATGTATATGTTTATTGTAATATATCCTGCTCATTTGCACTGTTATTACACTATATCTGTACTGTGGAAAGGGTTAATGCACAGCCAGCTGATACCAAGAGACTATATGACTTTCTACTGACCTTCTGACTGTCTGGTTTAGCTTTGTTTATGTCTTGTTTATTCCTGGAAAAACTGTGCTTATTCATTACAGCTCTATACAAGTCTCTGATAGACAGAAATTGTAACAATGTGTCTGTTTAGGCTGTGCTTCTCCACCCCACCCCTCCCGCTAAAAGGTTCTAGTTCCTAGAAACTGTATATAAGGAGAGCAGTTAGAGCTTTAAAAGAGGTATTCCCATCTCAGACAATGGGGGCATATTGCAAGGATATGCCCCCGCACCTATCTCATCCCTCTTGGCAAAAGTCTGGTGGCCCAGGGCCTGTGGCTCAGCCATCCAGCTGGCTCCCTGGTAACATGGCTGGTAATCCAGAATCTCTGGCAGAGTATCCCCATCTCAGTATTATCTTCTGGTCACTCATGCAGTCTGTCTGAGTCTCTGCTACTAAACATTGGTCCCTATCTGCAGACCATTGAAGGGGTATTCCTGTCTCAGACAATGGGGGCACATCGTTGGTATATCATTGTCCACCTCTGGGACCTGCACTTGTCTCAGAAACTGAGCCGACAAAGTGAAGGAGGGCCCACCGTGCATACGCGGCCACCCTCCATATGTATCCAAGGGGCCGCCAAAAATAGCCAAGCCATCGCTATCAGTCCTATAGAAAAGAATGGGAGCGCACCACACTTGCGTGGCCACTGCTTCCATTCACTTCAATGGGGGTTCCATTTACTTCTATGGGTTCTGCAGATAGGGACCAGTGTTTAATAGCAGAGACACAGCCAGACTGCATGAGTGACCAGAGGATGATGCTGAGATGGGGATACTCTGCCACAGATCCTGGATCACCAGCCCTGTGACCAGGGAGCCAGCTGGATGACTGAGCCACAGCCTCTGGGCTACCAGCCTTTGGCCAAGAACCCAGCCTTCTGAGAGAGAGAGGGACAGCTAACTCAGGCTTTTTCTCAGCATGAACCCTTCTTCTGCCAGGGAGGAGACTGGAGATGCCAGCCCTATGTCTCGCCTGTATAGTTTATTTTACTTGAGTTCCTCCAGTAAAGAAGCACACTGGTTTACTGCCGACCCTGACTCTCTGGACCTATTTCCCATTGGGGTGCACAATGCCTTACCCGCCCTTCCGAGGGGGGAAGCAACATGTGGTATCCGGGGGACCCAGTGTAGCATTGGGGCCACCCCAAACCAGGTCACTGCAGGTGACACATGCTTTATGATAAATTTGGTGCATTTTACTCTTCCTTATATCCATTTTTGTCTGGCTTATTATAAAGCACCAAAGGCCCCAAAACTGCCGTGGTTATATACCAAAGGTCAAAAGTGGCAAAATCCACGGCTGTTTCAGGGTGATTGCCCCTTGTTAGGAGTTGGCCCATCTGGGACATTGATGGTATATTGTATGAGCAGCATAGTGGCTCAGCACTGAGGTCCTAGGTTTGAAGCTCCATTTGAGACAGTAAGCAATGAAAATGTTTGTAAAGCGCTGCAGAATATGTCAGTGCTAGTAAAATAAATAAATGTCAGACAGGTCCCGTGTCTGTGACCAGGGGCGGATTGGCCATAGACCTTACAGGGAAATTTCCTGGTGGGCCGATGCCCAGGGGGCCGCCTGGACCCTCCTCCCAGTGGAAGTTTTTGGGGATGTATTTTGTGATGGACTGTGGTACTTGGCTCTGTTGGGGCGGTATAATGTGCCACAATAAGGTATTGCTCACCCTGCCTTCCATCGGTTTGGACCCTACTACAAAACAGAGCCACTTTTAGTATTTTTTCCAGAGCCACTTTAAGTTCCCAGTCCGCTCCTGTCTGTGACCCAATGTTATCTAGAAAACGGGGCCACTGAAGTGAAGGAGAGCACACCGCACATATACGGCATGCTCTCCACTCTTCGCTATGAGCAAGCGCATGAGGACTGCCAAAAATAGCTGAGCCAGAAGTGAGTCTGTATGGCTCTTATCTGTCTGTCCTGTCTGTGTGATGGCTTCAGTCCGTATTCCAGTAACCGTTTTGTCTGTCGGTAGCGACAGTGTGAGCGTCTTTTGCTGTCTTCCACCGAGATGTCTTGACCACTCTCGTCCACTATCCGCTATGAATGTCTGGGTTCCTGAAGTCTATGAGGTAGATTTATCAAAATTGATAGGTCAATACCAGTTACTTGGCACAGTGGTTCCACAACCATTGTCTGTACGCATGTCCGTAATTCATAGAAACGCAAAAACACAAATGCAATCGCACTCTGCAGCAGCACTCTGCCCTGCCTCTATGCTGGATGTTGAATGAGGCATTGGTGTACATTTTGGCCAAAGCGTAATAAGCCACTCACCACGTCAAGGTCGCCTCCATGAGTGGTCCCTAACACTAGTTCCTACCTGTTATGGGCCATGACAGCCACACAAAGTCCAGGGAGCGCAGGTACAGCATGCACGCCAAGCACACTCTGCTTTTAACCCTGTCCGGTGCCATTACAGCTTTCATCGGATCCAGGGATGCAAGTACCAACATGCATGCTGAGCCCACTATATACTTCTCCTGGAGCCGAATGGCTACTGGTAGGTGCTATATAAGCAATATATATAGGGTTGTGCGGGCTGAATCCCCCGTAATTCATAGAAGTTTACTTTAATTCAGTTTTCTTGTCTTTAATTTTCTATTTTTTTATACACAACCCGGGAACTTTTATTCAACCGGAAATGAAATCACAGTGAGACAATTCCGCTAGAATTTGCAGCATGAGGTCACACCTAACCAGTGGGACTTCAAAAGATATAAAGCAACAGTTGAAGGATTCTCCGGGTTGTGCTTGGTTATTAAGACTTTAATTGCCAGGCATACAATTCTGGAGATGATTATGAGGACAGGAGGAGAAATATTTGGCTTCCTTCCCATCTATGTTGTGGTCTATGTAACCGCAGATATTTTTCCGGACTCTAGAAGAAAACGCAAACACTTTCCCTGATATACTTAGAGGGGGATCTTTGTATGATGTGTTTGGATTCCTGGCTATTGAAAGGGTTAAAGCCCGGACAACACAGCCATAGCCCTCGGACATTATAACAGTGACTCATTTTACTGCTTCCAGAGAGGAAATTCCTCAGATTGGACTCAGGATCCCCCTTGTTAGGGAAACTCAACTTTATTATGCAACGTGCCTTTCTTTGTCGGGCTCGGAGAAGGCATTCCTGTGGCTGCACTCGTCATGGTGGTGGCCTTTGTACTTGTCAGCAGGCTGCTCAGAAATATGATTATTATTTTAATGCTGCCAAAGAAGAAACATTTTGAAACTGTAAAAACAAATTTGTGCTATAAAATAACAGAAATTAAAAAAAATTTACCAAACAACACGAGATCAGTAGTGTTTGAAGAGGTTCATTCTTTCTTCATAAGACATCTTCCTAGATGAACTTCATCTTTTTATACAAGGTCCTATTCACATCACATTTTTTGCCTACGCTGAGCTCTATACCGCCTGAGTCGTAAAGGCCGCAGAGCATCCCGCGGTGTGCACATACATTGTGGATAATACGTCTCCTATATACAACCTCCTCTGGAGAGCATCGGCCGCATCACTGGACCTGGTCCAGGGTTCCTCTCCGCTGGGTATTGCCCCTCTCCCGGGGGTGGTCCTGCAAGCCAATAATGGCAGCACTTGATGATCTATGGGACACATTTATACTGAGTGTCCTTTTATCAGATGTGCACCGTATTCCTGCAAATGATGCACATCCATATTTATGGAGTTTGGATATTTAGGAGTCCAGGATTTTACAAGTGATGGCCGGCACTATCTGATCGGCTGTTCTACAGTAGCCCCGGCACTAGGTCAATGGGAGCAGTCCAATACCCGGCACCAGAGCTTCTTCAGAACAGCTGATTGGGGGTGCGAGGTGTCGGATCCCTGCCGATCAGATACTGATACGTCATGGGAACCTGAGGATAGGCCCTGATTAGTGATGTGATCCTGTGGATAGGCCATCACTTGTAAAAGCCTGGACAACCCCTTGAAAGTATTTGCTTTATTCGCTGTACTAAGGCATATGGAGAGGTCCCAAGATGTGTAGATGTGTCTCCTATGATCATTTTCACAGCAGGGTTTCAATTAAAAGTAACACCTCTCTTATATAATTGGTGGCAGATATTGTAGTCTGGCCCATAATCACGTCAAGAAAATAGAAATCCATATGTGCAAAAGCCATAAAAACAAAAACAAATTAAAAATAAATTAATATTCATATATATACAGTACATATTATATTTAGTAAGTAAAAATATAGATTTTACATCCCTTTAAAGGTTTTAATACTGATGACCTATCCTCTGGTCCGACACCCGGAACCCCCACGATCAGTTGTTTGAGAAGGCACTGGTGCCCCTGTGAGCGCCGCGGCCTTTTCGGTGCTCACCAAGCACAGCGCCATACATCCTATAGTGGCTGTACTTGGTATCGCGCTCAGCCCCATTCACTTCAATGGGGCTGAGCTGCCCCTAGGCCACGTGACTGATGAATGTGTCGCCAGTGGCCTAGGGAAAGCAGCGAGAAGGCCGCGGCACTACTGGGAGCGCCGCTTCCTTCTCAAACAGCTGATCTGCGGGGGTCCTGGGTGTCAGACTCCCACCGATCAGATACTGATAACCAATCTAGAGGATAGGTTATCAGGTAAAAAATCCTGGAAAACCCCATTAAAGAGACAGTCACATCAGGCAATGCTTCTTGTGAAAAGCAAACCCAGAACTGGTGTGTGTTTTTTATAGGGCAGCTGTAACCAACACCTCCAATCTCATCTCATTGATTGGACTCCAGTTGGCTGACACCTCACTCCAATTAGCTCTTGGAGATGTCATTAGTCTAGGGGTTCACATACTTTTTCCACCTGCACTGTGAATGTTTACATGGTGTGTTCAATAAAAACATGGTAACATTTAATTCTTTGTGTGTTATTAGTTTAAGCAGACTGTGATTGTCTATTGTTGTGACTTAGATGAAGATCAGATCACATTTTATGACCAATTTGTGCAGAAATCCACATCATTCCAAAGGGTTCACATACTTTTTCTTGCAACTGTATGATTGTGAGTATATGGGAAACTCCTCTGGGTCACCTACTGCATTTGGCCTGACCACTGACCTGAATACTGACCATTAGAGGAGTATTGGACGCCACGTTTTTTATATATCTATTATATAGACCCAGTGGGACCTGGTTCTTGCTATTTCCCCTTTCCCTTCTTTTTTTCCAGAGGGACTCATCCCTCTGAAAGTCAATCCACCTGACTATTTGTGATTATTCATGGACATCGGTTCCATGTACCTGGGCTGCCTATACCCACTTCGGTCTCTTTTTTTACTTCATACATTTATTATATTCCACATTATTATTATATTATATCACTCTCACTAACAAGAGAGAACACCAAAAGGGTCCGTCGCAGGTCAGGAGTCACTTCCAGCACATCCCCCCTTTGGCGCCTATCCACTTACGGTATTTCACTTTGGGAGAAGGTCTTTTTCCCAAAACTTTGAAATATAACCTTCTATCTTTTTTTCTTTCTTTTAATTGCATTTGGCCTGGATCTGATGAGATAGTTACTAACTTAAAATCATGCTTCTGGCTTTACACAACTCTATAAAAGAGGATTTAAAGCTTGCGGTAACCCAGATGCAGGGAAATATTGAGGAACTGGGAGGCCGCACAGCTTATATGGAAACCAAGCTGACAGAACATATTGAAGCATATAATAACTTGAGAAAGTCATATATTGCTCTGGAATCTGAAGTTCAGCAACTAAAGGCTAAAGTTATAGATCTGGAGGACAGGTCAAGACGGTCAAATATTACGTTTTGGGGAATATCAGAAAATGTGCAACCTTAAAGGGACTCTGTCACCACTTTCTAACCCCCACTTTTTTAACTATCGTTTTATTCATGGTGCCCTTCTGATTACAGTTGTCATCTTATATGTTAGATCTGCGGTGCCGTTTAGGTAAAAAATCGATTTATATCACCTGTCAATCAGCTAGATAAGGTGCCCAGGGCGTTCCTCTCCTCTTGAATCTGCCGCCTGCCGCCGCCGCCGTTGGTGCCCAGCTCCTCCCCCGGTCTCGTCAGCGCTGCCTCAAACAACACAGATCCGCCTCCGGCTCTCCCTCAATGCCCCCTCCTTTTTTTCGGAAATCTCGCCCGTGCGTACGCATCCTTTCGGCATCATCGCTCTAAGTTCGCGTTATGCGCATGCGCGAGAAAAGGATGCGTACGCACGGGCGCAGGCCTGTGCGCACACGCGAGATTTCCGAAAAAAAGGAGGGGGCATTGAGGGAGAGCCGGAGGCGGATCTGTGTTGTTTGAGGCAGCGCTGACGAGACCGGGGGAGGAGCTGGGCACCAACGGCGGCGGCGGCAGGCGGCAGATTCAAGAGGAGAGGAACGCCCTGGGCACCTTATCTAGCTGATTGACAGGTGATATAAATCGATTTTTTACCTAAACGGCACCGCAGATCTAACATATAAGATGACAACTGTAATCAGAAGGGCACCATGAATAAAACGATAGTTAAAAAAGTGGGGGTTAGAAAGTGGTGACAGAGTCCCTTTAAGACTTGATTCCTTATCTACGAGATCTTTTCAAAAAATATTACCTTCGTTATCTAATATGGATTTGGTGATCAATCGAGCACATAGACTGCTAAAACCAAAGTCCACTCTAGAATTTGCAGATTGCACGATTTTCATATAAAAGAACAGATTATGAGGATAGTTCGGAGAATGCAGACTCTACCAGACCCATATAGATCATGTTCATTTGTATATGGACTTATCCGTAACTACATTGCAATCACAACGGCAGTTTGCGGGCGTGACTAAGGCACTCCAAGCGAATAAAGTGAAATATAAATGTGGGTTCCCCTACAAAATTAATTATTACATATGAACATTCTACATGTTTCATTTCTACGCCAGAGGCAGGAAAGAAATGGCTCTTACATCATAATATGTCTTAGGCCTCATGCACACGACTGTTGTTTGGGTCCGCATTCGAGCCACCGTTTTGGCGGCTCGGATGCGGACCCATTCATTTCAAAGGGGCCGCAAAAGATGCGGACAGCACTCCGTGCGCTCCGTTTCGCGGCCCGCTAAAAAAATATAACATGCCCTATTCTTGTCCGAACTTTGCGGACAAGAATAGGCATTTATATTGCCGGCGCCCGTTACGGTGCCTCTGCCCATAATGGGGAAGGAAGTGTGCAGGAGACACATTTTGCGTCTGGAGATTTCCTTACATCTATGCTGCATGTGTCAGCCACAAAAAGAAGGGTGTCCTAATTGCGATAAAAGATTCTGTGAACTTTCAGTTCTGCTCGGTGGCGTCGATCCCAGATGGCAGGTATTTACTAGTTAGATGTTTCATAGACGATGTCGCTTATTCTCTTTTAAATGTTTACTTTCCTCATACGAAAACATTTGAAATTCTTGAAGAAAGTGTTAGGGGCTTATCATATCATAAAGAAACATTTGGTATCTTAATAATGGGAGGTGATTTTAATACCGTTATGGATTCTGGGTTGGACACCACTGGCAGAAGTGGAAGACGGACGCCTTTGACAAAATCAGGATCTGTTGGATACATGGCGAAGTTTACATGGGTCAGAGAGAGATTATACTTTTTTTTTCATATGCTTGTTTGAGTTATTCTAGGATTGAGATGGTTTTTGTACATAGGAGATCTCTCGTGAAGGTAAGGAGTGCCTGTATTTCCACAATGACCTGGTCAGACCATGCACCGATCTCACTAACAATTAAGAACAGTGATTCTCCGCCAGGTAATTCATCTTGGAGACTTGATGATTTTCTCTTGCATCATCCGCGTTATAGTGAATATTAATATTTTAGGGAGGAATTGCGTCAGTTTTTTTACCTGAATATCTCTTTTGTGGACGATCCGTGTATAATGTGGAATGCTCATAAGGCATTTAAGAGGGAATTGTTTTTAAAGTATGGAGCTATAGAACTAAAGAGAAGAAGGTCTAGGATAGACGAATTATTAAAACAGATTCGTCTGATCGAGGCACAGAATAAGACTTTCCCTACGGTGATTGGATCACAGCAACTTAGAGAACTAAGAGATAATTTACAAACTATTCTCACTCACCAACATGACATCGTATTGCTTAGGGCAAAGTTTGACTACTACTTGAATGATAATAAGGCAGGGTCAATCTTGGCCCGAAGGTTAAAAGGTTTCCGAGTTAAGTCACAGATTAGATATTTAAAAGATAAAGATTGGGGCAAGATAGTAATTCCACAATGTATTGTGGAAAGATTCCGTAATTATTATGCCCAGTTATACAATTTGGCTTCGGATTCTTCTATTCTGCAACCCTCTTCTGAACAGATTGAGAGTTTTTGGGATAGCATAAAATTACCTAATCTGGAACCGAGCCAATTAGATACACTATCAGGGGCCTTCACATGTTGTGAGGTGGTACAGGCGATGAAAATCTTGAAGCCACATAAAGCACTCGGAGCGGATGGGTTCTCTAGCTCTTACTATAAAGCTTTCCCATATATACTGTCCCCTTTTTGGTCGATGTGTTTAATTTTGCGGCACGTAGAGGGAGTTTTCCAGAGGAGATGTTGCGTGCAACCATTATTACATGGTGCCATATGAGCAATAACTTAAACTATAACAATTACTTTACCAATATTTATCTAAAATAAATACAAACCAAATTAAGGGTTACATAATATAATAATAATGATAATAATAACCATGAATAATTAAATAACCAATAAATAAATGCTCATTAAATATTAATTAAGTCCACAATTGTCCCCCCAGCAAAGCTGGGCGACTAACCCCCCTCTAATTCCGGACCACGACTTCTTAACAGGGGAGGGTGGTCGGGACGATGTCCTCTTCTTCCAGGCTCCGCAGCGGACAAGCCCTGGACCTGCTGGGACCATCTATAAATACTTCAATTTCCCGCCCCAGAACTTCATCCACCAATCAAATACTGGCAGAAAACAGGTGCCTCAGTAACAGGTAGGTAACCAGGAACCAATCAAAATCATTTGTTAAATTACCTCAGAATCACTGTAAATAAGCACACAAGTTAATAGGAAAAAAGGGGGCAAAAGGGGGGGGGGAGAAAAGGGGAGGCAGAATAAACGTACTACCATTCCCATCATGCTCAATGCCACCATGGTGGGCCTTCAGCATGCACTTTCGTGCCCACTATCATTAACTAAGGAGGGTAAAGATCCAACAACGCCTGAGAATTTTTGTCCATTCTCGCTCCTTAATAGTGATATTAAGTTGTATGCTAAGATTTTAGCCTTGAGGCTTGTTAAAATCTTGCCTAAAATAATTAAATCTGATCAGGTTGGGTTCGTGCCTGGCCGCTAGGTCTCGGACGGTACCCGTAGATTTTTAGATTTTATACAGTGGGTGAACCGAACTTGAACGCCTTCTCTGCTTCTGTCTCTAGAAAGAAAAAGAAATGTCCCTCCTCCATTTTCTTACACCACATAGGGGCTTACTATCACTGGAAGCTGTACAAATCCATATTGAGTAATCTCCCCCTAGGGTGGCCTCTGGCAGCTGGAATTCTATCACTTATCTCTATGGAGAAAGAGGGAATTGGGAGCTCTGACCCCTGTAACGATATATTATGAAATGTATTGGGACAGAATTTCATAGCAGATTTCATACTTATAGAAAACCCTATGACTTACATATCATAATCTCAAAAAAGTTTCTGCTCAAGTTTTAATCTGTTTACACCATTTTTTAAAATAAACTGTACAGTTTTTTTGAAGGCACATCGAATATGCAGTTTGTTATTACTCTTCTCATTTATAAGAAAAAACGTGGGATCCTTGTATTTTCCCTACGTGTAAAGTTATACATCTGAAAATGGTCCCAAGCTTTTTTTAAATTGAAGGTGGTCCCACAAAAAAATGTACAGTATATTATTTTTTACAATGGGAGTCAATGGAGGACACATGCATCTGTAGGGGACACATACCCCTGCAGCTCTTGCACAGTGGTTTGCTGCAGGGGTATGTGATCATGGCGGCATTCAGGGCCGGATTACTGACTACAGTGACCCACACGGCTGCGCTGTGCTATTTTTACAGAAATCTGGACTCCACTGCAGGGGAACCACCAGGCAACTACCTCTTGTAGTAGTCTCTGTTCAAGTGACTGCAGACCAACGGTGATCAAGATACACCCGTGCAGACCACAAAGTGAACAGTAAAAACCGTAGTCGGGGACAGGACAAGGTCGGAGCAGGCAGAGTATGTGGAATATGATAACAGTCTGAAGTCAGAGCAAGCAGCTCAGGGTCTGTACGGAGATCAGGCAAACAAGCTAATGGAACACTTTGCAGGACACTAGTTTACTAGAACCTATTGCTCAGGCACCCTCCCAGAAGGAGAGAGATGCCAGTGAATCCAAACTGCAGAGAGACCAGGAGCGTTGGAGCAGAGAAGCCATGCAGTGGCTTTGCCCAAAGAGAGGAGTGGAGCAGCGATGGGCATGGACTGCCGTCATAACACTGAGCGGCTGCTGCAATGTTCTATTCACCAGCATAGCTAGTGGGGGTGCCAACAATCCACTGTGCTTTGGCCAAGGTATTTAGATACAGGGCTATGGTCGTAAAATTAAACAGGTGAAAGTAAGCCTAACCATGGCTATGGGTCTAGTGTTCGGGCAGGAGCTGACCTTCCAAAATAATCTATCGCCTGGACTTTACAGTAAGACTGAAGCAGACAAGTCAACAGCAGGCAAGAAATATAACCTGCTATTAGATGATTTTAAACCGTAGACAGATGATGGGATGGGATATGGTGATTACACATGGGACTGTGCTTTTCTAGGAGGAGTTGAGGAGAGACTTTGATCATCCATGTCTGGGGTGATATGCCCACCGCCTCTATACCATTCAAGATCATGTGTAAAGTTCTGGCTGCATTCCTGACCACCATGTTTGCTCTATTCTGTATATAAGACAGGTGTTTCCATTAGGACCAGATTAGCCATAGACCCTACAGGGGAATGTACCGGTGGGCCGTTGCCCAGGGAGCCGCTCTTGATGGCCGCAGGCCAGGTACATAATGATGTGATGCTCAATGTCCACAGGTCCCTCCTGTGTTACCGTCCTCATGACGTGTGGCTGGCGTGGTGGTATTTTGTGCTGTCCTGTGGTATTTGGTTCTGCTGGGGCAGTATTCTGTGCTGCACTATGTTATGGTAGGCCCCACCTACTTCGGTTTTCCCTGCCTATTTTTTTTTTGGCTCATCTTCTGTCAATTTGGACCCACCTACAACATGGGGCCACATTAGGTTATTTTTTCAAGGCAACTTTAAGTTCCCAATCGGCCCCTTGTTTCCATCATATTCACCTGCTGTGCTCATGTGTCATTTATACTGATAAAATGAATACTGATGTCTTCTGATGTGGCCGAGGAGCCTTTGGACCTCTTCATGGATCAGGGTCCGGGGGGTACTACCTGTGCACCCCTATGGGCCTCTGCGATTATGTGAGGTTATTTCCTCACTTTGGAGAAAACATGGCTGAAGCGAGTTCAGATTATATTCCGCGATCGTCGTCACTATTACTTACGGTATAAGCGGATAATTCTTTCATTATAATGTAATTAAAAAAATTAACAGCAGCTGGCTAGTGGTATTCATCCCGCATTGCTTGCTTGTACATCTCTGTAATATTATAATTACATTTTATTATAGTGAAATTATCTGCATGACTCTAAAGCTGTTGATTGAAGTGAACCAGGGACTCACCAGCCAAATAATCACAGCACCTCGGCCCCACCCATGGGCGACATCCAGGCCAAAAGAGTGGCGTCCGTGTCTTCTGTTGCACATGCCCAGGTGCTTCCCTGGATGTTCAGTACCTGTGCCTGTGCTGAATGCTTTTGTGGAAAGCAAAATTGCCATTTTGGAAAGACCATTCTGGCGCTTGTGTACATTGCTACCCATAGGCAATTCTGTGCAGACTAAAGTAAGTCTGGAAGTGATATAGCCGTTTCTTATGCCAATATACACTAGTGCAGTGTTTCCCAACCAGTGTGCCTCCAGCTGTTGCAAAACTACAACTCCCAGCATGCCCAGACAGCCTTTGGCTGTGCGCGCATGCTGGGAGTTGTAGTTTTGCAACAGCTGGAGGCACACTGGTTGGGAAACACTGCACTAGTGTATGGCATTACTAAGATGTATGTACAAAATTGACAACCCCTGTCCCCTTTAATAACCTGTAGATCCTTTAGCAGAAATCACCTCCACCAAACATGTCCTGTAGCTGCAAATAAGATTTGTGCAACGTTGAAGTGGAATTTTGCACCATTCCTCCCGGCAAATGTGTTTCAGTTCATCAATATTTCCAGGATATGCTAAAAAATCTCCATAGGGTTAAAGAGGTTTTCCGGGATTACTATGGTATTTAATAAATATGATTATCTAGTTGCTTACATCATGTATATCGTCCGCGTGCTTTGTTTCAATTTGGACTCTCCGGACCTGTTTTCAGCATGTAAGCCAATCCCTTTTGTTTGTTTTCCATCCTGTAAGTAGCCCTTCATGCTGCTGTCTCCAACCAAACCCATGATGCCCCATTCTCCTTCCTCTGCCACAGCTCCAGCACCGCCCCTAACAACGCCCATCTAGTTTATAGCTCCCCCCACACACAGCTAGTTACATAGACACTGCCTTGTGACTGCCCCGCCCATGGACATAACATGACAGGAAGTAAGAAAGAGCTGCATGGACATGGTCATGTGACCACAGCCCAGAACCGGTAAAAGAAATACATTACAAAATTACAGCTAACTTCATATAGGATTATTTTAAAGGATGCTGATGCAAACTGGAAAACCCCTTTAAGGTCAGGTCTGTGACTTGGCCATGCCAAAACACAAATGTTCTCCTTTTTCAACAGTTCTTTGCTTGATTTATGTATATCGTTTGGGAAATTGTCTTCTTTCATCACCCAATGTCTCTTCAGCTTGAGGTCATAGATGACTATCCTTACATTCTACTGTACAATGTTCTTATAATATTAGAATTTGTTGTCCCTCAATGATAGCCTGGTGTCCAAGCACTGAGGCAATAAAATGGCCCTAAACATGATTCTTACTTCACGAGCCCCAAATCATAATGCTACCTCCACCAGCCCCAAACCATGATTCTCCCTCCACTAGCCCCAACCTATGATGCCCTTACACCAGTGTCAAACCATGATGCCCCTTCACCAGTACAAATCATGATGCCCTTACACCAGTGTCAAACCATGATGCCCCTTCACCAGTACAAACCATGATGCCCTTACACCAGTGTCAAACCATGATGCCCCTTCACCAGTACAAACCATGATGCCCCTCCACCACTCCCAAACCATGGTGCACCCTCGACTACTCCCAAACCATAATGCCCCTTCACCAGCCTCAAACCATGATTCCCCTCCACCACTACCAAACTATTTTGCTCCCTCGACCAGTCCCTAAATCACAATGCCCCTCCACCACTACCAAACCATGATACTTCCTCAACCGCTCCCACACCATGATAATCCCTCCACCATGCTTCACAGTTGTGATGAGGTTTTGGTCTTGGTGTGTAGTGATCTTTTCGCTCCAACATTGTGCATTTGTGTTAGAAAGTTCTACTTTTTTCTCATCTCTCCAGGACATTTTTCCAGCAGCAAGGTGGAGCATCCCAGCATCCCAACTGTGGAGCATGGTGGAGGGAGAATAAAAATCAGACCACATTTTAGTGGTAATCAGTGCAAAAATCAAGGTAATTCCAAAGTGTTTGATTCCTTTTTCTTGCAACCCTACAGTAAGACCCTCATGTTCAGGTTGATAAATTTTACTTACAGTAATAAATCAATGTATAATATGTGATCCATGTCTTTTTAAGTTTTTGTGATCTGTTCACATGGTACAGTGCTGTAATAGCAGCTGTTAGTGTGGTGCTCTCTCTGGCGGGGGGAAAGGTGGGGGGGGGGAGGGTGTCCCACAACCAGATGGGCTTAGCCTGGCGACAGGGATGCTTCTGAGATGCTGGGTCCTTCTCCCGTGGGTGCTGTGTTGAAACAACAGCGGTCCCCAATCAGTGCTACACCAAATTAGTATAGGGACCCACTTAAAAGAGGTCACCATGAAGTTGGCAAGTGGGCTTATACATTTTGATCAGATTGTATACTAAGAACCTCATGTTCATGTACTTGGCCAGAATTAGGTCGAATAGCATATGTTATAAAGGTCACAAGAAGAGCATGTGTGTCAGGACAGGTGGCACTGGAGATCAGCACCCTGGTCAGCTCCTATTGACAGCTGGTAACTCTCTGTAGGATTCTCATAAAGTAACTTGATTCATGGAGGTGGCCGGGTAACATCTGCCCGTCGCTTGCTGTGCACTGAACTTCTTCCATGTGCTAGTCGTCCTCAGACTATGTGACAATAATTTATTTAACAATAATTTTACCATAAAAGAAAAATATAATTTATGAAAGTCCTTTTCCTGGTTACCTTACCGCTGGGATTCAGGTTCAGTCAGGTGCTCAAAGGGGTTGGCCACATTTTTGGAGCTTTGCCTCTCCATCTGCAGTCATTTCATGAACTGGAGCACTGACGGATGGTGGCTTGTATTTACCGAATATGTATCTGTATTTTCTCTCATTACCATTACAATTTTTGGTGAAATGTAAGAAATTCACATTCTTGAAATCACTTATAAATAAGAGAAAAGGGAAAATCTATAAATATAATCCAATCAATTAATTTTTTGGGGGAAAAAAAGGCATTTTATTGGCCTCACATTTATTTCAGGAGGGTAGCATGTGTCAGGAGATTACCCATTCAAGATAATATTCTGGCTCTTGTTTGCACCTCTGTGCTTTGTACCTGAACTTAAAGGGGTCGTCTCACTTCAGTAAGTGGCATTTATCATGTAGAGAAAGTTAATACAAGGCCCTTACTAATGTACTGTGATTGTCCATATTGCTTTCTTTTCTGGCATGATTGAATTTTTCATCATATTATTCACTGCTCGTTTCTAGAGGTTATAGCCACCATTGCAGCTCAGACAGAGTGGCGGCTCTAGACTTTGTGAGGCCTTAGGCGAAACTCAAACATGAGGCCCCCACGAAGATTGTTGGGATGCCCGCGATCTCCCGTACGGCGCCCCGGCTCAGTCGTCATGAAATAAGCTGTGTCAACCACCGCACGGAGCAGTGGTGTGGTCAACACTTCCCCTCCATGTATATCTATGGAAGACTCAGAGATACACAAGTGCTGTATCTGCGGCTCTCCCATAGATACACGGAGGGGGAGTGTTGACCACCACTCTGGGCACAAGGAGATCTGGAGTACCATACAGGAGATCGTGGGGGATCCCAACGGCCAGACCCCCCTGATCAGACACTTATCTCCTATCCTTTGGATAGGGGATTTATTTTGCTATCCCGGAGTACCCCTTTAACCGCTACAGGACCGCCGTACGCAGGATTGCGTCCTGCTGGCGGCCCTGCTCTTCTGGGTGGACGCATATACGCGTCCTCCCGCGATACCCGAGATTTCCTGTGAACGCGCGCACACAGGCGTGCGTGCTCACAGGAACGGAAGGTAAGCGAGTGGATCTCCAGCCTGCCAGCGGCGATCGTTCGCTGGCAGGCTGGAGATCAGATTTTTTTTAACCCCTAACAGGTATATTAGACGCTGTTTTAATAACTGCGTCTAATATACCTGCTACCTGGTCCTCTGGTGGTCCCTTTTGTTAGGATCGACCACCAGAGGACACAGGTAGGTCAGTAAAGTCGCACCAAACTACACTACACCCCCCCCCGTCACTTATTAACCCCTTATGAACCCCTGATCACCCATGATCACCCCATATAAACTCCCTGATCACCCCCCTGTCATTGATCACCCCCCTGTCATTGATCACCCCCCTGTCAGGCTCCGTTCAGACGTCCGTATGATTTTTACGGATCCACGGATACATGGATCGGATCCGCAAAACACATACGGACGTCTGAATGGAGCCTTACAGGAGGGTGATCAATGACAGGCGGGTGATCACCCATATAGATTCCCTGATCACCCCCTGTCATTGATCACCCCCTGTCATTGATCACCCCCCCTGTAAGGCTCCATTCAGACGTCCGTATGATTTTTACGGATCCATGGATACATGGATCGGATCCGCAAAACACATGCGGACGTCTGAATGGAGCCTTACAGGGGGGTGATCACCCATATACACTCCCTGATCACCCCCTGTCATTGATCACCCCCCTGTCATTGATCACCCCCCTGTAAGGCTCCATTCAGACGTCCGCATGTGTTTTGCGGTTCCGATCCATGTATCCATGGATCCGTAAAAATCATTTGGACGTCTGAATGGAGCCTTACAGGGGGGTGATCACCCATATACACTCCCTGATCACCCCCTGTCATTGATCACCCCCCTGTCATTGATCACCCCCCTGTAAGGCTCCATTCAGACGTCCGCATGTGTTTTGCGGATCCGATCCATGTATCCATGGATCCGTAAAAATCATTCGGACGTCTGAATGGAGCCTTACAGGGGGGTGATCAATGACAGGGGGGGTGATCACCCATATACACTCCCTGATCACCCCCTGTCATTGATCACCCCCCTGTAAGGCTCCATTCAGACGTCCGTATGATTTTTACGGATACATGGATCGGATCCGCAAAACACATGCGGACGTCTGAATGGAGCCTTACAGGGGGGTGATCAATGACAGAGGGGTGATCACCCATATACACTCCGTGATCACCCCCTGTCATTGATCACCCCCCTGTAAGGCTCCATTCAGACGTCCGCATGTGTTTTGCGGATCCGATCCATGGATCCGTAAAAAACATACGGACGTCTGAATGGAGCCTTACAGGGGGGTGATCAATGACAGGGGGGTGATCACCCATATACACTCCCTGATCACCCCCTGTCATTGATCACCCCCCTGTAAGGCTCCATTCAGACGTCCGCATGTGTTTTGCGGATCCGATCCATGTATCCATGGATCCGTAAAAATCATACAGACGTCTGAATGGAGCCTTACAGGGGGGTGATCAATGACAGGGGGGTGAGGCCCTCACCAGCGCTCAGGCCTTAGGAGGCGTCAGTAAAGTCGCACCAAACTACACTACACCCCCCCCCGTCACTTATTAACCCCTTATGAACCCCTGATCACCCATGATCACCCCATATAAACTCCCTGATCACCCCCTGTCATTGATCACCCCCTGTCATTGATCACCTCCCTGTAAGGCTCCATTCAGACGTCCGTATGATTTTTACGGATCCATGGATACATGGATCGGATCCGCAAAACACATGCGGACGTCTGAATGGAGCCTTACAGGGGGGTGATCACCCATATACACTCCCTGATTACCCCCTGTCATTGATCACCCCCCTGTCATTGATCACCCCCCTGTAAGGCTCCATTCAGACGTCCGCATGTGTTTTGCGGATCCGATCCATGTATCCATGGATCCGTAAAAATCATTTGGACGTCTGAATGGAGCCTTACAGGGGGGTGATCACCCATATACACTCCCTGATCACCCCCTGTCATTGATCACCCCCCTGTCATTGATCACCCCCCTGTAAGGCTCCATTCAGACGTCCGCATGTGTTTTGCGGATCCGATCCATGTATCCATGGATCCGTAAAAATCATTCGGACGTCTGAATGGAGCCTTACAGGGGGTGATCAATGACAGGGGGGTGATCACCCATATACACTCTGTGATCACCCCCTGTCATTGATCACCCCCCTGTAAGGCTCCATTCAGACGTCCGCATGTGTTTTGCGGATCCGATCCATGGATCCGTAAAAAACATACGGACGTCTGAATGGAGCCTTACAGGGGGGTGATCAATGACAGAGGGGTGATCACCCATATACACTCCCTGATCACCCCCTGTCATTGATCACCCCCTGTAAGGCTCCATTCAGACGTCCGCATGTGTTTTGCGGATCCGATCCATGGATCCGTAAAAATCATACGGACGTCTGAATGGAGCCTTACAGTGGGGTGATCAATGACAGGGGGGTGATCACCCATATACACTCCCTGATCACCCCCTGTCATTGATCACCCCCCTGTAAGGCTCCATTCAGACGTCCGCATGTGTTTTGCGGATCCGATCCATGTATCCATGGATCCGTAAAAATCATACAGACGTCTGAATGGAGCCTTACAGGGGGGTGATCAATGACAGGGGGGTGAGGCCCTCACCAGCGCTCAGGCCTTAGGAGGCGTCAGTAAAGTCGCACCAAACTACACTACACCCCCCCCCCGTCACTTATTAACCCCTTATGAACCCCTGATCACCCATGATCACCCCATATAAACTCCCTGATCACCCCCTGTCATTGATCACCCCCCTGTCATTGATCACCCCCCTGTAAGGCTCCATTCAGACGTCCGTATGATTTTTACGGATCCATGGATACATGGATCGGATCCGCAAAACACATGCGGACGTCTGAATGGAGCCTTACAGGGGGTGATCACCCATATACACTCCCTGATCACCCCCTGTCATTGATCACCCCCCTGTCATTGATCACCCCCCTGTAAGGCTCCATTCAGACGTCCGCATGTGTTTTGCGGATCCGATCCATGTATCCATGGATCCGTAAAAATCATTTGGACGTCTGAATGGAGCCTTACAGGGGGGTGATCACCCATATACACTCCCTGATCACCCCCTGTCATTGATCACCCCCCTGTAAGGCTCCATTCAGACGTCCGCATGTGTTTTGCGGATCCGATCCATGTATCCATGGATCCGTAAAAATCATTCGGACGTCTGAATGGAGCCTTACAGGGGGGTGATCAATGACAGGGGGGTGATCACCCATATACACTCCGTGATCACCCCCTGTCATTGATCACCCCCCTGTAAGGCTCCATTCAGACGTCCGCATGTGTTTTGCGGATCCGATCCATGGATCCGTAAAAAACATACGGACGTCTGAATGGAGCCTTACAGGGGGGTGATCAATGACAGGGGGGTGATCACCCATATACACTCCCTGATCACCCCCTGTCATTGATCACCCCCCTGTAAGGCTCCATTCAGACGTCCGCATGTGTTTTGCGGATCCGATCCATGTATCCATGGATCCGCAAAACACATGTGGACGTCTGAATGGAGCCTTACAGGGGGGTGATCAATGACAGGGGGGTGATCACCCATATACACTCCCTGATCACCCCTTGTCATTGATCACCCCCTGTAAGGCTCCATTCAGACGTCCGCATGTGTTTTGCGGATCCGATCCATGGATCCGTAAAAATCATACGGACGTCTGAATGGAGCCTTACAGTGGGGTGATCAATGACAGGGGGGTGATCACCCATATACACTCCCTGATCACCCGCCTGTCATTGATCACCCCCCTGTAAGGCTCCATTCAGACGTCCACATGTGTTTTGCGGATCCGATCCATGCATCAATGGATCCGATCCATGGATCCGAAAAATCATACGGACGTCTGAATAGAGCCTTACCAGGGGGGTGATCAATGACAGGGGGTGATCAGGGAGTGTATATGGGTGATCACCCCCCTGTCATTGATCACCCCCCTGTCATTGATCACCCCCCTGTCATTGATCACCCCCCTGTCATTGATCACCCCCCCTGTAAGGCTCCATTCAGACATTTTTTTGGCCCAAGTTAGCGGAAATATATATTTTTTTGTTTGTTTTTTCTTACTAAGTCTCATATTCCACTAACTTGTGTCAAAAAATAAAATCTCACATGAACTCGCCATACCCCTCACGGAATCCAAATGCGTAACATTTTTAGACATTTATATTCCAGACTTCTTCTCACGCTTTAGGGCCCCTAAAAAGCCAGGGCAGTATAAATACCCCACATGTGACCCCATTTCGGAAAGAAGACACCCCGAGGTATTCCGTGAGGGGCATATTGAGTCCATGAAAGATTGAAATTTTTTTCCTAAGTTAGCAGAAAGTGAGACTTTGTGAGAAAAAAACAAAAAAAAATCAATTTCCGCTAACTTATGCAAAAAAAAAATAATTCTATGAACTCGCCAGGCCCCTCTATGAATACCTTGGGGTGTCTTCTTTCCAAAGTGGGGTCACATGTGGGGTATACTGCCCTGGCTTTTTAGGGGCCCGAAAGTGTGAGAAGAAGTCTGGGATCCAAATGTCTAAAAATGCCCTCCTAAAAGGAATTTGGGCACCTTTGCGCATCTAGGCTGCAAAAAAGTGTCACACATCTGGTATCGCCGTACTCAGGAGAAGTTGGGGAATGTGTTTTGGGGTGTCATTTTACATATACCCATGCTGGGTGAGAAAAATATCTTGGTCAAATGCCAACTTTGTATAAAAAAATTGGAAAAGTTGTCTTTTGCCAAGATATTTCTCTCACCCAGCATGGGTATATGTAAAATGACACCCCAAAACACATTCCCCAACTTCTCCCGAGTACGGCGATACCAGATGTGTGACACTTTTTTGCAGCCAAGGTGGGCAAAGGGGCACATATTCCAAAGTGCACCTTTCGTATTTCGCAGGCCATTTTTTACACATTTTGATTGCAAAGTACTTCTCACACATTAGGGCCCCTAAATTGCCAGGGCAGTATAACTACCCCACAAGTGACCCCATTTTGGAAAGAAGACACCCCAAGGTATTCCGTGAGGGGCATGGCGAGTTCCTAGAATTTTTTATTTTTTGTCGCAAGTTAGTGGAATATGAGACTTTGTAAGAAAAAAAAAATTAAAATAAAAATCATCATTTTCCGCTAACTTGTGACAAAAAATAAAAAGTTCTATGAACTCACTATGCCCATCAGCGAATACCTTAGGGTGTCTACTTTCCGAAATGGGGTCATTTGTGGGATTTTTCTACTGTTTGGGCATTGTAGAACCTCAGGAAACATGACAGGTGCTCAGAAAGTCAGAGCTGCTTCAAAAAGCGGAAATTCACATTTTTGTACCTTAGTTTGTAAACGCTATAACTTTTACCCAAACCATTTTTTTTTTTGCCCAAACATTTTTTTTTATCAAAGACATGTAGAACAATAAATTTGGTGAAAAATTTATATATGGATGTCGTTTTTTTTGCAAAATTTTACAGCTGAAAGTGAAAAATGTCATTTTTTTGCAATAAAATCGTTACATTTCGATTAATAACAAAAAAATTAAAAATGTCAGCAGCAATAAAATACCACCAAATGAAAGCTCTATTAGTGAGAAGAAAAGGAGGTAAAATTCATTTGGGTGGTAAGTTGTATGACCGAGCGAAAAACTGTGAAAGTAGTGTAGTGCCGAAGTGTAAAAAGTGGCCTGGTCATGAAGGGGGTTTTAGCTAGCGGGGTTGAAGTGGGTAATATGCAGTGGCATCACAGTAAAGGGTTAATATGCACAGTGACAACACAGTACAGGGCTTATAGTCACAGTGCATATTAACACTTTGCATTGACCCTGGCCCAGTTCTCTAAATCGACCCTCCCCGCACACACCACATTTTGCTATATTTGCCATACAGCAGCACATACCTGTCACATCCAGGGCCTCCCAGGTGACGTCTCCTCTGATGTAGATCTTCTCTGTCATCATCTTCTCCATTCGGTCCGTACAACTTCAATCAGCCGCCTCGTCTCTGCAAAGTGTGACACACGGACATCTTAGCTTCCTCACATTTCTATCATCATCCTCCAACCTGGAGTCCCCACAGTGTTATCCTGCTGCTCACTGTGCCGCCAAATACTATCCTGAAGAAATATTAGTGCCCCCCATAGTAATAGTACTCCTCATAGTCCCACCAATAGTAATTCCCTTCTAGAATGCTCTCATTAGTAATACTGCCCCCCACACTGCCCCCCATTAAGTAAATTGCCCCCACACTGCCCCCCATTAAGTAAATTGCCCCCCACACTGCCCCATTAAGTAATTTTCCCACCACACTGCCCCCATTAAGTAATTTGCCCCCACACTGCCCCTATTAAGTAATTTTTCCGCCACACTGCCCCATTAAGTAATTTGCCCCCCACACTGCCCCATTAATTAATTTGCCCCCCACACTGCCCCATTAAGTAATTTGCCCCCCACACTGCCCCATTAAGTAATTTGCCCCCCACACTGCCCCCATTAAGTAATTTGTCCCCCCACACTGCCCCATTAAGTAATTTGTCCCCCCATACTGCCCCATTAAGTAATTTGTCCCCCCACACTGCCCCCATTAAGTAATTTGTCCCCCCATACTGCCCCATTAAGTAATTTGTCCCCCCATACTGCCCCATTAAGTAATTTGTCCCCCCACACTGCCCCATTAAGTAATTTGTCCCCCCACACTGCCCCATTAAGTAATTTGCCTCCCACACTGCCCCATTAAGTAATTTGTCCGCCACACTGCCCCCATTTATTTGCCCCCACACTGTCCCCCATTAAGTAATTTGCCCCCCACACTGCCCCCATTAGGAAATTTGTCTGCCACACTGCCCCATTAAGTAATTTGTCCCCCCACACTGCCCCCAATAAGTAATTTGTCCCCACACTGCCCCCATTAAGTAATTTGTCTCCCACACTGCCCCCATTAAGTAATTTGCCTCCCACACTGCCCCCAATAAGTAATTTGTCCCCACACTGCCCCCATTAAGTAATTTGCCTCCCACACTGCCCCCATTAAGTAATTTGTTCGCCACACTGCCCCCATTAATTTGCCCCCACACTGTCCCCCATTAAGTAATTTGCCCCCCCCCCCACACTGCCCCATTAAGTAATTTGCCCCCCACACTGCCCCCATTAAGTAATTTGTCCCCCCACACTGCCTCACATTATGCCTCATATTATGAAATTTCCCCCCCCACCTTATACTTGTCCGCTTATCTGCTAGGCTGCTGCGCAGGCATGAGTTCAACTTCAGTCACTTGACAGCGCAACCCCATCATGTGGCGCATAATCCCGCAAGACCCGTGACCTCCAGCGGGTCTTGCGGGATTACGCACCACACGACTGGGTTGCGCTCTCAAGTGACTGAATTCATGACCGCGCGGCGCAGCAGCATAGCAAATTAGTGGGCAGACAAGTACAAGGGGGGTGAGGAATAGCATTCGGGGCCTGGAATGTTTTGACCTAAGGACACTCCCACCCGACACCGCCGCAAGTACTTGCGGCAGTGTCGGGTGGGAGCCAGAGCGAGGCCCTCACCAGCGCTCAGGCCTTAGGAGGCGGCATAAGTGGCCTAATAGAAGAGCCGCCTCTGAGCTCAGATACGAGGTGGTCAGGACAGGAACTGCTGTACATGTGTGCCTTTGGCCACCAGAGAGCCTGGCACTTTTTTCTATAGTGCGCAAGCACGGCCACCGCTGCTGGATTGCAGGGTAGTCATAACCCCTGGATACAAACAATGTATAAAGTGATGTAAAAATTAATCAAGCCAGCAAAGGAGGCAATATGCACAATCACAGTACATTACTAAGTGTCTTCTATTATCTTTCTCTACATGAAAATGCCATTTGCTGAAGTGTCCTTCTCATTAACCCTCTGTGTATCAACCTTGGCATGTTTTTGGGATTAATCCCTTGTCTGCTGAATAGGCTTCCACTTATTCTCCTGGTTTTCGGACTCTTCTGGTTCTAACCTTGCTTGTCTACTATTCTTTGCATCCTCATTCTGGTAGGTCTGGTTCTTTCATGCTCACACCAGTTTTCTGCTACTTTACTCCACAGACATAACCTGGGGTCCTGGTTGCCAAGTCCACCCAGCCTCGCAGTAATCTCTAGTGAAGAACCTAGGGGTAGTTAGGTGGTTAAGGAAGACTGGTAGCAGTTTCTGAATATGCTGGCTGTGGTTCTGGATGGTAACCATAGTATTTCATTACAGCATGGTTTTGTTTGAATGACTTCAGAAAACTTATAGATGAAAATTGTATTTTAGGAATTTTCCTTTGGTTTGACCACTACGATAAGGCTAGTTTCATAACGCTAAATATTTGTCTACAGATCTCTCTGGATCCGGCACTGCCAGAAACTAAAGCATTGCCATCTGGCCCCATTAACTATAATGGGAACCGGTGGAGATCCAGGCGCAACACAGCAAATATGCCAAAAATTCGGCAGATGCGCAGAGGAAGCAGGAGAAACAAGGGTGCACAGGGTGGCTTGACCCTGCCCTCAGTGCAGTTAACCATCATTTAGATACTGATTAAAAGTACTTTGAGGGTAATTTATTAATCCCCATGCGCTGGCGGATGTGCCAAAGTTATGTAGAGCTGCAGGCCTCTAAATAACTTTGGCGCTTGGTTCCGCCGGCCGTGCGACATAGTTTAAACTATGCCAGCTCCCTTGCATAAACTGGCGTCGAAAGTAATAAATGAGATGGGCAGGCCGGACCGCCGTCTTCCCCGCCCACGCCATGCCCCCTTTTTCCGCCACCTCAGAAAAGTGGCGTGAACGGAGAAAAGTCGCAGACTTTGTTGCAAAACCCCATTCATGACGAAATGTGGGCCTTAAATATGCCAAAAAGTGGCTAATATTTGTTAATAAATGACCCCCTTTATCTCCAAAATGAAACAATGATTCGCTAAGTGAAGGATATCATTGCATTCAACTGAGCTAGCCCTACAAGACATTGTGCCTGGTTTATCAGTGAATTTCCCGGTGACCGACTCCCTTTAAAGAATACACTTCTAGAATTTGAGAAGTTTTGTTTTTGGACTGTATATCACAATTTTTTAGCATAGCTAGTTTCCACTGTAATATTTGTATATTTCAGTTGTTTAGTTGTGATATTTAGCATGCAGTGTCTTTCTTCCTCATTGAACCCATACAGAAGTGCCCTGATACCTGTTGGCAGCTCAATATGGAAACATCAGGTCAGAAATATTGTACCATAAAGAGCATCAACTAGTACCAATCTTTCATACGGGTGTGCTTGAGCCTCATCATGAGCTTTCCCAACTATTGGAAAAACCCATTGCAGGATTGCCTGTGAATTTATGGTGGTTTTATACTTCTCCGTGAATATTAATAGTAATCTGTGTACTATATGACAGTTTTCATATAAATCTTTCCTTTAGAAAAGTTTTTTCCGTCTTCCCTCTGCCTGGATTTAATCAAATTTTTTTTGTAAAACAAGGACCAAAAACTATAATTTTGAGGCTCCGTTCAGACGTCCGTGTGTGTTTTGCGGATCCACGGATCTGCAGATCCGCAAAACACGGACACCGGCAATGTGCGTTCCGCATTTTGTGGACCGCAAATCGCCGGCACTTAATAGAAAATGCCTATACTTGTCAGCAATTGCGGACAAGAATAGGACATGCTCTATTTTTTTCGGGATCGGAATTGCAGACCCGGAATGGGTCCGCAATTCCATTCCGCAAAATGCGGAACGGAATTGCGGACGTGTGAATGGAGCCTAATCGGCAGGATCAACCCTACCTGGCGGTATGCCTATTTTAACAAGGGTCTATCCTGTGCTCTTTGAAATTACACAGTATATTCTTTCTATTTTTTTTATCATTATTTTATGAATGACGGCATTGTACACCGCAAACTGGTTTCTCTTTTACCTTGTGCCAAACAGAACATTATCTTATATCGACGATTTATTAATCACAAATTAATAAATAACGCTTATTTACATGAAGTTCACATGAAGTCCATTTATCAACGGTGGTTAGAAGCTGGCAGGGGGACAGTTCAGGGTTTAGCCATATAACAGAAGCTGCGCCTTGAAATTTATTTTTATGAGGCAGATTTTCAGAGTAGACCGGGTGACTGATAACTTAGAACTGAATGATAGTCATACTAGCCTCACGTCCCAGAATTTCAAAACCCAAAAGAAGGGTTGTATAAGTACTCTTCTATGTGACCTCTTAGGCTGCAATATTCCCCTTGAACCTCTAAGATATTTGCTGAACATAACGCCTGCTCCACTTAGGAAGCATTTGCTTAAATTGTTATTACAGGCACTGACGGCATTTCGTTGCCTTATTGCCCGGTTCTGGAAGCGTACTGTGCCACCCGGGATCTGGGATCTCTACGCTGGGGTGGCAGAGGTCAGAGCTATACAATGCATGACTACATTGTCACAAGATAAGACAGACCTCTTCCACTCCATATGAGATTCTTACTGGCTCACCAGGCAGGTGTGACCTAGTAGATCTCTTCTTCAGTCCCTTCTCTTCCCTTTCATATTGCCTCCCTTGTCAGTAGTTTTGAGGACCTGTCCATAAGATGGCCGCAGATGGAGGGTCATGTGACCAGGCAAATCACCTCCATGTGATATTTCCTCCATTCAAACACACTGTACCTGCACTAAACGCCCAACAGAACAAGTACATATGGCAAGTGCAGTGTATTTGAATGGAGGAAACATCACTTGGAGGTGATTTGCCTGGTCGCCTGACCCTCCATCAGCAGCCATCTTATGGACAGGACCTCTGTAGGCACAGCACAAAAGACTTTGTAAACAAGAGGGCATACCTTATCAAATATAGAAAATGGTGCCGAATTTCAACAAAGGCTAAATTAATAGGTGTCATATAATCATCTTACTTACACATTGGTCAACAATAACAAGAAAGTGGCCAACCCCTTTAATTCTTCTTTTCTGCTGTTGTTGTCCAGATGGTGGAGCTTTATGCCTTTGAACTTGATTGTTTGTATTTTCTGTACAAATAAAAAAAAAAAATCAATAAACATACAATTTCAAAAGAAAAACCCCGAAAAGAAGGACCTCCTGGACAGTCCTTTTCACTCCTTGTCCTCTTCACTCCTAGGCACTGCCACGCACAAGATCCTCGTCCTGGAATTAAAGGGAATTGAGGGCTGCAGACTGGTTTGCATTAGTTTAGGGAGTTTAGGGGTCTGTATTTTTTAAGGGTCTTATCTGGGTTTGTTGTATCTGGGTCTTATCTGAGTGTCAGGTCTCGGATCTTGACCTGGTCTAGGTTTTTTTAAAATTTATTTTGGGGTGTGATGAGGTAGAGCATATAATTATAACCCAAAGGTTGTGGGCATGTGTTTATAAATGGTCACATGGTAAAATAAATTGCCGGGCACTCTTAGTACATAGCGTCCTTGATTTCACTTCTTAAAGTTGGCTAGTATGGTTATAAAACAAAAAAAAGGTATAAAAGGTATACCGATGGATATCAGCCCAATGGAGGCCAAAGGACACTGTCTTGGCCTACATGGAGTAAATGAGGGCCTATAGATATGTTTAATGTACAGTACAGACCAAAAGTTTGGACACACCTTCTCATTCAAAGAGTTTTCTTTATTTTCATTGTAGATGCACACTGAAGGCATCAAAACTATGAATTAACACATGTGGAATTATATACATAACAAAAAAGTGTGAAACAACTGAAAATATGTCATATTCTAGGTTCTTCAAAGTAGCCACCTTTTGCTTTGATTACTGCTTTGCACACTCTTGGCATTCTCTTGATGAGCTTCAAGAGGTAGTCACCTGAAATGGTCTTCCAACAGTCTTGAAGGAGTTCACAGAGATGCTTAGCACTTGTTGGCCCTTTTGCCTTCACTCTGCGGTCCAGCTCACCCCAAACCATCTTGATTGGGTTCAGGTCCGGTGACTGTGGAGGCCAGGTCATCTGGCGCAGCACCCTATCACTCTCCTTCATGGTCAAATAGCCCTTACACAGCCTGGAGGTGTGTTTGGGGTCATTGTCCTGTTGAAAAATAAATTATGGTCCAACTAAACGCAAACTGTCACGGCCATGGCTATGACCGTGACTCTCTAACCGCATACGGTTGCCTGCGGTTTCGTGTGGGTTAAAACCTCAGGTGAGGGCCGCTGGCGTGTGGCCTAACTTGTGGTTGCCGCGGGCAACTGTTTGTCTCATGTGTATGTGCAGCAGCAGTCTGAGCGTGGCTAGGCAGCGTGCTGCAGTTGCATGCGGTTGCACCTAGCAACCTCTATGTTAGGTGAGTGTATTTTGTAAGCACTTGTAGTTTGTCTGGGGAGTGTCACGGCCATGGCCATGACCGTGACTCCTGAACCGCATGCGGTTGTCAGCGGTTTAGTTTGCTTGTCAATCACAGGTGAGGCCTGTGGTATCTGCCTCACTTGTGGTTGCCGCTGGCAACAGTATGTATGTGGCAGCTTGTTATGCTGTGCATGCGGTTGTGTGTGATATCTGTGTAGGTGTGCACTTGTGTTTATGTATTGTGTGCACTTCCCCTTTAAGTTGATGTTTTCCCTTCTGTGGTGCTGGAAGGGTTAACTCCCTTCCCAGTGTGTGAGTGATGTCACTGGGTGTGTCTGACTGTGGGTGTGGCTTCTTGGCCTATAAAGCCTGAGTGTCTTGCATGGTTCAGTAGGTTGCTTCAGCCCTGCTAGCTGGAGCAGCCTCCTGTGTATTTTACCTGCCTGTGAGAGCCACCCCTGTGGTCATAAAAAGTATTTTTGTCATTATGTTTGATGTCCTTATGCGTGTGTGGTTGTATGTTGTTCTGTTGGGACCTTCTTATGTTTGGTGCAGCTCACGGTTCTGGTTTCCTGTCTGCTCAGGGATCCAGTCAGCAAGGCTGTGGCAGGTTGGTGGAACTGGGTGTTCGCCTGCCATTTCCGTGAGGCCGTTCATGTCCCCCTTTTTCCCAACAGCTTGGCCATTGAGACTCCTGCTCCTCCGTGCCAAGGAGGAGTAGGTCGTCTTACCCAGCTCCTAGCTCAGGGATCTGCGGAGGGTAAGACAGGGCTCCGAGGTTCCTGCGCATAGTCCTCCTTAAAGGTCGGCCCATGCAGGTTAGGAATTAGGGTCAGGGTAGGGATGCGTGAGGAGGTGACCTGCTCCCTATCCTGTTCTCATGGCCGAGTAGCCACTACACCACCTGGCAGCACACGGCTGAGGGTTTCCCCCATCCTCAGCTGTGACACAAACCGGATGGAATAGCATGCGGCTGCAAGATGCTGTGGTAGCCATGCTGGTTCAGTATGCCTTCAATTTTGAATAAATCCCCAACAGTGTCACCAGCAAAGCACCCCCACACCATCACACCTCCTCCTTCATGCTTCACGGTGGGAACAAGGCATGTATAGTCCGTCCGTTTACCTTTTCTGCGTCGTACAAAGACACAGTGGTTGGAACCAAAGATCTCAAATTTGGACTGATCAGACAAAGCACAGATTTCCACTGGTCTAATGTCCATTCCTTGTGTTCTTTAGTCCAAACAAGTCTCTTCTGCTTGTTGCCTGTCCTTAGCAGTGGTTTCCTAGCAGATATTCTACCATGAAGGCCTGATTTACACAGTCTCCTCTTAACAGTTGTTCTAGAGATGTGTCTGCTGCTAGAACTCTGTGTGGCATTGACCTGGTCTCTAATCTGAGCTGCTGTCAACCTGCGATTTCTGAGGCTGGTGACTCGGATGAACTTATCCTCCGCAGCAGAGGTGACTCTTGGTCTTCCTTTCCTGGGGCGGTCCGCATGTGAGCCAGTTTCTTTGTAGCGCTTGATGGTTTTTGTGACTGCACTTGGGGACACTTTCAAAGTTTTCCCAATTTTTCAGACTGACTGACCTTAATTTCTTAAAGTAATGATGGCCACTCGTTTTTCTTTACTTAGCTGCTTTTTTCTTGCCATAATACAAATTCTAACAGTCTATTCAGTAGGACTATCAGCTGTGTATCCACCTGACTTCTCCACAATGCAATTGATGGTCCCAACCCCATTTATAAGGCAAGAAATCCCACTTATTAAACCTGACAGGGCACACCTGTGAAGTGAAAACCATTTCAGGTGACTACCTCTTGAAGCTCATCAAGAGAATGCCAAGAGTGTGCAAAGCAGTAATCAAGGCAAAAGGTGGCTACTTTGAAGAACCTAGAATATGACATATTTTCAGTTGTTTCACACTTTTTTGTTATGTATATAATTCCACATGTGTTAATTCATAGTTTTGATGCCTTCAGTGTGAATATACAATTTTCATAGTCATGAAAATAAAGAAAACTCTTTGAATGAGAAGGTGTGTCCAAACTTTTGGTCTGCACTGTATATGCACTGGAAGCCTTCCCAGTCCATACAGCAAACAGACACTGCAAGCCCAGTGTGAATGTAGCCTTTCATGTCTTCCCCCGTCCAAGCCAAAGATTCAATATCTCTCATTACTGGAAATGGTTCTATGCGCTTTGTAGCTGGCCTTTACTGCAGACATCTGCTCAATGCCAGGCTGAAGAGTTACAGCTTGATAAAATTGACGTAGTGCCAAGTACAGTACTGTGCAAAAGCTTTAGGCAGGTGTGGAAAAATGCTATAAAGTATGAATGCTTTCAAAAGTAGAAGTGTTAAAAGTTTAAATTTAACGACCTCAAACATACAGCCAATGTATGAGCTATCTTGAGCGTAAAGAAGAACAAGGAGTCCTAGAAATGATCTCTGATGAGCACTGATCTCAACATCATTCAGTCTATCTGGGATTACTCGAAGAGACAGAAGGATCTGAGAAAGCCTACATCCACAGAAGGTCTGTGGTTAGTTCTCCAAGATGTTTGGAACAACCTCCCTGCCAAGTGCCTTCAAACACTGTGTGCAACTGTACCTAGAAGAACTGATGCTTTTCAGAAGGCAAAGGGCGTTCACAGCAAATACTGATTGGATTTAGATTTCTTTTGTTCATTCACTTGTTAAAAGTAAACTATTAACATTTCTAATTTTTAAAGCATTCTTGTTTTGCAGTATTTTTCCCCTCACCTGCCTAAAACATTTAAACACAGTACTGTATATACTCACTTTCCTCCTAGCATATTATAGCTGTTCCCTGTAGAAATATTGTCCTCATCTGCCTCGCGAGCAGACCTGCTTCATTCCTTCTGGAAAAGCTGATGAGCTTTGCTGTGTGGTCCCTGCCGAGAGGAATTAACATTTTAGTTCCACAGTTAATCTTTCGGCACTTACAAACAGGAAGTCAATTAAGGAATATTGTGAAATATCCAATGTCTGGATGAGTTCTTAATGAAGCTTTATACACTCTGCCTCGGGTAACTTTTTCCTATCTGCTTTTCCATCAACAGGCTGTAGACAATTATGTGTCTTCAGACTGAATCCTGTTTTCATAGAACCTGCTGACATGTTTAGATCACTAATTATCACGTGCAGGCCATATGATTAGAATACAGTCCACATGGGAGGGACAAGGAACAAACCACCTATATATGGTAAGTCTATATGGCCGCACTTTACCTTGTATGCCGCCAACGGAAGTATAGTAACATAGTTGATGAGGTGGACAAAGGTCCATCAAGGCCAACCTATAATCCTACTATGTTGATCCAGAGGAAAGCGAAACCCCCAATGAGGTGAATACCAGTTGCCCCATATTAGGGGACAATTCCTTCCTAATCAAGAACCTTTCTCTAGAAATCAAGTGCCCATAAAATTTGATATTATTACTTTCAAGAAAGGCATCCAGACCCTTCCTGAACTTGTACAATCAGACAAGCATCACTAAATTATGTGTCAGAGACTTCCATAGTCTTCATGCCCTTACAGTAGAGAATCTCCATCTATGATGAAGGAGGTAGATGTGTAGATATTGCTTGTTGGAATCATAGAGAATATTCCATTTGATGCCATCTTAGATATTCTCTGGGGTAGCATTGCAGAGCTAAAGATTTCATGGTGGCCCAAGTAGAAATGTCCTCTCTATACCGCCGGTAGGGCATAAGAGTTGGGTTCTCTATAGACATCCCTTATTAAAGTTCCCATCCTGTTTGTTCCATTTACCCAAAGCAAATGAGAATGGCTATCTCTATAGGGACAGGTATGTAAGATCTGGAATGCTCGCAACTTTTCGAGGAAGCTTTGGAATTCCACTTATTCCGTAGTCATTCCGGGAAGCATCTGTGCATTCAACCTGAAGGAGAAAAGCCTCAAATGTAGGAAAGTGAACCCTAGAGGCAGAAACTGATCGTTTTTCATGTTTGATGTAACTTCAGAGCTGATTAAACAGCCGGGGCATCTGGGACATGGGTCCAGCAGGAAGTAGGGACCTCCACCACATTTTTGCCCAAGGGCCTCCACCAAGCTTGATCCTGCTCTGCCACAGGGGATCTCATCCCTCCATCACTCCACGTCAATCCAAGCCTGTGGCTAATAAGTCCTTACATAACACCTGCCATAGGTGTATTAGAGACATAAAGCAAGGCAAATGTAAATCCTCGGGCTAGTAGAATGCATATCGTATAGCAGGGATCAGCAACCTCCGGCACTCCAGCTGCTGTAGAACTACAACTCCCAGCATGCACACTTGGCTGTTCTTGTAACTCCTATAAAAGTGAAAGAAGGATTCTGGGAGTTGTAGTTTCTGAACAGCTGGAGTGCCGGAGGTTGCTGATTCCTGTCGTAGGGGGTGGAAATTATCATGTTAAGGGTATGGTAACTTTTGCAACATTTTTTGCAGCATCAAAAAGGAAAAAAACAACTTTTTTTTTGTAAATTATCTTTTGAAAATATATCCTTTCATTTTGTGTACACAGCTCCTTTGTGTCACCATGATTGTCTCCATTTACAAACAGACCGTAAGGACCCGTTCACACAGCGTTTTTGCCATCAGAATTGTGGTGCTTACTGTGTTATTGGGTGCAGAAGGATGGGTGTTCCATATGACTGCTGGATCGGTCTATACATATTGGTCTGCATGGGAGCTGCATACAATAACACAAAAAAGAAAAATCCTAGTTCCTGGTTAAATGGGCAACAATTATAATTACATGTATGGGCATGATAATCTGTAATTTAGACCTCAGATGGCCCATGTGTGGAACCAGTGATGTAGTTCCTAACCCCACCTGTGTACACATGGGTTTGACTGCAACCGAGCGTGAAAACCTAAATTGAGTGCAGTAATATTCACAATTTATGGGGCTGTTTCTGCAGCTAGGCTCACAGGCAATCATAAAGTGTTCTTTTGTGTGTAGCCGGGGCCTGATGATATACTGTATGCGCCATATTACATCTACAATCCAGTGTGTAAAAACTTCCTTGCAAACTTTTTTTTTTCCATACAGAAACTCAAGACATTGATGGGATAACCGAGCAAGAGCACTTCAATGTCTGTAATGAAACAACCTTAAAGGGGTTTTCCAGTTTGCATCAACATCCTATAAAATGATCCTTTAGGAAGGTAGCTGTAATTTTGTAATGTATTTATTTTATCTTTATTGCTCCTATCTCCCATTATGTGACCACGTCCATGCAGCACTTTCTTTTTTCCGGTCATGTCATGTCCATGGGCGGGGCAGTGATAACCCCGCCAGATGGGTGGGAGGAGCTAATAAATTAGCTGAGGCATTGTTAGGGGCGGTGCTGGAGGTGTGGCGGAGAAAGGAGAAGTGCATCATGGGTTTGGTTGGATAAAAGAACAGGAAGTGCTACCTACTGGATGGAAACAAACCCGAGGGATTGGTTTACGCGGTGAAAATGGGTCAGTAGAGTCCAAAATGAAAAAAAAGAAAAGCATGTAGAAGATGTACATGAGGGAAGCAACTGCATAAACAATTTTTCTTAAGCCCATAGTAATCTCAGAAAACCCCTTTAAATGTCCAAGCAAATGGCATACACAGACCCTGTGTGGTGGCACGGGCAATATCTTTGAATTAGTAGGCACTCTCTGTGCTGCCATATGGTGGCCATGGGAGACATGGTACCAAAGCTTCAAAGGAAGGATACTGTAATCTGCGCAATATTTTTTCTCCTGGTTTCTCTCCAAACTGGCACACAGGTACAGCAGTGGCCTATAGTAATCTACGGGTGCTGTATTCCATATCTTTAAAACAAGACTCCATTATTGGGCAGAGTGCACGAATCCTAAAGGACAATTCTATCCCAATCTAGAAATATGCTTATAGTAGATATCTTATAAGTAGAGAGTGATACTGGGCGATTAACTAACTGGGGTGCGGCTGCAAAGCAAACACTTGGCGCTTTAATGTCTGGCAGGCAGGTGCCATTTATCCTGCTCTTATTATACTTCCACTGGCAGGAACTAGGAAGCAGGGATAGTGACAGGTTCCATGCAGATGTTGCTCTTGGTCAATTTGGAAACCAGTTCTGCATGGCAACAGTGCTAACCAGTGCTGCCCAGTACTGCTGAATACGTAGTGAAAACCAATGCTGCCCAGTACTGCTAAACAGTGCTAACCAATCCTGCCCAGTACTGCTAAACAGTGCAAACCAGTACTGCCCAGTACTGCTAAATAGTGCTAACCAGTGCTGCCCAGTACTGCTAAATAGTGCAAACCAGTACTGGCCAGTACTGCTAAATAGTGCTAACCAGTGCTGCCCAGTACTGCTAAATAGTGCAAACCAGTGCTGCCCAGTACTGCTAAATAGTGCCAACCAGTGCTGCCCAGTACTGCTAAATAGTGCTAACCAGTGGTGTCCAATACTATGCATAAATCCTGTACCTTTTTTTGGCATAGAAATGTTACAAATATTGGTGCAAGTGCCGTTTTGAGACAAAATGTGCGGCTTTTCAACTTCCTGCACCACTCTTGCCACTGACAGTAGGCAGGGCATGTACAGGAAATCCATGGCCCGACTCATTTAGCAGCATGTGCACCAAAAAACTGACACAGAAATCAATGCCAGCTCACTTGTTGGTGTAAATTTCTTTTTCTGGCGTACAGAATTCCTGACAATTACTTATTAATAATTCTGGCGCATTGTATGCTAGCGGGGTTTGCTATTAAGATTGGCATAAGAAATACCAGTCCTAAAGGGTTTCCAGAGAAACCCATTTATACATCCCCTTATACAGACGTGGACAAAATTGTTGGTACCCTTTGGTCAATGAAAGAAAAAGTCACAATGGTCACAGAAATAACTTTAATCTGACAAAAGTAATAATAAATTAAAATTCTATAAATGTTAACCAATGAAAGTCAGACATTGTTTTTCAACCATGCTTCAACAGAATTATGTAAAAAAATAAACTCATGAAACAGGCATGGACAAAAATGATGGTACCCCTAACTTAATATTTTGTTGCGCAACCTTTTGAGGCAATCACTGCAATCAAACGCTTCCTGTAACTGTCAATGAGACATCTGCACCTCTCAGCAGGTATTTTGGCCCACTCCTCATGAGCAAACTGCTCCAGTTGTGTCCGGTTTGAAGGGTGCCTTTTCCAGACTGCATGTTTCAGCTCCTTCCAAAGATGCTCAATAGGATTGAGGTCAGGGCTCATGGAAGGCCACTTTAGAATAGTCCAATTTTTTCCTCTTAGCCATTCTTGGGTGTTTTAGCGGTGTGTTTTGGGTCATTGTCCTGTTGCAAGACCCATGACCTGCGACTGAGACCAAGCTTTCTGACACTGGCTAGTACATTTCTCTCTAGAATTCCTTGATAGTCTTGAGATTTCATTGTACCCTGCACAGATTCAAGACACCCTGTGCCAGACGCAGCAAAGCAGCCCCAGAACATAACAGAGCCTCCTCCATGTTTCACAGTAGGGACAGTGTTCTTTTCTTGATATGCTTCATTTTTTCGTCTGTGAACATACAGCTGATGTGCCTTGGCAAAAACTTCGATTTTTGTCTCATCTGTCCACAGGACATTCTCCCAGAAGCTTTGTGGCTTGTCAACATGTAGTTTGGCATATTCCAGTCTTGCTTTTTATGATTCGTTTTCAACAATGGTGTCCTCCTTGGTCGTCTCCCATGTAGTCCACTTTGGCTCAAACAACGACGGATGGTGCGATCTGACACTGATGTTCCTTGAGCATGAAGTTCACCTTGAATCTCTTTAGAAGTCTTTCTAGGCTCTTTTGTTACCATTCGGATTATCCGTCTCTTAGATTTGTCATCAATTTTCCTCCTGCGGCCACGTCCAGGGAGGTTGGCTACAGTCCCATGGATCTTAAACTTATGAATAATATGTGCAACTGTACTCACAGGAACATCTAGTTGCTTGGAGATGGTCTTATAGCCTTTACCTTTAACATGCTTGTCTATAATTTTCTTTCTGATCTCTTGAGACAGCTCTTTCCTTTGCTTCCTCTGGTCCATGTCGAGTGTGGTACACACCATATCACCAAACAACACAGTGATTACCTGGAGCCATATATATAGGCCCAATGGCTGATTACAAGGTTGTAGACACCTGTGATGCTAATTAGTGGACACACCTTGAATTAACATGTCCCTTTGGTCACATTATGTTCTGTTGTTTAACTAAGTAGGCTTAGGCTATGTTTATATGTGTGGCGGGCTTCCCCCCAGGGGCGATCGGATCCCAGGGTTTAGGAATGCCGAGTGGTGCTGCAACCCTAATAGTTTCTGTCACGGTGCTCCTACCTGGATACTGTCGCTTCCCGGGGTTAGGCTCCGTAGCAACAAAGGAGCTGTAGTTGGTGGAGTAAGTAAGAGTCCATACTTGGTGAAGTTGAATGGGTTTTACTTACAATAAACTTGTGTCTCCAAATGATATTTGATCTTTCTCTTGGCTCCAGCAGGCTAAGGGTAAACTGGCAGGTAAACCTGAATACTTTGCTTTCTCCCTCTCTGCTGTGCTAGTCTCTGGATTCAGTCTGGTTACTGGATTTTCACAGTTCTGGTATCATTTAGTGAGGTGCCTTTGGCTGTTGGCCCCCTCTTAATACTCAGTCTATGTACTGCCTGAAGCAGGGGTGCTCTGCAAGCTGCTTCCCCGGGGCTCCTGCAGCACTAGCACTGCGAAATGTCTTGTCTCTTTGGATTCCAAACTCAACTTCCCTTACAGCTTTCTGCAGCCCTTCGCTTAGTCGGAAGCAGGACTAGCCCACTTCTGCCCAAAAGGGGGGGGATAATGGAATAGTAAGTTCCACTCTGACTTAATGTACTCTCTGCCAGATATACTGCCACCTGCTGGACAACCAGGCAGATTACATGTAATAACAGTTACATAGCACTATTATTAAGGCACAGTATCAGAGGGACTGGAAATAAGTACACAGATGACATTCTCTGCTACCTATTAGAGACAGTAGCTAGGTGTAAGAATGGTAGTGCCCCCTCTGGAGTACTACACATGTATGTCGATTTTGCAGCAGATTTCAATTTGGAGAGCAACACACGTGCACATCCACCTCACTGGTGGGAACCAAAAATGTTAAAAACAACTAAGTTATACAAAAAAACATACATACAGATTTGGCTTTGTTCACATCGGTGTCAGATTCTGTTGTTTTTATTTATTTTTTTTACGGGAAGACTAGTGCTGCATGCAGTGCTACGTTCCAATAAAACAATGGACACTGCAACTGAACCTGACAAACCCCATTATAAGACAATGGGGCCCCTGGGTGCTTCCGGTGTCTGTCATAATGTAATTTGAAATACTTGGCTCTGTGTTGTGGTTTCTGTTTATCGCACAAACAACACTGCGCAGATGTGAACACACCCTAAGCAGGGTACTTAACATGGAGGCACACCAGGCAACTGCTATGGAACTTGTGGTGGAAGGGAGCCCGGCACCTACACCTGTCACCACTGAGGTCACCGATTAGCCGGCAGCAGTCACTTGCAGGGAGTCAGCACATTACATTTCTGACCAGGTGGGGACAGGCCACAGGAGCTGGGACAACTAGCGTAGGTGAGTGGGGTATTTGAGTTTTTTTTTATTTTTTAACTCGCACACCATGCCTGACCATCACCAATTTTTTTCCAGGGCTCGGAAAACCCCTTTAAAAGGATCCTACAGACCCACATTAATTACACATTACACACCTGTAGAAAAAGAATTGCACCTCATCTGTGCATGCGCCAGGGGGAGGAATAGCTCTGTCCCTGTCCACAGCAGAAGTGAAGTCCTGTCCATAGTCCGCGGGATAGGTGAGAACAAACTGAACAGCAGGGATTTGACCAATGGGACCCCAAGTGATCCTCAGAATAGGCATCCCATTCCCTTGCCACTCCATTAATTCTCTATGGGAGTCTAAGGGAGTGCCGGAGAAAGCCAAGTACAGCAGACAATTTGGCACAACTCCTTTAAGGTGTGTTTGGAGGATCTGGTAGGTCCTTGAAAACCCCTTTAAGAATGTATCTTTCTTTTTTGTTAGTACATTAAAAATTTATGCCTAAAAAAAAATGTTTAACATCTTTGTACAAACCGTCCAGGTGGCCCTGACCTCACAAGAGGAACCTGACTGACCCATGACGTGGTCCAAAATGCACCACCAAAGAGATTCCTGTAAAGAATCAAACTCTTCCGTCCCATAATCTGCTCTGCACCGCCTGGAATGTACAAAGCCTAAGGATGCCTGTTGTCTCAGCCCTGGGAAAATCGCCAAAGAGCTGCCACTTCATTTAAGTTGATCAAGCCCTCTGTGTATAAAAGTCCCCCTTAAAATAATGCGACACCATGAAAACAAGTTTTACTTCTTAAGTCGCGGTTGCTAGGACCACTTTTCCATTTCCTTACCGTTTTATAGGATATTTTATTCTTTCCATTTCGTTTTGTGAGCAAGAGCCAATAGTTACAGCATCTCGGCCAAGCATTCATTAAGGGGGTTTTAAAAGAAAATAGATTTATAGCTGAAAAAAAAAATCACTGGCAAAAATGCAGGTCGGAGCCAGAGAAGAGACTCAGATTCCACCATTCGGAGCCTTGCAATTAAAAGAGATGTGATCTTATGTTTTTTGGGAAATGTTTGGCGGCGGGACACGTCATTGTGACAGAGCTGGAGGCAGAGATGAAGCCACAGATCCCGGGATCAGACAGATGGTTTACATAGATATTTTTGGAAAAAATAGTAATGATATGATGGAGATAGGTAATAAATCAGAGTCTACAGAGAAAAGTAGAAACTGGCACCATATCTGGAAAAAACTAGAAAACTCTGGAACAGACCCAGTGGCTAAAGCCGGGTCATCCAGTCAGAGAGGCACAGACAGACCTACAAGTCCAGGGACAACAGACTGTACCAACAGTGCGACCAGGAGGCTGTGGAGGATGAGGCCCGCTTCTGCTGATATGCCCCCAATACTCAGCAGTGATGAACACTCTTCTGCTAGGAGGAGAAGAAAACACAGTGACCTTAGCAGCATGATAGATAAATAGGTATAAAAATAGATATGAGATAGGTGGCTGGATAGATAGATAGGCTAAAGTGCAGTTGAGGTGCCCTTGGTGTTAAAGTTTGTGGTGTAAGGCAGGGTCCCAGTTGTCCTGACACCTTGCCGGGTAGTAGCACAGGAAAGCAATTATGAGCCAGTTTGTGCAGAAGAACAGTTCTTTATTGAAGAATTCAAATGCGAACAGATCAGGACAGTTCTAAGCATGCACAGACTGGCAGATATTCACAAATGCCCTTTCCACAGATGTTACAGGTAGATAATAGGCCACAGTGTCTCTTAAAGTAGTCTTTGTTACTGTACACCTCACTAGCTGATTCTGACATAAGTATCCAGGCATGGGTGTATATTTTAGATAATATAATGCAACCAGAAGGTAGTCCCCTCAATGATAGAGAAACTCTTTACCTTTTTTGAACAGGTGCAGTACTTACAGTAACACATCCACAAAATCCATCTTGGAACGTAGAGATTCTCACAGTGGGACAAACTGTTATTAGTCCTTTTAGACACATTATCTCTACTGGGCTTTCTCTACACCTCCTTCTATATATCTGGTTTACTTTCTGTAGATGTTTTGGTCCAGCTTTGGATGGATCCGGGTCCAGGATGGCCCAAGAGTCAGCAACATGTTCTTGTGTCTCTACTGAGCCTAAGCTAAGACTGACCGGAACTCACTCTGGAATGTTCTTCCCTCTCTATGTATAGAGGGAGACACCAGTCCCATCTAGTGGTGGCTGTGTATATGGCCTATTAGTACCATATCCAAAATACAAGCATATACAGGCTATGCTACAGGCTATGCTACAGGCTAGGATATGCCGTAAATGTCTGACAGGTGTTGGTACCATCTCTGGGACCTGCACTTATCTTGAGAATGGTGGTTGCATATGCATGTGCAGTGTCCTGGCAGCCCACTGCAAAAGGGTTAGTGTACTGTACTTTATGCACTGTGTGTCCTCAAAGGTTGTGTATAGGGGAGTATAGAGGAGTATGCGGTTAATCATCCAGCCCCTGTCCCAGTTGGCTAGGTGGGGCGGGCTCCATCCTACCTCTTCCGAAGCTGCTAGCAGTCAGTGTGTGTGACAGAGAGCCAGAAAGTGAGCTGCAGCTATCGTGACTACTACCACTTCCATCTGCACTACTACTCCTATCCTCTCCACCTGGTCTCTGCACATGTCTCTCTACTCACTTCTTTGGGAGTTCTGAACATAGTGGAGTAAGCATGATTGGCTATTTTCAGAACTCCCACAGAAATGAATGTAGAGAACCATGCATGTCCCGCCACCTATTCATTCACTGCCGCCAAGATATGAATATTTTTATAGTTCCTATGGTGAGGTTATCATTAAGTTACTTTATAGATAAAATTTGCTCTTTTCCTTATCTTTGACACTGTTTCTTGGTTACGTAAGATCAATTTCACTGACTCTTTTTAGGCACCAGTCTGTTCCCTGACAACAAACGTTTTGGCAATAGGAGTTTTAAAGGATGGGATTGTGTCCTGGCCTCTGTACCCATGAATGCACTGTGCCATGTGTCATCATTAAAGGGAGTCTGTCACCACATTTGAGCATATTAGACTGATCAAATAGCGTTATATGTTCCACGAGAACTTAAAAACGGTACCTTTGTTGTATCTAATGGAGTTTTCTTTCAGCCAAAAATGAACTTTTAAGATTCTGTAAATGCGCCCTCTCAAGTGCCCAGGGCGGCGTCTCAATCGTCCGAGCCCCAGGCAGCACCTCCTCAACGGCTCATAACCCCGCCCTCCGTGTGCCTCTGCCCGCCCGTTTACTCTCCTCCTCTCTCCTTTTCCACTGCGGCTGCGCGGTCAAATTCGTAGCGGGTGTGTATGCTTTGTATAAACCTATTCAGTTCATGGTCCTAATTCCTTCTTCCCCTCTGAAATGGTTCCCCTAATGCAACCTATATTTCCCATCATGTTTCTGACTTTGCAGAAGTGGTGGCATCTCGTCATCGCACTGCACTATTCTGAGTGGAGCCATTGATAAATCAAATCAGTGTATCCTGTGAGCAGCTTCAGCCTGTCTCTCCTGCCTCCTGCTTTTGATAGTTTCTCCCTGAAAGCTTCTACAAGCACGAGGCAAGGGAAAGGGGTGTGAAGCTGCATCTCATGGAATACACTGGAGATTCTGCACACAGCACTCACAGATAGTATAGACAGGCAATGCGAGTAGGGGTGTTTAAAAAATATGCGGCCTATTATTGTGCGGACTCACCTACTATATCACTGCACTCCTGGTCTCTTAGATAGGGTAGAGGACATACAGCGAATAATAAAGGTGGAGCTGGGTGACAAGGAGAGTTGCCACGATGGATTTGATAGATGAAGATGCCATCCTATATTTAATAGAAAGCCACACTGGCGAGACTGACCTGTTTACACAGGTCAGCAAGCTCTGGACTGGATGTCAGACTGGAGATCACATGACCCAGGTGCCCGTAATGACAGAATTCACAATGTATGAATTTAACTCAGCTGGGATGAAACAAATTACACTGTCAGAATATTAATGTTTGCTGAGTTAGAATTATATGTCCTGGAGTGCTAATAAATACTTGATAGAATTCTAGTTGCATGCAGCCACCACTAGGGGGAGCTAATTCACATTAATTCACCCAGAGAGTAATAAACTCAGTGGGAGCTGTATAACTCTGTATACAATGGGCTCCTCTTTGTGGTGGCTGCAGGAGGCAGTTCAAAAAGCAGTTCCTCTCCCATCACAGGCCCTATATGTCTCTATGGGTGCTAAGCCAAAGATTGGTGGACATTGCTTCTAACTAGTGGGATTGGCCATGTCAGGCACCTGCACCACCACTTCTCCATTCATTCTCAGCCAGGATGTGTAGACCAGTGCCCTCTTCTCTACATAGGTGGGACTCACAGTGTAAGGATATGGATATGCCATGATGTCCAAGTTTGGAGTACCCCTTTAAAGTGCCAATAGAGTTCATAACCCAGGATGTTGCATTAACCACCTGTACAGGATTTTACCAACCTACATGCAGTTCTTTCATGTTACCCTGCGTCTCATGTAAGCAGAAGGTAAACAGGACTGGAATGTGAATATGGCTATTATTCATTCATTACATTAGAGGAGAAGCTAAGAAAAGAAAATATTCTTTTGGGTGGGTCCCATTCTTGGGCTCACGTGAATTTATTGCTGTAGGGCTTGGATAGGTGTTTTCTGTGTGGGCGGCAAGGTAAATGCATATACAGGAGTGTTGCAGAGTATAAATTTTTACAACTGGGAATGGCCGCTAACTATAATAATGTGTGGATTTTATGGATTTAAAGGGGTATTACAACTTAGCAAATAAAGGTTATTTCTGTAAAAATAAAAAAATTATACAGTTCTCCAATATGCTTTCTGTATCAGGCATTCAAGGCTGTCAAGATCTCTGCTTGCTGTCATTCATAAGCAAAACTTTTTTTATTGTTTACTTCTAGTGGATAGCAATCTGTTCCAGGGCTTAGGGAAAAGTGGCCTCTATCTGAATGTTTGTGGCTACATCCCGACTGGATGTATGAGGGTCCCCCGGATACCGTCGAGGTGTCACCTCGTGTTGCTGTTCTCCGGAAGGGCAGGTAAGGCGTGGTGCACCCCAATGGGAATAAGTCCAGAGAGTCAGGGTCTGCAGTAAACCAGTGCGCTTCTTTACTGGAGGAATTCAGGTGCAAAACAATGCAGGTGAGGCATAGGGCTGGCTTCTCCAGTCTCCTCCCTGGCAGAAGAAGGTTCTGTGCTGATGAAAGGGCTGAGCTAACTGTTGCTCTTAGAAGGCTGGTACCCTGGCCAAAGGGTTGGTGAACAAGAGTCTGTGGCAAAGTATCCCCGTCTTCTTCTGGTCACTCATGCAGTGGCAGAGTTTCTTCTACTAGACACTCACTGCAGTCCTACACTCCTATCTGCAGACAACTAGGGGTTCTGACTGCTTTCCTTATATACAGGTTCTAACTGAACTAAACCTTCTAAAGGAAGGGGGGGGGGGGGGTCTGGAGAATCACAGCCTATACAGAAACAATGTTGCAATTTCAGTCTGTCATAGCGTTGCATAATTTTTTTAATACAAGTCTATGGGACTAACTAAGCAGTTTATCCAGACATAAACAAGTCCAGAAAACAACAGAGCTAAACTAGACAGTCAAAAGGTCAATGTCCGTTTTTGTCCCTCCAGATCTTTGCATAGTTCTTATAGTAACTGTGGAAAATTACCAACTTCTCAGGCATAGATAGAAAGCCCCAGAGTTCAACTTTTATAAAACGATAAGGGTAATCGATCGATCTATCCATCCTCGGGTCACCTATCATCGAGCTATCAGGTCGCAGAGGAGCGAGGAGCGAGCGAGGAGCGCCAGGGGGGAGGAGCGAGCGAGGAGGAGCGAGCGAGGCGAGCGAGAGAGCGAGGAGGGAGCGAGCGAGCGAGCGAGCGGCGAGCGAGCGCAGCGAGCGAGCGAGCGAGCGAGGAGCGAGAGCGCGAGGAGCGAGCGAGGAGCGAGCGAGAGCGAGCGAGCGATCGAGCGCAGCGAGCGAGCGAGCGAGAGCGAGGAGCGGAGAGCGAGAGAGCGGAGCGAGGAGCGAGCGAGCGAGCGCAGAGCGAGCGAGAGCGCAGAGCGAGCGAGCGAGCGAGCGAGCCAGCGCCGAGCGAGCGAGAGCGAGCGAGAGAGAGGAGCGAGCGAGCGAGCGAGGAGGAGCGAGGAGAGCGAGCGAGCGAGGGAGAGCAGCAGCGCGAGCGCAGAGCGAGCATCGAGCGAGAGCGATATATAGAGCGAGCGAAGCGCATCGAGGAGCGAGCGAGCGAGCGAGCGAGCGCAGAGAGCGAGAGAGAGATCTATGAGCGAGCTAGCATGAGCGAGCTAGCTATATATATCGAG